>NC_060140.1:873761139-874070912 GCF_021461385.2 Schistocerca piceifrons
AGTTTACATTTCATGTGTTAACATTGAGCCCCATTAAGTTATTGTATGCTTATCATTAATTATTTTACTACGGTATCGACTTTGGGTCTACTGGTTGCAGATCGACCCACAATGACAAGCAGCTTATTTATTAACAACGGTTCTATAGAGAGAACTTACGTTAGTGGTAAGACAGCTAGTATATATTTATTAAATTTACATCAGTATTTTAGTTGCAATGTGAACCTTTATTAAAAATAAAAAAAATCAGTCTTCACCGATGTTTTACATGCAATGTTAAAAAATTGTCAAAAGTGCTCTGTATTTTATGCATTTTTTTATCGATTAGGGACAGACAACACCGCAGCTGTTTTCGTAATTACACTGTAGAAAATACTGCAACCGGCCACAGGTTTTTTAGCAATGATTTTATTGTACCGTTACTACTTTCGTATGGGAGCCCATTGTCAGTAGATAGGTGAGTTTTACATTTGTATTCTAAAATGTAACAAAGTTTTTGTGATTACGCAGTTTACTAAAGGCTTTACATTTATATCCTAAAATATAACAACAGTTTCACTGATCACACAGTTTACAGAAGGTTTTATATAGTGTATATGCACTATACGTTGTACTTACTTAATGAGAAGCTCTCCTTTACATATTGTAAGACAGAGGTTTGATTCTCTTTTCCGATCCACCCTGATACATGAGCTAAACTAAATAAAAGATGGCGGATACATCTGTTTATATCGGCTGCTGATTTGATGTGCCAAAGACAATGACATGTGTACAGATATGCCATGCTTCTGGTGCTACAGCAAATGTAGTTCTACATAGTAGAGATTTCAGAATGAGATTTTCACTCTGCAGCGGAGTGTGCGCTGATATGAAACTTCCTGGCTGATTAAAACTGTGTGCCCGACCGAGACTCGAACTCGGGACCTTTGCCTTTCGCGGGCAAGTGCTCTACCATCTGAGCTACTGAAGCACGACTCACGCCCGCTACTCACAGCTTTACTTCGGCCAGTATCTCGTCTCCTACCTTCCAAACTTTACAGAAGCTCTCCTGCGAACCTTGCAGAACTAGCACTCCTGAAAGAAAGGATATAGCGGAGACATGGCTTAGCCACAGCCTGGGGGAGAGTGAAAATCTCATTCTGGAAACATCCCCCAGACTGTGGCTAAGCCATGTCTCCGCTATATCCTTTCAGGAGTGCTAGTTTTGCAAGGTTCGCAGGAGAGCTTCTGTAAAGTTTGGAAGGTAGGAGACGAGATACTGGCAGAAGTAAAGCTGTGAGCACCGGGCGTGAGTCGTGCTTCGGTAGCTCAGATGGTAGAGCACTTGCCCGCGAAAGGCAAAGGTCCCGAGTTCGAGTCTCGGTCGGGCACACAGTTTTAATCTGCCAGGAAGTTTCATAGTAGAGATTATTTAAGAGTTATACATTTAATTATGTAGAGTTGTGAGCTGCTGGTAACGGCTAATGAAGAAAATTCTCTAGGTCAATAAATTATTATTTCTGTCATTTCAAATTAGAAGAGTTGTATGAAATTTTGGAGCATGAGCGTAGCCAGTGGAGGTGCAAAACCCTCCTGAAATGTTGACGAAGCTGAAAAAAATGAGAAGTGATTTTAAAATCAATTGCAATGTAGTCCATATTTCAAAATTACTCCATTTTCAAACCGCTGCTATTGTCAGCATGAAGTAGTGCGCAAAGGGATTATGTGAGTGATGATCCAGCGTTGGCAATAATATTGGCACCAATTATTGGACTGAGGTTGATAGGAGTGTGATCTGCTAGCAGTTACTGTCGCAACGAGGAGGCGTTTGTCCACACGACAGCACCTTAGAACTACCGTCGGCGCCTCGTTTCCTGCAAACTGCCTCTATAGTTGTTATTACGGTGGTGAGTAATTTCTGAATGTTTATTTCGAGTAATGTTGTATAGGAGAGAGGAACAGCTAGTGCGCGCAGTATGATAATCTCTCTGCTTTTTTTTTACGTTTGCTTTTTACATGTATGATCACAAGACGTCACGTAGCCGCCACACGTTGAAACCCGCGCCATTGCGCGGCGTACACGGTGGAGCGATCTGATGGCGGCGTTGCGCCATCGAGTGACCTTCGCAGAAGAGCTAGCCGTACGAAGGGTGTGGTTTCGGAGGGCGAACAGGTGTCTACCAGGGCCAGAGGTCAGTGGTGGAAGCGACCGTTGGATTTAGCTGTACGCCCTGTCTGTCGTGGCGGACTGCAACAAGGAAGAAGGCGTTGGCAAGATACGTGCGATACGGCGAGATGGGCGCAGTTTGCTTCAGGGCTGTTACCGAAGCAGAACTTGGAGACAGCGGAATTGCCTGTGTGTGTGTGTGTGTGTTACTAGACAGGGCTGTTCTCTTGTGTTGGAGGTCCGCAATGTCATTAAGTGGTTGTGCTGCTGTGTTTACTGAGTGAATTCAGCCTGATACGCACACACTATGAAAACAGTACTTGCCTCCCAACTGTGATTCATACAGTATCTCTCAATTCTGGATTCCCTAAGTTTTTCAAATGCGAACTCTTTTGGCCACTGGATTTGCTGTCATTTGATTTTTCGTTATGTTCTATGCAATCAACCCTCTCCTTATTTAACTGTCACGTTGCAGGTGATGCTTATTTGGATTGTATTTTTATTATAAAAATTCTCTTAAAGATTTGAACTAGAATTTGCTCCTTGCGTAATGATTTTGTGTGTAACCATTAATATGTATGTATTTTAAATATTTTTTTAAAATTACGAAGCAGCATTGATACTTCACTGGTTTTCACCGTAGTGGAATTTCATACTGTTACGTGAGCATGTTGGTGTTGAGTAAATTCTTCTTGTTGAGCTGCTACAAAGCTGATTTGTTTGCCCGTACTGTAACAGTTTTGGTCTGGGAAAAGCAATTGTCTTTTAAATTTCCAAACTGTGCTATTTTTTGAGAAAATAAATATTCAGAACTTGTTTGAATAAAATAAAAATTATTTTAGCAAGGAGCACGAACCACCACAGCTCAACCCAGTCCTACCATTCCCTCTAGCGGCAATATATAGTTGTACTCCGCAAACCACAACGTGTTATGTGAGGTAGGGTACTATAGTATTAGTATCATCTGTTTCCCCGCGGTTCCATTCAGGAACGGTAACCGAAATAAACTGTTCAGACGTTCAAATGTGTGTGAAATCTTATGGGGCTTAACTGCTAAGGTCATCAGTCCCTAAGCTTACACACTACTTAACCTAAATTATCCTAAGGACAAACACACACACACCCATGCCCGAGGGAGGACTCGAACCTCCGCCGGGACCAGCCGGAAATAACTGCTTTCTAACCGCGCGGTCTGAGGCGTCTTGTCACGGTTCGCGCGGCTGTCCCCGTCGGAGGTTCGAGTCCTCCCTCGGGCGTGAGTGTGTGTTGTCCTTAGCGTAAGTTTGTTTAAGTTAGATTAAGTAGTGTGTAAGCTTAGGGACCGATGACGTCAGCAGTTTGGTCCCATAAGATCTTACCACAAATTTCCAAAAACTGCTTTCATCACTCAGTATTTCCTCCGATTTCCCCTCCCTCATTATAATGAACCTTACTCGATACATTTGTTGGAGAATCAGATATCCTTCCATTATTTCTGCTCAGAACCCCTTTGTTCCTATTCAGTGCACTTACTGCTCGTTCAACTGCTAATTTTTAACATTAAAAATTCCTTTGCTCAAAATCCAGCACTCCTTCACAACCACCGAGCGAGGTGGCGCAGCGGCTAGCACACTGGACTCGCATTCGCGTGGACGACTGTTCAATCCCGCGTCCGGCCATCCTGATTTAGGTTTTCATTTCCCTAGATCACTTCAGGCAAATGCCGGGATGGTTTCTTTGAAATGTCAAGGACGATTTCCTTCCCCATCCTTCCCTAATCCGAGCTTGTGCTCCGTCTCTAATGACCTCGTTGTCGACGGGACGTTAAACACCAATCTCCTCCCACTCCTTCACAACTACAATCCATTCCGGACGCGTCCTGACTGTGCAATTAATGAATCTTCTGGCATGATGTTCATTATATCACAAAACATAACCCTTTTTTCTTTATGCTAACGTGTGTTTGAGCGTAGCAGTAATGAAGCCACTTCCCATTTTCACCCTCAGTTTCCTTGTAAACTGGTTCACAGACTGTCAGAAGTCATACGTTGGCAGTAGCTGCAAGCAGCAGAAAACCTTGCGAATTCCATCGACAAGTTGTGAACAGAATTTAGAGTCACAGGGATAAAGATAAATCGAACATACCACAACAGCGGCAGTCTGTTTCGGCGATTACCTATAGTAAAATGATGAATTATACGAAGGATATACCCTTGGATTCGGCGACAGTACTTCCTTAATTAAAAAGTATACATATTGACCGTAATTTGGTTCTCAAAATGTTCACGGAGTTTAATGGCAGACTTAATGGTTCGTTTCTCAGATCCCTCATCCACATTTACATCTAAACTCTGCGAATCACCGCAAAGTGCATGGCAGATGGACTATATTTTGATTTCCTCCTAAGCCATTCACGAATGGAACATAGGAACGTAGGAAGAACAACTGATTATAAGCGTCTGTGTGATCGCTTAATTTCCTAATTTTATCTTTGTAATCTTCACGAGATCGAGACATAGGTGGCTAAAGAATGTATGACTTTTCTGCCGTAAGATCTACCTTTTGGAATATTGTAAGTAGATTTTCGCGAGATAGGCGACGACTTTCTTCCAGTGTTCCCAGCTCCGGATTTTCTGCATAACAGTTACAGTCTCTTCCCAGTCAACCAAACTTGTGGCCATTCTTTGTACACGCTCTATCCCCCCCCCCGCCCCCTCCAGCGCAGAGTCCTGTGGGTCCCACACGCTTGCATAGTATTCAAGTATGGGCTGCAGAAGCATTTTGTTTCGAATTTCTTTCACAGACGTGCCACAGTCCCCAAGTATGCTACCAACGAAAAGAGATCTACTGTTTGCCTTTCCCACAACTGTTCCCAAGCGATCATTCCATTTCTCACCTCTACACACAGTTACTCCCAAGTATTTGTATGACAAGACTGATTCCAGTTACGAGCCATTTATCTTGTAACCAGAGAGTAACACGATTTTTTATTTCGTGAAATTCACGACTTTACATTTGTCTACATTTAGAATTAGTTGCCAGTCCGCGCACCATTCAGATATTTTATAAAGGTCTAACTGATTACTACTACAATTCTTGTCGGATAGAATTTCCTCGTAAACAGCCGCTTCATCTCTCAGATTTCCGTCAATCTTATCCCTTGAGTTATTAATGTACAACGTGACGAGTAACAGTGCAATTACATTCCCCTGGTGCACAAGGGACGTTAGATCTACCCCTACATCTGAAGAAGACTCTCCATCCAGGATAATGCGCTGCGTGCTGCCTGTCAAGAAATCCTCGATCCCGTCACAAATCTGGCTAGATTGCGATCTCATTTTATGTCGCAGGCGTTTATGTGCCACCGAACCAAATGTATTTCGGAAGTCTAGAGACCCTGATTCCACCTGGTTGCTTCTGTCGCGTGGGATATCATGTGCGAAAAGTGCAAGTTGGATTTCGCAAGATCGATACTTCTGGAATCCATATTCTCTTTCACGGAGAAGTTTACAGTGAGGAAGTCATGGGATAGCGATATGCACATAAACAGATGACAGTAGTACACCAGATACAAAAGGGCAGTGCGCTGCAGAGCTGTCGTTTGTGCCCAGCTGATTCAAGTGAAAAAGTTTCGAAGAAGATTATAGCGAGAATGAAAAGATTTTGTGCGCAGAATGGTAGTTTCAGAAATCATTTTGTTTTGAGTCATCAGTCTGCTGACTGGTTTGACGCGGATCACCCCGAATTCTTCTCCTGTGCCTACCTTTTCGTCTCAAAGTAGCATTTGCAACCTACATCCTCAATTATTTTAAGGACGTATCCCAATCTCTGTTTTCCTCTATAGCTTTTACCCTCTAAAGTTCCCTCTAGTACCACGGAAGTTACTCCCTGACGTCTTAACAGATATTCTATCATCTTGTCCCTTCTTCTTGTCAGTGTTATCCAATTATTCCTTTCCTCGCCGATACTGCAGAGAACCTTCTCATTCCTTACCTTATCAGCCCACCTAATTTTCAACATTATTCTGTAGCACCACATCTCAGGTGCTTCTTTTTTCTTTGGTTTATCCCACAGTCCATATCTCACAGCCATACAAAGCTGTACTTCAAAAGTACTGTCTCAGAAATTCCTTCATCAGATCAAGATCTGTGTTTAATACCAGTAGACTTCTCTTGACCAGGAGTGCCCTTTTTGCTAGTGCTAGGCTACTTTTTGCGTCCTCCTTGCCCCGTCCGTCATGGGTTAGGTAGCAGCATTCCTTAACTTCATGTACTTCGAGATCACCAATTATGATATTAAGTTTGCCGCTGTTCTCACTTGTGCTACTTCTCATTACTGTCCTCTTTCTTCGATTTACTCTCAGTCCATATGCTACATTCATCAGACTGTTCAGTCCATCCAAAAGTTCCTGTAAATCTTTTTCACTTTTACTTACGATAGCTATGTCATCAGCAAATCTTAGCATTATATTCTTCCACCTTGAATTTTAATCCCTCTCTTGAACATTTCTCTTATTCCCATCATTTCTTTCTCGACGTATAGATTGAACAGCAGGGCTAAAGACAACCGTGCACTTAGTTCTTGGTTTCCATTCTTATTTTTCCCTCTTGGCTCTTGTACACATTGTGTATTACCCATTTTTACCTATAGCTTACCCCTGTTTTCTCAAGATTTCGAACGTCTTGCACCATTTTACATTGTCGCACGCTTTCTTCGGGTCGAAAAATCTCATGAACCTGCCTTGGTTTTTCTTCAGTCCTGCTTCTACTGTCATCTGCAACATTAGAGCTGCCTGTCTGGTGCCTTTACCTTTTCTAAAACCAAATTGATCGTCATCTAACAGATCCTCAATTTTCTTTTCTATTCTTCTGCATTTTATTATTGTCATGAACGTGCATGCAAGAGCTGTTAAGCTGACTGTGCGATAATTCTCGCACATGTGGGCGCTTGCTGTCTTCGGAATTGTGTGGATGATATTTTTCCGAAAGTCTGATGATATATCGCCAGTCTCATGTATCGTTTTGTTGCCACTTGCCCGCAGAGATTTTCGAAATTGCGATAGGATGATATCTGTCTCTCCTGCCTTATTTGCTTGTAAGTGTTCCATAGCTCTTCTAAACGCTGTTTCTAATACTGAATACTCTGCCTCTCCCTATCGACTTCTGTTTCTTCTTCTATTAGACCAGGTAAGTCCTTCCCCTCGTAGAGGCCGTCAATGTGTTCTTGCCACCTGTCCCCTCTCTCTTCTGTATTTAACAGTGGAATTCCCATTACACTCTTAATGCTACCATCCTTGCTTTTAATTTCACCGAACGCTGTTTTGACTTTTTTTATATGCTGAGTCAGTCCTTCCAACAACCATCAAGGCTGAAGTTCTACTCAGGTATCTGGGAAAACTCAGATTATTTATATCAGAGGCCTACTTGATTGATTACTACAGTTTCCAGAACTCCACCAATTTTTGGATGGCATAACTCTAATTTTCTTGGCCTACCAGCTGCTGCCCGCAATTTTGTAGTGTGGAGGTTTGTACTGTCGGTAAACATCTTGTATCAGCTGGCCATTGGCAGACTCAGCGACCTAACGTTGTTACAACATGCGAAATTCACATTAATTACTATTAATATGTGGCATACTTGAACATAAACCTTCGTATTCTGTGCCTACACGAAACCTCATAATTTCCGTCTATCATTTCTGTCATATAACAGAGCGGGGTGGCGTAGTGCTTAACGAGCTGGATTCGCATTCACGAGAGCCGGGTTCAGCCCCAGAGCCCGACGTTCAGACTTGGGTTTCCGTGGTCTCCTAGATCACTCTGGGCGAATGCCGAGACGGTTCCTTTAAGAGGTCACTGCCACATTCTTCTCCTTCAATTGTAAAAAATCCGAGCTGTCGACGTGACAAAAAAACACTGAACTTATTTCCCTATGTCTACCGTAGCAGATGATCGATGAGACTCAGAAGCGGAAACATGCGTATGTTGTCAGCATTGTGCAAGATGGAAATTCTTTTCCATCTACTTCTCCTCTCTCCGTGACGTCTTTGTACCGCTTCCCCCTCACTAATTAGTTATTGTTTGAGGTGATACCACTTGTTGGAGTTTCGTAAACGTTCACTGCCCTCTCTAAATGAAGTTTACTTCCGTACAAACACATCTCTCTCACTCAGTCTCTCTCTCTCTCTCTCTCTCTCTCTCTATTGATGTGCAATCTTTAGAAAGTGTATTTCTTCTGAAAACATACACCTTTTTAAACGGAACAATGCCTGTAGACATTAACAAACTAAACGTATGGTAAACTAAAATTAGAATGTCAGTGGTGTTTGTTGCAGGATTTTAATGCATGTCGTTTACGAGATGTGGTATTTTGAAAAGTTTCCACACCGATACTTGTACAATACCTGTGGTAGTGTGATAGCACACACTAAAGAAAAACACAAGTGCATACACCAGCTATGTGGATTCTGACCAGAAACAAGACAACTGACCATCACAGGTTGTGTTCAAAATGACCTTCGGTAGCGAAAGTACACGCTTCCAGTCTGGGATAGAACTACTGCTGCATACGTGTTAGCATTCCAGCGGAGATCGAACAGGTTGCAGTAATGCGTCGTTGCAGATCATTGGGTATAGTTGATATGTCCTTGTACACAGAGCCTTTCAGTTTTCGCAACAGAAAAATGTCTGCAGCTGTACAAACCGGGGAAAGGGCCGGCCAAAGTACAGCTCTTCTGCGTCCAATACAGCGATCTGGAAACAATTCGTGGAGGCATGCTGTAGTACTTCCAGCACGTTTGAGCTGGACAGTCATCATGTTAGTACCACAGGCCCCTTCTAGTCGGCAGAGGAACGTCTTCTAGCATCCGTGGAAGATGGTCTGTTAGGAAGCTGCGATACTTATGGCGTTCAGTGTGCTGTCTATGAAACACAGGCCTATGAGCTGATGGTTCACTATCCAACACCAGACGTTTACACTCCATGGGCGCTGACATTCCACCGGACGATGCCATCGGGGATTGTCAACAGACCGTTTCGGCTGTTTACCTGACCTTGATTGGTAACCGTAGCTTCATCACTAAACAAGATACATGATCCACCTAGAGTATCCTATCTTAATGTCCATGGTCAGAAGTTAACACGATTCTCATGATCTTTCCCATGCAGCTCTTGACGGAGGGAGATGCGACAGGGATGGAACCTTTGTCGATGGAGAATGCGTAGGACACTTGCCTGACTCGTGCCACTTCCCCGCGCTACTGCACGGGAGCTAACGTGCGGATCAACTGCAGCAGCAGCAAGAACATTAATGTCTCCCCTCTTCTGTCGTCACTTGTTTCCTTCTGTCACTTTGTCTGGGTGTTACGCTACCACTTTCACATAACTCTCTGGAGCGACGGATAAATAATTGCCGGATGGTTCACGTTTATCAGGATATCTTGCTGCATGCGCCGTACAAGAAAGAACTCCGTTCTTCCTACACAGCATGTCGCCTTTTTCTGCATTGTTGGTAAATTCCATCGTCCACTTTCGACCCACTGCTTGGACTGTCACACACTAACTGACCAGTAAGTCGCAATGCACTAATGGAATACAGAAACCCACTGTAAGCAAACATAACAATCGTACCTAGCAATTATGCACGCTGAATGGCACAGACAGGTGTCGATATGGAAACTTTTCAAATCACGATATGTCGTAAACGACTCGCACTATAATCCTGCAACAAACACCACTGATATTTTAATTTACCATAATTTTAGTTTTAGGAGGTACTGTTCCATATGAAAAGTGTATGTTTGAACAAAAAATACCCTTTCTAATTATTACTACAGTCCGTTTATTGGCTAACAGTACGAGCCCCTGACTACAAGTCCATTCTGTGAGAACCGCACGTCAATAGCACTTTCTATTTCCGCAGTGTTTGCGGTGCAAGTTTTACGTGGATGACCCTATATACGTGCCCTTTTATGTTCTATTATAGGTGCACCTTATTATGAGGTCCATTTTTTCGAACAGTCCTCCTAAAATCTAATCCTGGCTACGCCTATGTTTTCGTGGTACATTCGGTTTCTCAATTCTAGTTCATCATCGAGCGGTTCTAGGCGCTACAGTCTGGAACCGCGCGACCGCTACGGTCGCAGGTTCGAATCCTGCCTCGGGCATGGGTGTGTGTGATGTCCTTAGGTTAGTTAGGTTTAAGTAGTTCTAAGTTCTAGGGGACTCATGACCTCAGCAGTTAAGTCCCATAGTGCTCAGAGCCATTTGAACCATTTTTTTTACACGCTTCACAGAGTAACAAATATGTTGATACACTGATACATATAGTAACACTACACCACAATACATCATCCCACACTGCAATCCAGATGCGGCGTTCGTGGCAATATAGGTAATCCAAGTTTCATTTACCGGCGTGGATGAGATGCTCGCCGGCAACTTATTATGGCTCTAAGCACTATGGGACTTAACATCTGAGGTCATCAGTCCGCTAGACTTAGAACTACTTAAACCTAACCAACCTAAGGACATAACACACAACCATTCCCGAGGTAGGATTCGAACCTGCGACCTAGCAGCAGCGCGGTTCCGGACTGAAGCGCCTAGAACTGCTCGGCCACAGCGGCCGGCTATCTATTCATGTTATCGCTATTGTTCTCCTGGTTTTTGAATTCGCGAACCGTGGATTACGTCTCGTGAGGTGCACGAACGATTACACAGCATCAAACACCTTTATATCCACCCCGATAGCTGAATGGTCAGCGTGACGGACTGCCGTCCAAAGGGGCCCGGGCTCGATCCCCGGCTGGGTCGGGGATTTTCTCCGCTCAGGGACGGTGTTGTGTTGTCTTCATCATCATTTCATCCCCATCCGGCGAACAGGTTGCCCAATGTGGCGTCGAATGTAATAAGACCTGCACCTGGGCGGCCGTACCTGCCCCGTAAGGGGCCTCCCGGCCAATGACGCCAAACGCTCATTTCCATTTCCAAACACCTTTATAGTCACAAAATTTACTTGCTCTCTTAGCCTGATTCCTTAACATCATCACACCAAGCACACGGTTAAACACCTCCACGTGACTCCCTCGCTCGTTCTAGCGCGAAGAAAGAAGAAGCGACCATAGCGCTGTCATCATAATCGATATCAGCGTTACTCGATGCATGCTTACAATGTACAGTATTCCTGTTTTCTTGAATGGTTATCTCTGTGTTCCCGTGCTGGACCAAACGAGTAGCGAAATTTGAGTTATTTAGGTTGCTGAGACGAATGACATCCATGTGTTTTCTCCGTATCGTACGTTAAAACTCTTACCAGTTTGGTCAGTTGGACACTGAAGATAAATTACAAGAACTAAAAAGAATCAAACTAATAGCTCACAATAATTTGCAGCTGTGACACCATTAGTAAACTTCCCGATAGAGTTAAAAAACAAATACAGTATCAAAGTACGAATTTTAACGTAAGATACGGAGAACACTTGGATGATCTCCGGCTCAGCAACCTAAATAAATCAACTTTCTCTGCTGACTCGCTCCAACACGGAAACACAGAGCCAGGCATCGAAGAAAACTTAGACCGCCAACTCGTCCAGTTGACGTAGTGTTTGGTGGCCTGGCTTTCTTACTTCAGGCATAGTCCCGTCTGCACCATGTGGCTTTTGATGGCATTTGTAGATTTTTCATCAGTGGTCCATACCCGTGGCTCCCAGTGCCCATGTACGCTGCCTGCACCCGCTATCCATTGGAATGTTTTGTGTTTCATCTTGAAACCATCCAATTTAGATGATTCTGGCAGTTAGAACGCCATCTAAACGTTGGGAGACCGTATATTTTTAGCGAGTCAATGTTAAATTAGTTATGTGTATACACCTGAAGATGCGATTAAATCATCGCGGAACTTGTTGTGTATGATCCTGTAATAAAGTAACTATTAACAGCCAATGCAGATGTCTAAACGTTTTTAGATTTTAATAATTTTTTTTTAAAATTAAAATATTTCTGTTAATCCTGATATCGGATGGCCTTCTCCAGAGTGCCGACCAGATGGGAATGGAGCACCTTTGGGATGAGACCCCGGTGTCCAACATCACTGCCTTTTCTGGTTTCGTCTATTGAGGGAGAATGGGCTTTCATACCTCCACAGACATTCAGACACGTCACTGAAAGTGTCTCCAGGAGAGTTTAAGACGCCACAAAGGCGAAGTGTGGATATGCCCCATATTAATGTCGTGTAACAGTTATCCGTATACTTTCGATCGGGTGGTATTGATCTGAAGTTGGTCAGTGACGGCCGAAACTGATAATTTATTATTAAAACTGCGCGCAATTGTGTAGGAAAATAAAATGTTTTCAAAACAGCTTAATTGGAAGGCACCGTCAGAGGAGAAGTTAGCGCCTTACGCACCTCAGGGTGGCGCGATACGGCCGCTGCTGTTAACGAGTTATTAAACCAAGGACAAGGAGGATAAAGTCTGCAGTTCTCGCAGACGACAAGGTTGTGTACACGGATGTGAAGTATATAGATATATGCTACGAAATTCAGAGAAGAAAGGAAGACCAGGGTTTAAAGTCCTTTCGACGATGAGTTGATTTAAGACGGAGAACAAACTCAGGTTAGGGAATGACAGAGAAGACAACCTGCCGTGCCCTTTCAAAGGATTCACTCTCGATGGGTGTGCAGGGATTTAAATCGCCGTCCTCACAGATCTGAGTCCAGTGTCTTACCACCGCATCGCTTCGTTCGGTAAAATGCAGAGATACTTGAAGATGGACTGAGACTGGTGCAAAGAACACCAAATGACTAACGAAACCAAACTATTCGACGACGATCGGTGATCAGTCACTGGAATCAACCTTCTGATATCTAGGAACTTGTTCGAGCGATTTAAGGTGGAATGGCAACACTGACGGCGGCATATGCCAGTCAGGTCTACCAAGGAAGGGTAATGCAGGCTTGAAAGCGGTCGCTTACAAAGTACTCGTTCGACAGTGTGGCACTCTTCTATTAACGGCTTTCTTTTAGTTTCCTTCGTCGGGTGTAATGGTCGCCTAGTAAAGCGAGTTTCGGAAACCTAAAGGTTACGGAATAGAAAGTCAGTTCAACAGCGGAAAGGCCAGTGGATATGATGGTATACCAATTCGATGCTACGCAGAGTATGACAGATAGTTTGCCGCTCTCGTAGCAGCTTTGTGCCGTAGGTCTCTGGACGACCGAAGTGTTGCCAATGATCGGAAAAAAAACAGGTAATTCCCGTTTCCAAAACGGGTTGTCGAACAGACGCACAGAACTGTAGGCCTATATGTCCACCTCGGTATGTTGTAGAATTTTGGTAAGTGCTCGTATATTATGACATTTCTGGAGACCTCTGCAGGAACTAACTTGGGTTTCTCTGCCTCGTGATGACTGGGTGTTGTGTGATGTCCTTAGGTTAGTTAGGTTTAAGTAGTTCTAAGTTCTAGGGGTCTGATGACCATGGATGTTAAGTCCCATAGTGCTCAGAGCCATTTGAACCAACTAACTTGGGTTCCAAAAAACAACGATCGTGTGAAACCAAGCTCGTTCCGTTTGTCCGCGAAACCCAGAAAGCAGTAGAAACAGGCGCTCTGGTACATTCCGTGCTCCTTGACTTCCGGAAGGCGTTGGGTATTTCACGTCGTGCCTTTTAGATAGGACGTTACAATAGTGATCAGACGTGCAGTATGAATCACACGCAGGACAGGTGGCGTGAGATGCCACTATGTATACAGTTTATATGCGATCTGGTAAAGATCACTAGCTGACGGCCACTATTTGAGCTGTAGTCAAAATACTGTCGTTTTTATTTGCAGTTCTGTTTGCTTAATTTTCTAATTGTTTATTAATTATTACTATAACTGTGCTTAGTTATGAGAATGAATGAAGATGTGAATCTGAAATAATGTTTTATGCAGAGTTTTTATATTATACCTTGAGGTAACTGGTCACATGAGGAGTGTTCGAGAATGACGTGTGTGTTAGTCATTCATACCGGGGAATTTGTTATAAACTATTTCGACAGTTTATGCTACTGGGCAAAAGAGATAATGAGTTCTGTAAAGTAGTTTTGTTAAGAGGAAGTTAATTTTATGTATGTGGAGTTTCAAAATTTATTTATTTTAATTTACTGTTCTGATTCAGTGACAAATTTTTATTGGTTCTGAGCCGGCTTGATGCTATTTTCCGATTGGTTGTGATGTTTCTCTGCCAATCATAAATTAGCGTATTCGCGCGTTTTTTGGGAAACAGAAACTTCTTTTGTTAGAGAGATGAGTAGAGTCGGGGTCTGGATCTCATAGTGATCAGACCTGCTGATATGAGCTCTGATGATTATTATTAGTTGACTCAGTTCCGCACTGTCGCTTGCTCCAAAAAGTGCGCACTTACGGTCCATCCGATGACATGTGCGGTTGGATAGAAAGTTTTCTGACAGAGAGCAGTATGTCGTCCTGAATGGGGTGACTTCAACAGAAAGAAGCGTAACTTCAGGTGTGCCCCAGGGCAGTGTAATAGGTCCGCTGCTTTTCACGATTTACATAAACGATCTGGTTGATGTTATTGACAGCGGCCGATGATGCTGTGGTCTACGGGAAAGTAGTACCACACGAAAGTTGTGAACAAATCAATGAGGCTTTGCAGAAAGTAAATGCGTGGTGTAATGACTAGCAGTTATCTCTCAATATTAGTAAGTGTAACCTATTGCGTATAACAAGGCGAAAATCCCCATTAATATACGAGTATAAAATAAATGCCTAGTATTTGGAAGCGGTAACTTCCGTCAAGTATCTTGGCGTGACTATTAGAAATGATCTCAAATGGAATGATCAGATTACACAAGTAACGGGCAAGGCTAACGCTAGATTGCGGTTTATTGGTAGAATCCTGAAGCGATGCAGTCCTACAACAAAGGAAATTGCTTACAATACGTTAGTTCATCCAGTCTTAGAGTATTGTTCGTCCATATGCGACCCTTGAAAGGGTCCTGTAGTCCCCTTTCATCATCATTTTATTTGCTTTCCAATGATACAGAAGTCTCTGGCATGCGTGAATGAATGAATGTGGGTATGTTTCATTTTGCTATACAGTGGTTTAGTGCAAGATTTCAGGTATACAGAGAGGTTTGCTCCCTTTGTGTGAAAGTTAACGGTGTTAGGTTGGCGGCGAAAGCCTCATCTCTGGGTTTTCCTGGCCACGGGTTCGCGTGGGAGACGTTGGAGGGTGTGAGACGGCCAGTCTGGTTCCAGCTCGCCTAGGGTCTGCAGCCGAAGTCTCTTCGAAGAAGATCCCTATGCAGACTTGATTTTGATCCGTAAGAAGAACGTATCACAAAGGTGTTGTATATGTTGAAGTGCCCTCGGATCAGTGTGAATGTTTGTGTGCCTGCAACTCCTTGTGTATGCATTCTAATCTTTCCCGAATCTCGGTAATTTTTCCTTGTTTGTGAATTTTCTTTGTCTCATTACTATATGTTCGGGGGAAACCATCCACATGGGTTAATATTAGTTTTCTGGCCCTCTCCCATTATCCGTTGTCTTTTCAAATGTGTCCTCTGTAAAATGTTAATTGTTCGCGACTGCGTGGTTTGATGTTACTAAGATCTCGGCACGGCAGGTAGAAAGTGTGTCTCCGTGAACCACTTGGGCACACGAGTCTGTTGTGAAACGTGTAGCGTTTCACAAGCAATTCTACTTAGTTACCAGGCAACAGCAGTTGTATAGATGCCTTAGATAAATGTTTTAAGGAATAAATAATTTTACCTCCAATATTATCCAATGTACTGATGTTACGTCTCTGTAACCTACGCCATTTATATTGTAGTTTCCTTGTTAGCCCATCCATAGCGTTTCCATGTGCACAGGTCCAATATTTAGTATTGCCTTTTTATTTAAAACAAATGCCGTAGACTAGATCTCGCTTTCAGGGATGTTGCTTGTAAGGGATCCGTGATCCCACGAACATAGATATTAGTATCCAACACCCAGGTCGATAGCAGACAGGAGTCGATTATCGAGCGCTGCAGGAGTCAGTGAGATTAGTGTCGGATGGAAGCAGTACCGGGAAGACTCGCAAAAAGAAAAGATGGCGGTCGAGCTGCGTACAGTGTCAATGGCGGATGTGCCAAGTGAGGAGTAAATTGTAAATTCACCGGAGTGTGACGAATGAGCGCGTCCCCTTATCGTAGTGGGGTTGACCCTGATTAATACAGATTCGCAAGTGATTGTAACTGTAATTAAACGTGTAAGGCGTAGGTAGCAACTGCCTCAGAATTTGTGTGTTAATAGAAAATACGTATCAGTTTACCCCCGAAACCACAGCAGAAAAACCGATGGCCTTTCATCCATTAAGCACACAGTCATATATTCATATTAATTAACTGTTTTGCGACTTCGGTAAATCACACAAAACCCAATAAAGGACGTAACGGGGGTTTTACATGCTGCAAGCTGCTCTTATGCATGGTGTTCAGGCACTCTTTATTTTAATGTATGATTCACATGAACAATGCCTGGATCATATTAATAATTACATCCTATTTTTTATAAACGACTTTATAATGAATGTTCTTTTATCAGTTTTTCTTATGAATAAATTAAGTAATTTTCTGACTCAGCCCAACTTCTTATTTGTCGTGTTGCTAGAGTTGGTGGCGACCCAATCTTTTACGTCGACTTCAATTTCAGATAGCGACCTTTTACTCACGCTACTTACAAATGGCTCAAATGGCTCTGAGCACTATGGGACTTAACAGCTGTGGTCATCAGTCCCCTAGAACTTAGAACTACTTAAACCTAACTAACCTAAGGACATCACACACAACTATGCCCGAGGCAGAATTCGAACCTGCGACCGTAGCGGTCACGCGGTTCCAGACTGAAGCGCCTAGACCCGCACGGCCACACCGGCCGGCTCGCTACTTACACCCTTACCAGTTGGGTTTGATTCAAGAGATTGAGAAGGTCCAAAGATTCGTGACTGGTACAGTTAGCCATCGTGAGAGCGTTACAAATCTCACTGAAAAGTTTGAAGTGGGACACACTTGCAGATAGACGACGCGCTAAACGGAAGGGGCTGCTCACTAAATTCCGAAATCCGAACTTCGCCTAGGATGTAGAGCAAATATTATTACCACCAACTTTGAAATAATCGCGCAATGATCGGCATTCAAAGATAAGGGAAATTAGAGCTCGTACTGTGGCGTTCAGACAGTCGTTTTCCCCTCGCGCGATCCGCGAGTGGAACAGAAGGGGGGGGGGGGGGAGAAATGATTTTGACGCGAATTGTGCCCTCCGACACACACCGCTTGGTGTCTAGCGCAGTATATATTGTAGCATTACATGCGTATGTCCGACACAGTCGGATCTACTTTGCGTCACGTGAGTGACCCATGACCCATGACCCATGACGTCATATCAACTTGAGATTTTTTTATACATATAATTCATTTCTAAATTTTATTGATTATTTGCAGAGTAAAGAATTTAATTATGTACCAAATTTAATAGGTAATGACTTTTAATAAGATAGATATAAATATGTTTTGACATAGCAAATCACCTTGTTGCATTATGCATGATATGTTTTCTCTTTGTAAGAACAAAAACTTCCGTGGTGCTCGAAGGCGCGATCAAGTAGTCGTCGAGTGCGGATCTTCTGTAACTTTCATGAATGGGCATAGAATTGTTAATTTACAACCCGATGTAGATTTAAAAATTATTCTAGGGAACCACGGCCCTACTTTGGTGCAAACAAATTGTGCGCAGTTTCTCAAATATCGGCGAGGAGTTTAAGATACGCGTCTGGATATCGGGCATTATCGTAGCGTGTAGGAATCAGTAACGTTAGCCGCAATTTATGGTCATTAGCTTGATAATAACTATCAAAGACTTATATGGGCGGCATAGTAATCGTCTTCATGCTTAAAGCAAGCGAGAAGCGATTTACTGTCGGGATACGGCAAATATTAATTATTGCATAGTCAGGTTGTTGATACGTTGCTTAGCACTCATAAACGGACAGTGATAGAATTAATGAAACGATCTTTTAAGTATCAGTGATCACTACATACACATCAGAAACTAATTACTCTGTGAGTGACTTCTGGATTGGATGAGGTTTTTTTTTTATTTAAGCTAACTGGTATTAATAAACTTCTTTCGAGGTTGTAACTTCATCAATGGTGTCACGCTCATTCATTTTAGTAGAACGATAGATAGTACTAACTACGCTACTATTTATAGTTTTAAAAGAAAAGAGAGCTTCAAATGGTTCATATGGCTCTGAGCTCTATGGGACTTAACTTCTGAGGTCATCAGTCCCCTAGAACTGAGTACTACTGAAACCTAACTAACCTAAGGACATCACACGCATTCATGCCCGAGGCAGGATTCGAACCTGCGACCGTAGCCGTCGCGCGGTTCCAGACTGTAGCGCCTAGAACCGCTCGGCCACTCCGGCCGGCCGAAAAGAGATCACATACCTGTTTTTCTTCTGAGAAATTTTCGTACTTCAGTCTTCTCAAACCAGAGACACGACTGATACTCCCTCACAGCACTACGATATCGTGAACCACCACACACATGTGGCCCCTTGTCACTACATTTCTGCATTGAAAACCCTGAGATATAGCCGCGGTACGAAGGAGGAAGAAAGAAGAGGAAAGATCAGCGAAAGAAACTGAGCAAAGAGAGAAGGGGAGGTCATAATATGTAGATATAGATTAGTATGTGATATTTCGGTACCAAAATGGTTGAGAAGTGCCGTAAAGCGTGGAAGAGAGTTCGATTTAACGCATGGTGTGAATTTCAGAAACTTTTGGTGACATTTTGAATAACTAAATACCGCGTGGCGTGTTGCTTACTGACGCACGTGAACGTTTTGGTTATGTGAGACTGATTATGGCAACATTCGACCAAGCTATTTTAAGAGAAACAATCCGTGTGTGAACTTTCTGGGAAGTATCATTAATAATTATCATAAACTGGCTATGGTTACGAATGATGTGTGTGTATGAACGTTTCAGAGTCTGTACAGCTTAGAATAAGGCTTCGTAGTATCGTGTATTGAACCAGGGACCTAGAAACGATGGAGAGGCTTCGTCCCGCCGTAGCCCTCAGTGGTTCACAACCCCACAACAGACCACAGCAGTCCACCTACCCCACTGCCGCCCCACGCCGAACCCAGGGTTATTGTGCTGTTTGGCCCCCAGTGGACGTGGAATTTTCAGTGTGCCTTCAACCTAGCTTTCACTTCCCAATAACGTAAAGACCTGCGGTTCAGACTCCGCGTTAAACTGTAGGTCCACTTTCCCTTGTTCAGTAACTGAATTAGGTTATGGACGCGCAAATCGTTCGAAGTGAAAGACTTGTACCAGGCCATTGAGTCGCACAGATGTATTATTTAGTCTCCTTGAATGTCACAGAAATGCTTAATAAGCTGCAGTGGGAAACATTACAAGACAGACGTTGTGCATTGCGAAAAGCCTTACAAATTTTGGAGAACCTACCTTTCCTACCTTCCAAAATGAGTCAAGAGACCTGAATTCTTGCAATCACTACGGGGCTAAAATTAGAGAAAGCCTGGCGTATAAGCAGGGGTACGACAATATTTCTTGTCGCATACCATCCGCGTATGGAAAAGTAACAGCTGGGGTAGGGGGAAAGCGACTGGTACAAACTATAGCGCCCGCCACACAGCTTATGGTGGAGTATTATATGTAGAGGCTTGCCGATAGTTGTCTCCCCGTGCACAGTTCGCAACTGGAAGTGGGAAGAAGCAAATTGTAGTGGTGTTAAAAGTGCTAAACACAGAATAGAGGCTTGCGTGGTATAGATGTTGATCAAGTTTTCTTGCTGGCACCTTTAAACGCGATGTTTAAAGTTGCAGTCTTGGCCCTGCGCTACGTTTCACAGACAAGAGGAAGTATATATACATTGCCTGACAAAACAAGTGAAGTACTCAGAATACATGGTCTATGTCAGTGTAACTTCGTAGGTGTACACATGATAGGCGGTCATATAACTGATTAGGGCGGCAATTGTCTGTGATAGGTAGATTCAAATGGTTCAAATGGCTCTAAACACTATGGGACTTAACATCTGAGGTCATCAGTCCCCTAGATTTAGAACTACTTAAACCTAACTATCCTAAGGACATCACACACATCCATGCCTGAGGCAGGATTCGAACCTGCGACTGTAGCAGCAGCGCGGTTCCGGACTGAAGCGCCTAGAACCGCTCGGCTACAGCGGCCGGCTGTGACCGCTAGAACGGCCACCAGAATGTATTAGTGCTGTTCGTGTTTAGTGTTGTCGCCAGGCCTGGAAGAGTATATAAGGAACGTGAACAGCGGCAGATGCTCAGTGATCACTGTGAGGGACACAGAGTGTGCCGCGTATTCATGTGAGACAGCGTTATCAGCACCAGATAGAATTTGGATTTGGTTGTGGGTTTGCATTTGGCCAATTTCTAGATTTGTGAGGTATTCAGATATCCCAGTGGACCGGCGTTGAACTGCATCCGAACGTTAGGGCAGGCACACTCGTAAACGTTCTGATCGGCCTCTTCTGACTACCCCAAGGGAGGGCTACCGTGAAGCACACCGTAACCCTTTCCCATCTGCACCTGCTATCCGAGGACAAGTAATGGGCTACCTGCAACGTTCTGTGTCATCCCCAACCATTGGTCGGACGCTAGCAGCGGCCGTACTACAAATTACTGACCCATACAAAGGCCGCTGTTAACTGCTGATGAACAGCATCGCATTGTGTTCAGCAGTGCATCGTGGTTCTGCATTACCCAGGGTGATCACCTTTGGCGAGTATGTCGGCGTTCTGAGGAGACGCCCCATTGTTCCAGTGTTTTGGACAGGCACAGTGGAGTCATACCTGGTGTTATGCTGTAGAAAGCTGTCGGGAATGACTTCTGGTCGCCCTTGATTGTGGTTGAAGAGAACTAGGACGGTGCAAGAGTATGTCACGGACGTTTCGCGTCCTCTAATTTTATCCCCGACGTTACAATATGGAGATGCCATTTTTCAACAGGACAATGTTCACCCACACATGGTAGACTAGAAGTTAATTGTAGTTCGGCCAGAAATTTTTTCTCAGCTGACAACAATGTTGCGAATGCGAAACGTTACGGATTAATGCTTTGAAGTTTCCTGAGTGCACGCACAAAGTATCCTCCGACAGATAGAGTAGCGGCAGCAGTGTTTCAAAATAGCATCTTTAAATGATGTAAGTTACAAGCAGCGTGTCTTCACACATGTCCACCTGTCTCAATAAACTGCCTGCGTGATACTGAGGTACTCCTGTGGCCAGCCGGATCCCTAGATCTGTCTCCGATGGAACATGTATGATACCAGCTCGGACGTTAACTCTTTCCCTGTGCCAATATCCAGGATATTAAGGACCAGTTACAACAGCTAGATGTCAGCTTGCCTCCGGGAGGAAACAGCGACCTTCCAAACCGACTAGTGCATGCGTCCAGGCCAGAATGTGTGCATTGCCATACTGATCAGTGGGGTCATACTTCAAAGTTCTTTGTAAACTTGAATTCGATTTTGGTATCGCCGAAATAACATAACTTACCTTCTCAACCAGTGAATTTTCATTTAGTTTCTTCGTATCCTTCTGCGTACTTCACTCTTTTGTCTGGGGTACTTCACTTTTTTGCCAGGTGGTTTAGTTTTCGTGCTTGAGGAGGGTTTTGGGGGAGGAGACCAGACAGCGACGTTATCGGCCTCATCGGATTAGGGAAGGACGTCGGCCGTGCCCTTTCAAAGGAGCCATCCCGGCATTTGCCTGGAACGATTTAGGGAAATCACGGAAAACCTAAATCAGGATGACCGGACGCGGGATTCAACCGTCGTCCTTCCGAATGCGGTACCAGTGTGCTAACCACTGCGCCACCTCGCTCGGTCGTGCTTGAAGACATAGTGGTCTTACCGACCCATCGAACCAGGCGTGTGTTCGAAAATAAGCGAAGAGAGATCTACACCTATGCTCTACAAGTGATATTAGAGTGAAGGATTCGGGTACATGAAAATAAACGGAGAGAGATCTACATCTACACCTCTGCTCTACAAGTGATATTAGAGTGGAACATTCGTGTACATGGTGTGCCACTGCCTCCCATTCCCGCATCCCCCCTTTTTACCCTTTCTTCTGTCTCAATCACGACTCGTTTGTGGGAAGAGCCACAGTCAGGTAACTTCTGTATAAACTCGTATTTTTCTGTTATGCTAATTGGCTAATTGGCTCTTCTTCGGACATACTACTTCCACCAACACATACCCTGATGAGCGAAACCTTGATAATCACTGCCCAACGCGAGACTGACGTTGCCAGGTGCCGCTGTGAGCACGTAATGCGATGACCAAAGTACGCAAACTGAGCGCAGACGTACGAGGACTCAGTCTATGGACCGTAAATTGGGAAATCCACTGGCATATACGACTTTGACAAAGGCCTAATTGACATGTCCCAGCAATTGGGAACGAATACCTCGGAAATGGCACAGCTGGTCAGGTATTGGTGTGCTGCTGTCGTCGGCATCTGTGGAAAGTGGTAGAGGACGTTGAACCTTCGAGTAGGCGACGAGGTGCTGGGCGTTCACGCTTCATCACAGAACATGGATGTCGAATGATAGCTTGCTTTGTAAAGCAGGATAGGTGGCCATTGTGTCAGATCTGACGACAGAACATGATGCAGGTGCAGGCACAAATGTTTTGGAGCACACCATTCAGCGCACATTGTTCAACATGAGGCTCCACAGCAGATGGCAGCTACTGGATGATCAAAAAGTCAGTATAAATTTGAAAACTTAATAAACCACAGAATAATGTAGATAGAGAGGTAAAAATTGACACACATGCTTGGAATGACATGGGGTTTTATTAGAACAAAAAAAAAAAAAGAAATTTCACAAAATGTCCGACAGGTGGCGCTGGACAGCAAAACTGCTACGTGACGGGTGAGAGGTACGCCGATATGTTACAGAATCGCATCATCCCCAGTCTGGCTGATAAACACCTGCTGGAACGTACGATGTTTCTGCAGGATGGCGCTCCACCCCATATTGCTAGACGCGTGAAAGATCTCTTGCGCGCGTCGTTTGGTGATGAGCGTGTGCTCAGCCGCCACTTTCGTCATGCTTGGCCTCCCAGGTCCCCAGACCTCAGTCCGTGCGATTATTGGCTTTGGGGTTACCTGAAGTCGCAAGTGTATCTTGATCGACCGACATCTGTAGGGATGCTGAAAGACAACATACGACGCCAATGCCTCACCATAACTCCGGACATGCTTTACAGTGCTGTTCACAATATTATTCCTCGACTACAGCTATTGTTAAGGAATGATGGTGGACATATTGAGCATTTCCTGTAAAGAACATCATCTTTGCTTTGTCTTACTTTGTTATGCTAATTATTGCTATTCTGATCAGATGAAGCGCCATCTGTGGGAAATTTTTTGAACTTTGTATTTTTTTGGTTCTAATAAAACCCCATGTCATTCGAAGTATGTGTGTCAATTTGTACCTCTCTATCTACATTATTCCGTGATTTATTCAGTTTTCAAATTTATACTGACTTTTTGATCACCCGGAATATATACTCCCATGTTGATCCGACGTTATCATCTGTTGGGGAACATTTAGAATGTAAATTTTGAGCATCAAACACAAGTAACTTTATTTGCACGGTGCGTCTGTATCAGAGAGAGATTACATAAAACCTCACTGACAATTCACGTGTATAATGCATGGGAGAAGCGACGTTTCAGCTATTCTGAACACTCCTCGCTCCATCGATCGTAGTCTATTTCCAGAGGAATGGCCAGCTGGGCATGTCTAGTGATGTATTACCGGCGCTCACAAGAATTGCCATGCGCGGGAGTCCGTCTCTGCCTGCTTTCAGTTCCTGCACGTTTACCCTCTTCCACAGGTGCCGTGGATAACGTCTTCTTGTAGGAGTACGATTTCATCAATTTGGCCTCTCAACTCTTCTCCGTTTAGATGTTTACCTTGATAAAAGTTACGCAAGAGCATAAGGTACTCCTTACTCCAGCGCTTCCAGAAATCTCCTGCTGTTTTCTGATTGAGATTAAACTCTCTCGTCTGCTACCATCACCGGCTCAAGACCCCCACGAGGATGTGTGCTGAATTGAGTACTTCGTCCTCAATTTCGAAAATGGGCCTTGAGTTCAGGGAGGCTTCAGTATTTACGAGGGCGGAGTGTAGTAGCCCGTCTGTAGTCGAGTGTCCGAGAAATTCCCCGTGGACATCTTTTCGTTGAGCTCCCATTCTTTCCCAGAATCCTCCCCACCAAGCCGCTCGCGGAGTTACAAAGTTCGAAGTTATGCATTGTTGAGGGAAGTAATGGTGATTCTTATCAACAGATATTGTCTATCACAGTTCCATTATTTCTTTGTTGGCTGTATGGAACATTTGAGCATTGTCGTTGTAGATGGTGTGTGGAATGCTGCTTCGACCAATAAACCTTTGTCTGCCAGTAAGGACCGGTGCGTTGATGCGCTGCGGACTAGCTCTAATCTCAGCGCAGCCAAATAGTGCAACATAGCATTTAGCGCTGGTGTTTCTTACTTTGGCGTGTAGCGGTGCTGCAAAATCAACAGCGGTTACTTAGAAGGGTCTGTGTGGCGTTATCCACTCGGCTACTATTTCTTGACCGATGACACCGCACGCTAATATGCAATGGGAAGCAGCAGCGTTAATAACCTTCTTTATGGTGCGACGAACATATACTATCTAAAGTGAGGTCCGAAGCTCCGAAAGTACAATTCTGATTCCCAGATGATGCAAGGAAATGTGTATTCTAGATTAAAAGCTTTGTGAAATGATGATTTGCGTCTAAAATAAGTGGGTGACGTTCTTCTGTAGTTAACCTGGCGTATTATAAACGATCACCGAGACGTGACATGTCTTTGTCCAAAACGGGTTGAGACCTTGTATTTTTGATTATATTGGTGTTGGTGCGTTTTCTTTTAGAGCCTGGATTATTTGAAAAAAAAAAGACTGAGTCGGGGTCATGCAGTTTTTTCCGTTGTACATTCTTCGTACAAGTTCACTTTGTCAATCAGTCTTCTTTAAAATCGGAAAACGTGGACTGTGACTCATAGTAACTTCTGGCGAGAACTAACTCTTTCAACAGCTATTAGTGGTTGGGGCTGTAAACAGAACTTTGACATAATGTTATAAACAACACATAGTGCATCAGGTCGTTAATAAATATCTCAACTGTGAACTATGAGCAAATGATGTATAATATTTTACAATAATCATTCATTCACAATTGTAAGTATTATGTACCAAAAGTTTCGCTAAATCCTAATATGTAACAACAATTTTACAGTCAGAAAATAATCCACTGAAGGCAGCACAAAATGTGCTGAAACATATCTGGGTGAAACAAAACAAAAATAAGGTGGGTTGCATAAGGCAGAGTTCCTCTTCCCATTTAGTAGCAAGCAGGGACATAACAAAAAGAACTGCAACACCACAAGATGATTATTTCTACGTCAAGCCAGGTATTCCTTTGCAGTTCTTCAACAAATTCCGCAACACAACCATCAAACTTCAAAAAACCACACTCAATATAAAATTCAACAAAATACGTTTGGCGTATAAAATAGTACCTAACTATGTAACCATAACTGAAAACAACATGTCATCAGCAGCACAGCAGACAAAACGTAAGGGTAAAGCAGGAAATCCGGTCTATGTATTCCAAAAAATGTGTTTTGAATATTGAATTATACATATTGCATATAGAACTAGCAAATCACATTAAGTGATCACCATTTTTGATGAATTAATGTACAGGGTTAGAACACACACAGATACCATAATAGGCATAAAGTGACACTCCAACAAAAGAAACTCACCAAAATGATAAACCACACAAACACCTATCAACCCCACCACCAATACAACACACACACCTTACACAAAAGAGTGATTAATCTAACAGACATAAAATTATTGGAACAAGAAAGCAGCCTACTTGAAAAGTATCCCAAACATAACATAAACACAATGGTGTCACACAGGACAATAGAAAACACGATAACAGAAACTGAACACATCATAAAGCAACAAGAAAAACTACAGACACCTGAATTCAATGCAAATCTAACAAGAGAACTAGTTGCTGAGGAAATAAGAAACATAATTAAAGAGAACAAAAGAGCCATAAAAGAAAACACAAGGACTGTTGAAGAAAAGACATACAGAAAACTACAGAACAAATTAACGCACGAAAATGCTGTCGTCACAAAATCCGACAAGGGTAATTCAACAGTAGTCATAAACAAACAGGAATACATTGACAAAACATTAGAATTCATCCAAAGCAACAACATCACAGAATTAAGAAGTGATCCAACAAAGTAAGTTACAGAAAACCCTGAAAAACATAGAAATCATTTTCACAGAAACACAGATTAAAAGTATGATACAGAAAAATCCCAAGGCTCCCACCCTAAAATCATTGCCTAAAGTTCAGAAACCCAGAATACCTATACATCCAGTGACAAACTTTACCAAAGCACCAACATACTACTTAGCAAACAAACACACACTCTGCTACAGACAGTGTACAAATACACTGAAAATAGAAGTCTAAAGAACTCATGTGACTTAACAGAAAAAATAAGAATTGAAAACATGCCAAACACAGCAACACTGATTTCATTTGACATAATTTCCATGTACACACACAAACACACACCCCAACAAAAGAAACCATCAGCATCATAGAAACAAACCTCCAACTACAAGGAAACATACCTGCAACAAACATACAAGAAATATCAGCCATCCTCAGCCTCATCACAGAGAAAAACTACTTCACATTCAACAACAGATTTTACTCTCAACAAGATGGACTACCTAAGGGATCCCCAATTAGTGGCCTCCTAGCTGACATTTTCCTCAATCAGATAGAAAAACAAATCTTTGACAAAATAGTGATACCAAAACGGTACAAAATAATATATTGGTACAGATATCTAGATGACATAATTTGCTTAATAGATGAACCACAGCCTCGCATATAAGAACTCCATGACAACATAAACTCCATCCACCCACAAATACAGTTCACCATTGAAACACAAACAGATGAAAAACTTAATTTCTTAGATCTCACTATACACAAAATAAACAACAAACATGAATTCACAATCTACAGAAAACCCACAATCACCATCACCACTATTCATCGATCCATTCACCCCATAACTCACAAAGAAGGCAGCTTCAGATATTTACTACACAGACTGAACAAAATATGCATGAACAAACAAGATTACACACAAGAACTGAACACAATAAAACAAATTGCACAGGAGAATGGATATGATGGAAAGAGAGTAGAAAAAATAAACGACAAAATACAAAAACAAACGAAACATAACCATGAAACACACCAACAAACACAACAAAACACACAACAAATCAGCAGACAGTAAGCAACAAATGGCACATAATGACTTACAACAATAAAGTCACACACAGGATGGGTAATATACTAAAGAAACAAGGACTCAACATAGCATACAGAACCAACAACACAATACAAAGCAGACTTGGAAGAAATACCACCAACGCTGACAAATACAGCCAGTCCGGTATATACCAACTTACTTGCAACTGCTGTCAGTCTATATATGTGGGGCAAACATGCAGGAATTTCAGAGCCAGGTACACACAACACCTCAGAGCACTGAAAAGCAAATAGCTCACGCTCAACATTTGCAGACCATCTGATAGCACACAACCACCACCCAACCAACATTGAAACTGACTTACACATTCTTAAAACTACTAGCAACTTATACAAAAAATCAACTGTATAAGAAAACTATCACATCCAAAAATCAATAGCCCAAGGAAAGAAAATACTCAGTGAATACACATCACTGTGCAATAAAACCCTCTTCGCCACAATAGAAGAACTATAGCCACAACACCCACACAAAAACTACTCATGAGAAAGAAAAAATCTCTCTCTCTCTCTCTCTCTCTCTCTCTCTCTCTCTCTCTCTCTCTCTCTCTGCCACAGTCCTGAAAAACACACACACACACACACACACACACACACACACACAAACCAAACATCACAGATGTCAAATACACTTCAAACTCGCGTGTCTCACTCAGTCAAACGTGCTACGAAATAAATGAATACTACACAGCCACAACAACACGTAATGGCGGCGAAAACTCTGCCTATGTTTCGAAAAATCGGAGAAAGTGCAGTGTCAAGAGACCATAGGTCACTAAATCTGTCTATTCACTTCGCCAACAACAAATGAGAAAGCACCACAATATCAAAACCGTAAGTTATACACGAAAACGTGATATATACTCATTTACGTTTGTAAATGCATAAAAACAGAAAAATAAAAATTAACTTTTGCTGTTTGCAGATGAGAAGTTGTAGATTGTGTAGCAGGAGAGCTACCAAAATAAAGGTCCAATAGCATCATGTAAGGTATGTAAACCAATGCATACATCCACTCTTTTTGCCAATTAGCTATAAACAGAACTTTGATATAATGTTATAAACGACACATAGTGCATCAGGTCCTTAATAAATATCTCAACTGTGAACTATGTACAAATGATGAATAATATTTTACAACAATTATTCATTCACAATTGTAAATATTATATACCAAAAGTTTCGCTAAATGTTAATATGTAACAACAATTTTACAGTTAGAAAATAAAAAATAACCCACTGAAGATAGCACAAAATGTGCTGAAACATGTCTGGGTGAAACAAAACAAAAAAAAGGGTGTCTTGCATAAGGCGGAATTCGTCTTCCCACTTCGCAGCAACCACGGACATAATATTGATAAAACTTGAATCTGCCGCCATCTAGAATGCAGCATGTCAGGGCCCTATTACATACAAGAGAATTGTCTGAAAGTAGCGGTATCCTAGATGCCCAGTGTTCACACTGCCAACGGCACTATGTTCGGCAAGAGCAACTGACGAAGTGGAATGTTCCGAATTTGTACAGACTGACTTATTATGACCTTTCTTGCAAAAGAGACAAACCGCTTTTACTTTCTTCCTACAGTCTTTTGCTGTAAGGCCTTGTCTAAGCCAAAGAAAGCGCCTGTTATTGTATCTCAAAATCTTGAGGCGATTGTGAACATTGTTTACTGTCTCGCAATCTTGTGCCCAGGGACCTGGCTGCTCACGAAACACACCGTAGGGCTGTTCCTTACGTACTTTATTTCCTGGCTTAGAGCGAACATCGACGGCTACCGTAGACGGTAGAGTGCTAGTTGATTTATAAGTTTCTCCTCGAATGCCTTGTGTCGTCAGCACCCCATCTACCTCTTAGTTTCAAAACGTTCCCTTCTCACAATGTTACTCTTTTGGTGTGGATTATCCAGCGCCGATATAATTATGTTCTCTGGGAAAGCACGAAGTATTTTAGAAACCAACACTCGACCATAGGATTCTATGTTCTCCCCTAGCGCCTGTAGATCCTCGATGTGCTTGTTACAAATGTTAAGTTGAGAGCTTCTGGGGAGTCAGATGATATAAGTGGGACGGCTTCCAGATTATCAAGATGCGCCTGAATAATTCTGCCTTACTCATCATAACACTTACGCAAAAACTCTTTGGTGTGCTCGTAGGAAGCTGCAGTTACAGGAATTTCTTGTATAACACACTTGGGTTCCCTTTCGAAATGGCCCCAAAGGAACATGTGTTTATTGATAATTGAGATGTTTGGGTCTGCGTCAATGAGAGATTCAGACTGTTCCCAGAAGCGAGACCAATGCTCGGTGTTATTGGAGAAAGGCTCCAGCTTAATCTGTGGTAGTCTAATACTGTTACACAACCGCACAGAAAACCCCGAAGACGTCCCTTAGTATCGTGTTTTGCCTTCAGGTACGCTAGTTTCGCCAAGTGTGTGCCATCTTCGCGCGCTGAGACATCGGCTTCGTACTCTGCGTCGTAGAGTAAGTCTTGAATAGTGTTATCCAAGATCATAAAATTAGCTAAAGTCTCCTGTAGATGATGTTTCATCTCATTTATGGGCGTGGAGCCGTTAAACGGATTTATTTGGCTGACGAAGCGAGTTGGAACGCTGAGTTTCTCGTCTCTGTTTTAGCTTTACTGTTTCAGTATTCGTGGTCATGAACCGTGACAGTACTCTGCAAGAATCCGTATTGGCCTTCTCACTAGGGGTCAACTATGTTTGTTACGCAATCAACTACCTTTCTACGTTATACTCAACTATTATTTCAGTTACTAGTATGCGAGCAGTAATGTAGTGTGTTTTTAGTAATGAATAGAGATAAATAGAATGCCTCATGCGTTAATAACTTAGGTGGAGGAGCGAGTTACGTGCTAAGAGATCCCGCCGTGAAGACGACCCGTAGTCTCTCGGAAACGGTGTGCGCTCGTTCTACGTGTCATTCACGTTCTCATGATTCTGAAAGTTCCTGTCCGTGTCGCCACCTCCATGGGCCCCCCTGCGGGTCCGGGGATTAGAATAGGCCCGAGGTATTCCTGCCTGTCGTAAGAGGCGACTAAAAGGAGTCCCTCCCCCTCAAGGGGGTAGTTAGCGCCTGCGTCCGGAGACGGACGGTTCCACGACCTCTATTTGCGGTCATTTTGCTTTTTCACTTCTCGTTTCTTCCTTCCTTTGGTTGGTTCCTTTCTTTGCTCTTCTCCACCTCACTGTCTTCCTTACTCTTTCCCTTGTCTTCTTCTCCTTGCCTTCTCATTGCCTTCTCATTGCCTTCTTCTCCTTGCCTTCTCTGGTCTCCGCCTCGGCGTTTGAGACAGTCTGTCCTCTCTCTCCCTCTCTCTCTTCTTTTTCCTCTTCTTCCTTCCTCCCTGTGCGCGCCTGAAGGCCGACCCACGCGTTCGCACGCGTAGCCAGTGACGGGGCAACGCGTAATTCCCCGCCCTGGGTAGACATGTAAGGCACGCACGTACCCCCTGGTAAAGGCCAGGCCCAGGGAGGGGTGATTGCCTGAGCTGATACCTTCTGACCATGCCGATTGGTCCCTCCGTCTGTTTCTCGGGAGGTGTGACCTGAGGTGTAAACATTCACCTAAGGCGGGAGTGCCCTCTGAGAGGGTCCCCACAAGGAAGGAGCGCGCCATCGGAGACGCTGGCAATCATGGGGGATTCCTCTGCAATGGATTTCACTCCATCTCTCTTGACTTCTGCCCAAAAACGGAAACTTGACCAGCCACCAGTGACAAAAGTACTACCGCCTGCCCCACAGTTCCTCGTCGTTTCTCGATCTGAGGACGGAAAGGATTTTTCCTCTGTCAACCCTTTCGTTATCCAGAAGGGTGTAGATGCCATAGCCGGATCTGTCAAATCTTGTACCAGGTTGCGTAACGGTACCTTATTACTAGAAACTGAGAGCGCCTTTCAGGCACAAAAACTGCTTCGGGCCACACTCCTGTACACGTTCCCTGTCCGGGTGGAGGCTCACCGAACTTTGAATTCGTCTCGTGGTGTGGTGTATACTAGATCCCTCGACGGATTGACTGACGAGGAGATTCAATCTTTCCTCGCTGAGCAGGGCGTGACAGCTGTCCATACGGTCATGAAAAGGTCAACAATGACCTTGTACCGACCCAGACACTTTTCTTGACCTTTGATAGTGTTAAGCTGCCATCGCGCATCAAGGCAGGCTACGAGGTTATTTCTGTTTGCCCCTATGTCCCGACACCTACGCGCTGCTACCAGTGTCAGCGTTTCAATCACACTCGACAGTCTTGTTCCAATGCGGCTAAATGTGTCACTTGTGGCAGGGATGCCCATGAGGGTGACTGTCCACCTCCGTCTCCTCGTTGTGTGAACTGTCAGGGTGACCATGCCGCATCCTCCCGCGACTGTCCTGTCTATAAGGAAGAACGCTGTATCCAAGAAATTCGGGTCAAAGAGAAAGTGTCCACCTCGGCTGCTCGCAAGCTATTGGCTAGTAGGAAGCCCACGCTGCTCCCAGCGGGGAAATACAGTACTGTCCTCGCCTCTCCTCGGACTACCAGGGAGGTGGCAACCCAGACATGCGATCTGACCTTCAGCACCACGGTCGTCCGTTCGGCCAGTGCTAAGATCGCGCGGTCGACGTCTCCTCTTCCTCCCATCACCCCACAGACACCAGCCCCTTCATCAGCTTCTGCTAAGACGCAGAAGTCAGATGCACGGGCCTTCAAGAAGGAACCGTCCCGTGCAGACTTCCTACGTACCTCGACCTCCCAGCCTTCGACCGGTACTTCCACCAAACGACCTTCCAAGAAGGCTCATAGGAAGCACAGTTCTTCTCCGCCACGGCGCATTTCTTCTCCTGCGCCACCCAGCGGTTGCCGCCCCAGGCCGTCATCCGTTTCGCCTGGCCGCACCGCTGGTAGCCGAACATCTGGCCGTTCACCGGCGGAGGAAGCTCCCCCTCCCGGCCATCTTACCAAGGTGGCCGTTGAACCTATAGACCCAATGGACGATGACTGTCCGCCTACTGATAGCGGCGGCAGTGCTCGCTCGAAGCCAGGCTCTCAGCGGCCTTCGAGATGACCCCTTCTTTCATCTTCCTTTTCTTCTTACGATGGCACTTATTCAATGGAATATTCGCAGCATTCGCTCCAACCGAGAGGACTTGAAGTTGCTGCTCCGCTTGCACCGTCCGCTCGTCGTAGCCCTCCAGGAAACGAAGCTACGCCCATGCGATCAAATTGCCTTGGCACACTACACCTCTGTGCGTTTTGACCTACCCCCTGTGGTAGGTATTCCGGCTCATGGAGGGGTTATGTTGCTGGTCCGGGATGATATTTACTACGATCCCATCACATTGCACACCAGCCTGCAGGCAGTTGCCATCCGCATTACTCTCCCCACTTTTACATTTTCCATTTGTACCCTTTACACTCCATCGTCATCTGCCGTTACCAGGGCAGACATGATGCAGCTAATTGCTCAGCTACCTGCCCCATTTTTGTTAACTGGAGACTTCAATGCCCACCATCCCCTTTGGGGCTCTCCGGCATCCTGCCCGAGGGGCTCCCTGTTAGCAGACCTTTTCAACCAGCTCAATCTTGTCTGCCTCAATACTGGCGCCCCTACTTTTCTTTCGGACACATCTCACACCTATTCCCATTTAGACCTCTCTATATGTACTACCCAACTTGCACGCCGGTTTGAGTGGTATGCACTTTCTGATACATATTCGAGCGACCACTTCCCGTGTGTTATCCATCTCCTGCATCATACCCCCTCTCCGTGCTCAACTAGTTGGAACATCTCCAAAGCAGACTGGGGGCTCTTCTCTTCCAGGGCGACCTTTCAGGATCAAACCTTCACAAGCTGCGATCGTCAGGTCGCACACCTCACGGAAGTCATTCTCACTGCTGCTGAATATACCATCCCTCACCGTACTTCTTCTCCACGTCGCGTACCGGTCCCCTGGTGGACCGCAGCATGTAGAGACGCTTTACGTGCTCGTCGACGTGCTTTACGCACCTTTAAACGCCACCCTACAGTGGCGAATTGTATCACTTATAAACGATTATGTGCACAGTGTCGTCGTATTATTAAAGAAAGCAAGAAAGCCAGCTGGGCTGCTTTCGCAAGCTCCTTCAACAGTTTTACTCCTTCTTCTGTTGTCTGGGGTAGCCTGCGCCGGCTATCTGGCACTAAGGCCCACTCACCAGTTTCTGGCTTGATGGTCGCGAATGACGTCCTTGTGGCCCCGGAGGATGTCTCCAATGCCTTCGGCCGCTTTTTCGCAGAGGTTTCGAGCTCCGCTCATTACCACCCTGCCTTCCTCCCCCGCAAACAGGCAGAGGAGGCTAGGCCACCTAACTTCCGCTCCTCGAATCGTGAAAGTTATAATGCCCCATTCACCATGCGGGAACTCGAAAACGCACTTGCCCGGTCACGGTCCTCCTCTCCAGGGCCTGATTCTATTCATATTCAGATGCTGAAGAACCTTTCTCCTGCGGATAAAGGTTTTCTTCTTCGTACTTACAATCGCATCTGGACTGAGGGACATGTTCCCGCATGCTGGCGCGAGTCTATTGTTGTCCCGATTCCTAAGCCGGGGAAGGACAAGCACTTGCCTTCCAGTTATCGATCCATCTCGCTTACCAGCTGTGTCTGTAAAGTGATGGAGCGAATGGTTAACTCTCGTTTGGTTTGGCTGCTCGAGTCTCGACGCCTACTTACCAATGTCCAATGTGGATTTCGTAGGCGCCGCTCTGCTGTTGACCATCTGGTTACCTTGTCGACCTTCATTATGAATAACTTCTGGCGGAAGCGCCCGACCGCGGCTGTGTTCTTTGATTTGGAGAAGGCTTACGACACCTGTCGGAGGGCGGGCATTCTCCGCACCATGCATACATGGGGCCTTCGCGGTCGCCTCCCTCTTTTTATTCGTTCTTTTTTAATGGATCGACGGTTCAGGGTACGTGTGGGTTCTGTCCTGTCCGACACCTTTCGCCAGGAGAATGGGGTGCCACAGGGCTCAGTTTTGAGCGTCGCTCTCTTCGCCATAGCGATCAATCCAATAATGGATTGGCTCCCAGCTGATGTATCAGGCTCCCTTTTCGTGGACGATTTTATCATCTATTGCAGCGCGCAGCGTACACGTGTCCTGGAGCGCTGTCTTCAGCGTTCTCTTGACCGTCTTTACTCCTGGAGTGTCGCCAATGGCTTCCGTTTTTCTGCCGAGAAGACGGTCTGTATTAACTTCTGGCGCTACAAGGAGTTTCTCCCACCGTCCTTACGACTCAGTCCCGTTGCTCTCCCATTCGTGGAGACAACAAAATTTTTAGGTCTTACTTTTGACAGGAAACTTAGCTGGTCTCCACATGTGTCATATTTGGCTGCCCGTTGTACCCGTTCTTTCAATGTCCTCCGTGTTCTCAGTGGTATGTCGTGGGGAACGGATCGAACCGTCCTACTTCGTCTATATCGGTCGATCGTCCGCTCCAAGCTGGATTATGGGAGCTTCGTATACTCCTCTGCACGGCCATCCATCTTACGCCGCCTCAACTCCATACAACATCGGGGTTTACGACTTGCGATCGGAGCGTTTTATACTAGTCCCGTAGAGAGTCTTCATGCTGTCGCTGGCGAATTGCCACTCACCTACCGGCGCGATATACTGCTTTGTCGGTATGCCTGTCGGCTACTGTCAATGCCCGACCACCCGTCTTATCGTTCCTTTTTTGACGACTCTCTCGACCGTCAATACGGGTTGTATGTCTCTGCCCTGCTACCCCCTGGAGTTCGCTTTCGTCGCCTTCTTCAACACCTTAATTTTTCACTCCCTGCAACCTTTCGAGTGGGCGAGAGCCACACGCCACCTTGGCTCCAGGCTCAGGTTCGCGTTCACCTTGACCTCAGCTCGCTCTCAAAAGAGGTTACCCCCTGTTCAGTCTACCACTCCCGTTTTGTCGAACTTCGTTCGAAGTTCATTAAGATGACCTTCATTTGTACAGATGGCTCAAAGACCAATGACGGGGTCGGGTGTTCCTTTATTGTCGGGCACAAAGTTTCAAATACCGGCTCCATGGCCATTGTTCGGTCTTCACAGCTGAGCTCTTTGCCCTCTACCAGGCTGTTCTTTACACCTGCCGCCACCGACATTCTGCTTATGTCATCTGCTCCGATTTCCTGAGCGCCATCCAGAGCCTCAGTGATCCGTATCCGGTTCACCCTTTCGTGCACCAGTTCCAACGCTCTCTTCAGCAGCTGGTGGACGTCGGTTCTCCGGTTAGCTTTATGTGGGTTCCTGGCCATGTCGGTATCCCTGGGAACGAAGCTGCAGATGCCGCGGCCAAGGCTGCGGTCCTCCAGCCTCGGACAGCTTCTTGTTGTGTCCCTTCGTCGGATTGTAGCAGGGTAATTTGTCGGCGCATTTTATCGCTGTGGCATGCCGATTGGGCTGCCCTTACGGACAACAAGCTTCGGGCCTTGAAACCTCTTCCCGCGGCTTGGACGTCCTCCTCCCGCCCTTCTCGGCGGGAGGAGGTCGTTTTGGCCCGGTTACGAATTGGACACTGCCGGTTCAGCCATCGCCATCTGCTGACGGCTGCGCCGGCGCCGTTCTGCCCATGTGGGCAATTGCTGACGGTCCGCCACATTTTAACGTCCTGTCCGGATTTTAACACACTGCGTCTTGATCTTGGCCTGCCATGTACTCTAGATGCCATTTTAGCGGATGACCCACGAGCAGCTGCTCGCGTTCTTCGTTTTACCAACTTGACAAACCTCTCTAAGGACATTTGATTATGCTGTTTTTTTAATCCTATGCCTGTCAGTCTGTCTTTTATCGTGTTTTCCCTTTTAGTTGTTGTTCTAAACTTGTGCCTCGCGGTGCATTCTTAACGTATCTGGGCGCTAATGACCATTGAAGTTGTGCGCCCTAAAACCACAAAAAAAACCTCCATGGTATCGGTACCAAAAATGTCGGGGAACAATTAGAATCTGAATTTTGAAAGTCAAACAGAAGTAACTTTGAAACTTCCTGGCAGATTAAAACTGTGTACCGGACCGAGACTCGAACTCGGGAACTTTGTTTTTCGTGGGCAAGTGCTCTACCAACTGAGTTACCCAAGCACGACTCACGACCCGTCCTCAAAGCTTGAAGCTTGAAAGGTAGGAGACGAGGTACTGGCAAAATTGAAGCTGTGAAGACGGGCCATGAGTCGTGATTGGCTAGCTCATTTGGTAGAGCACTTGCCCGCGGGCTGCTGATTCCTCGACTTGCGCCATAGGGTGGTGGGGTTTCGGGTTCCGCTGGATAGGTCAGGAGTCCACTACACGCAACAAGCGGCTACACGGGTAGCAGGGGTTGTGTGGCGTGGGCTGGGCGGTTTTTTAGGTTAGATGGCCTTGGGCAAGTACAGAAAGGGCAACAGCCTCAACGGGTGTGGGGCAAAGTCAGGACATGCGGGGACCAAGCAGCAATCGGTATTGTAATTGTCAACTGTCGAAGCTGCGTTGGTAAAGTACCGGAACTTCAAGCGCTGATAGAAAGCACCGAAGCTGAAATCGTTATAGGTACAGAAAGCTGGCTGAAGCCAGAGATAAATTCTGCCGAAATTTTTACAAAGGTACAGACGGTGTTCAGAAAGGATAGATTGCATGCAACCGGTGGTGGAGTGTTCGTCGCTGTTAGTAGTAGTTTATCCTGTAGTGAAGTAGAAGTGGATAGTTCCTGTGAATTATTATGGGTGGAGGTTACACTCAACAACCGAGCTAGGTTAATAATTGGCTCCTTTTACCGACCTCCCGACTCAGCAGCATTAGTGGCAGAACAATTGAGAGAAAATCTGGAATACATTTCACATAAATTTTCTTAGCACGTTACAGTCTTAGGTGGAGATTTCAATTTACCAGATACAGACTGGGACACTCAGATGTTTAGGACGGATGGTAGGGACAGAGCATCGAGTGACATTATACTGAGTGCACTATCCGAAAATTACCTCGAGCAATTAAACAGAGAACCGACTCGTGGAGATAACATCTTGGACATGACACGCGTAAAGCTGAAATACTAAACACCTTTTTCCAAAGCTGTTTCACAGAGGAAGACCGCACTGCAGTTCCTTCTCTAAATCCTCGCACAAACGAAAAAATGGCTGACATCGAAATAAGTGTCCAAGGAATAGAAAAGCAACTGGAATCACTCAACAGAGGAAAGTCCACTGGACCTGACGGGGTTCCAATTCGATTCTACACAGAGTACCCGAAAGAACTTGCCCCCCTTCTAACAGCCGTGTACCGCAAGTCTCTAGAGGAACGGAGGGTTCCAAATGATTGGAAAAGAGCACAGGTAGTCCCAGTCTTCAAGAAGGGTCGTCGAGCAGATGCGCAAAACTATAGACCTATATCTCTGACGTCGATCTGTTGTAGAAATTTAGAACATGTTTTTTGCTCGCGTATCATGTCGTTTTTGGAAACCCAGAATCTACTATGTAGGAATCAGCAAGGATTCCGGAAACAGCGATCGTGTGAGACCCAACTCGCTTTATTTGTTCATGAGACCCAGAAAATATTAGATACAGGCTCCCAGGTAGATGGTATTTTTCTTGACTTCCGGAGGGCGTTAGATACAGTTCCGCACTGTCGCCTGATAAAGTAAGAGCCTACGGAATATCAGACCAGCTGTGTGGCTGGATTGAAGAGTTTTTAGCAAACAGAACACAGCATGTTATCAATGGAGAGACGTCTACAGACGTTAAAGTAACCTCTGGCGTGCCAGAGAGGAGTGTTATGGGACCATTGCTTTTCACAATATTTATAAATGACCTGGTAGATAGTGTCGGAAGTTCCATGCGGCTTTTCGCGGATGAGGCTGTAGTATACAGAGAAGTTGCAGCATTAGAAAATTGTAGCGAAATGCAGGAAGATCTGCAGCGGATAGGCACTTGGTGCAGGGAGTGGCAACTGACCCTTAAAATAGACAAATGTAATGTATTGCGAATACATAGAAAGAAGGCTCCTTTATTGTATGATTATATGATAGTGGAACAAACATTGGTAGCAGTTACTTCTGTAAAGTATCTGGGAGTATGCGTGCGGAACGATTTGAAGTGAAATGATCATATAAAATTAATTGTTGGTAAGGCGGGTACCAGGTTGAGATTCATTGGGGGAGTGCTTAGAAAATGTAGTCCATCAACAAAGGAGGTGGGTTACAAATCACTCGTTCGACCTATACTTGAGTATTGCTCATCAGTGTGGGATCCGTACCAGATCGGGTTGACGGAGGAGGTAGAGAAGATCTAAAGAAGAGCGGCGCGTTTCGTCACAGGGTTATTTGGTAACCGTGATAGCATTACGGAGATGTTTAATAAACTCAAGTGGCAGACTCTGCAAGAGAGGCGCTCTGCATCGCGGTGTAGCTTGCTCGCCAGGTTTCGAGAGGGCTGGCGTTTCTGGATGAGGTATCGAATATATTGCTTCCCCCTACTTATACCTCCCGAGGAGATCACGAATGTAAAATTAGAGAGATTAGAGCGCGCTCGGAGGCTTTCAGACGGTCGTTCTTCCCGCGAACCATACGCGACTGGAACAGGAAAGGGAGGTAATGACAGTGGCACGTAAAGTGCCCTCCGCCACACACCGTTGGGTGGCTTGCGGAGTATAAATGTAGATGTAGATGTAGGAAGGCAAAGGTCCCGAGTTCGAGTCTCGGTCCGGCACACAGTTTTAATCTGCCAGGAAGTTTCATATCAGTGCTCACTCCGCTGCAGAGTAAAAATCTCATTCTGGAAACATCCCCCAGGCTGTGGCTTAGCCATGTCTCCGCAATTTCCTTTCTCCCAGGAGTGCTAGTTCTGCAAGGTGTGCAGGAGAGCTTCTGTGAAGTTTGGAAGGCAGGAGACGAGGTACTGGCAGAAGTAAAGCTGTGAGGACGGGCGTGAGTCGTGCCTGGGTAGCTCAGATGGACGGGCGTGAGTCGTGCCCGGGTAGCTCAGATGGTAGAGCACTTGCTCGCGAAAGGCAAAGGTCCCGAGTTCGAGTCTCGCTCCGGCTCACAGTTTTAATCTGCCAGGAAGTGTCATATCAGCGAACACTCCGCTACAGAGTGAAAAATGGTCCAAATGGCTCTGAGCACTATGGGACTTAACAGCTATGGTCAACAGTCCCCTACAACTTAGAACTACTTAAACCTAACTAACCTAAGGACATCACACAACACCCAGCCATCACGAGGCAGAGAAAATCCCTGAACCCGCCGGGAATCGAACCCGGGAACCCGGGCGTGGGAAGCGAGAACGCTACCGCACGACCACGAGATGCGGGCCGCTGCAGAGTGAAAAACTCATTCTAGAAGTAACTTTATTTACACGTCACAGCCGGCCTGTGTGGTCGAGCGGTTCTAGGCGCTTCAGTCTGGAACCGCGCGACCGCTACGGTCGCAGGTTCGAATCCTGCCTCGGGCATGGATGTGTGTGATGTCCTTAGGTTAGTTAGGTTTAAGTAGTTCTAAATTCTAGGGGACTGATGACCACAGATGTTAAGTCCCATAGTACTCAGAGCCATTTGTACCATTTACACGTCACATATCACTGACAATTCACAGATATAATGCAACGCGGAAGCGTGGTTTCATCGATTCTCCATATCACTAATTACTTTTGCAGTTGCACGAGGTTGTCGAGACTGGACCGTGGCTTATTGGAGGCATGCTGTGTCGTCGGACGAATCTCATCTCTTTCAACACCCGATCCGTGATCGCGTTTGAGTGCGACGTGAACCGCACTGTGGAAGCAGGTACGTGGACGCAGTATTATGCTGTGGGGGACTTTCATGGGGCCTGTAAAACCGAAGGCACCATGACGGCTGTGGACCACTTGCATCCCTTCATATTTGAAGTCTTGCTCAAAATGGCCTCTTTCAGCAGGATAAGTGTCCCTGTAACAAGGCCCCAAAGTAGAGATGCACTCTGTCAAAACTACGTTTCCGTAGCTTTGGTACAATACATAATTGACGTAGTAAATGATAGGATTACCGGTAGTATTGTTAGCATTGGTAGGGAAAGAAAATAAATGTTTAAAAGAGAAACTAGGAGCTGACAACTTCTCTTTGTTTTTTGTTTGGTTGTTTGTTTCTCAAATAATTAGCAGCGCACACCATTCAGCGTTAGTCCTTTGTATATTTTATATCCCTACATAATATTAATTCCGTTTTATAAGTAATGAAAATTAGTAAGTCGCGTAAATTCCGCGCTTTCATGTAAGTAAAGCAATTACTTTTGATGCAAATACAGTTTACACGCAGAAACATAAAAAATATATATAATTATTGTTTTCATTTTTGTGCTCAGTGGAACGTTCTTCACCATGGTCAAAGGCAAGACTTTCCTGGTGTCATTGAAAATGCGAAAGTTGTTTATGGATAACAGAAACAAGTTTTATATAAGTTCGTCGAAGCACTGAAGCAATGTAACACACAGTGGTTACGGTTACTACAAGCCACACCACAAGTTGGGAAACGGGGCCAAATTTCTAGTAGTTTACTGTCGAGTTGAGATTTTCACAAATGTTTTATTCGTACCTTACAGAAACTAGCAGTACGGCAATAAACAGCCTTTTAAACACGCCGCTACCGGCAATCAAGTAATTTATAGCAATACAACAATTTTAAAAAATTAAAAAAAACACGGAAGCTAGCAGTACGGCAATAAACAACCTTTTAAAACATGCCGCTAATGCCAATCAAAGTAATTTATAGCAATACAACAATTTTAAAAAAATTTAAAGAACATTAGCAAACAGGCTACTAAAGTAAATAAAGAACTTTATTAATAAAGTACAGTGAGGTAGTGAAGCTTCCAACACCGACATTAAAAAAAAAAAAATTAAACCGGTCTGAGCAAACACACGATTAATGGCACTAAAAGGAATTTGCTAACTTGGAGGAATTTAAAAAATTTTTAAACAAAAGTGTCCTGGAATATCATTAGAACATAACAGATATGAAGGACCCGTGTAAGGCGGCCACAAATCACCCACTCAGGTATGTTCAGGTTAGGCAGAATACTGACCAATTTAAATACGCCCCTAAACACAATTGCCACTCTCAGGCTGGTTACTGTACCGACTTTTAGCCAGCGAAAACTTGTTATAAGATGGCTTAACTTGCTGACAGAATTAGAGCTAACCTCGTGCAAGGAAACATTACACCGCACAGTCCTGAATGAGCGACCACATGGTCAACCAACAAGAAGCATGAATTTTCTCATAACCCACGACAGAATAGCGAAACAATTAAACTGCCAAAACTACACCTCCCATCGGGCAGTAACGAGAGGAGGAGGAAAGATCACTGTCTTCAATTACACTGGTGCCGGGGACAGGAAACACGATCCCCGGAGGCCACAAGGCGGAAGAGACACTGGTTACGCAAACTTATTACTTAATGATTAAACCTCCCACGTACGTAACTTGCAATTATGCTCGAACAGGCAGTACACGACCTCCAATGGCCAGGATCCACACATCCGACCGCTCACGCGTCGCCAGCGTACGCAACACGCCGCGGTCACGCGACAACACGCTCTGTCACCGGAGTTCACGTCTTGTCTGCAACGTTGACGGGTAGTGACCGCTCCTTCATGTTAGATGTCTCCTTTTAAACTCCAGTGTTGAAACGGAGGATTTAAAGAAGCTTGTTAACGTCCCACCAAGGCGAAATGAACAGCAACTACTCGTGGGGCGATTCTGTATACAACCAACACGCGGGGAGCTCTTTCGTCAACTCGACCCGCTCGTTACACACAACCGATATACATCACGTGGCGACTCGGTACGACCGACCACGCCTGGTCCGCGCTGGAGAGCCACACTGCCCTCCCGCGTCCACCACACTCTCTGCGCGCAACGCCCCTACTTCCGCGCCACCACACGAGGTTACAACCGGTCAAAGATCACACTTCCTCCATAGCAGTTTCCCGGAAGCAAAAAAGCAGATATCGATAGCAGAGGGAAAAGACAACCAAGCAGCCACTTAATGACAGACAACATATGAAACATGTCAGGGGAAGAAAAGGAAAACCAATGCAATCTAAACACAAGGTGTAGCACGAGTCGATACACGGCTCACAATGTTTGATTTATTTTTATTTAGAGGTTTTTCCTTATTTTACCTTATTTTTAAGGAAATTGCGTTTGCTGCAGCTACATGATTAATCTGTATTGTTTTATTTATGTTTACTACAACATACTTCTGCTTCACTTTACAAATCAACAATTTTCTAATGAAACCTGCGTTAACCGCTGACAATTTCAATTTTGCAATAAATACCGTTTAAATAACAGAGAGAACGATAACAATGTTGAACAAAAATGTTACACAGGTTACGTGGCCCTTTATATATCCCCACTCTCTTTCTAAACGATTCAGCACTTGGACTTTGGTAAGACACTAATCGCATGCGCAATACGGTCGTTACAAGGTAGCACCCGGTAGGTGTGCAACACACCTAACTACAGGTAACGCGGGTACTAGAGATCAGAAATGAGCTCCGTATGCTCTCCTTAAACTCACCTACCAGTCCTGTGACATTATCTCCGTACCTGCCGTCTCCGTGTGCCCGTAGACTCGACTTTGTGTTTGTTGCAGCCCACTCGTCACCTGAGTCTGTTGTCGTGTACAAGTGCACTCGAGTCACACAGAAAGGAGAGCGAGTTCGCAACTGTAACCGCGGACTCGCGGCATTCCCGCTACATAAGCAATCGTTTTGAAAGAAATTTCTGATATTAAACTGTAAATTATTACTCTTTTATTTCACAGAATCATGATTTCGGCTTTATAGCCATTCTCAAGGTCAAGATGGAATGTCACAAAATGTCCGATCTGCCTAAATGACGGAAGCAAGTCATATCAATACAACTACTCAGATGTTCGCAGTGAATATTGATCTGTTTATACGTACATTAACGTAAATAAAAGATTTTCGAAGACTGCCGTACATTTAATTTAGTATGTAATATATTCAGAAAATCTCTAACAATTACATTGCGGTATAAATATTTTCGTGGTGTTACTGGGTCTGTAACAACATACCAGAAAATATGACATGAGAATGAAGTGCAATTTTTAAATGGTGATTAATTACTAAAATTAATTACAGAAACAAATGATAAACTACACAACTCGCTTTTAGCTCAAACGCAAATTGCCACGAGAAAAATGAATGCAGGGATAGCGTGCTTTTTTGTCGCAGGGATGAAACAGTGACGTTGCTTTGTGTCCAGGTTTCATTTGACGCAGCACACATTTGTTTTCATGGTGGAGATGGTATAAACAACAACACAACCATTTTGTTTGCGGTGGACGAGATCTGTATGATTCTCGTCTGAAGCGTGGACTACAGCGAGAAAATTACTCTGGATATCAGCACTCCTATAATGGAATACATCCTCCATTAGATACTTTGCATTAGCTAATTTAATTTTCATCTTACACACTCCACAGTCACACAAAACACAAATTCGTTAAAGACCATCTGATCCCGTCAATCGAATACAGTGTGTTTATAAATGAATATCGGGATTTTAACGCTTTATAATATTTATTATATTCAACTTACAGTTATAAATGATATGTCAAATGAAAGAGAAACTCAAACAGTTTTACCAAGAACCTTATAAATGTTCAATGTGAGTACCATTTGTCACACGGAACACATCAAGTCTATAGCCGAGTTCTTCCCAAACGTCGACAAATGTGTCTTCAGTGATTGTAGCAACAGCTGCTTCAATCCAGTTTCTTAATTCAGGGAGGTCTACTGGTAGCAGAGGCACGTACACACGATCCTTGATGAAGCCCCAAAGGAAAAAATAGCATGGCATTAGGTCGGGTGAACGTGGAGGTCATGCAAAGCGAGCCCTGTCATTGGATCCCTTGTCACCTATCCAGCGCTTGGGTACAGTGAAGTTCAACCAATCTAGCGGATTGCGGCGGAAACATTGCACGCTGCGCTTGCGCACTGGTGCCAAACACAACTGTTTGAGTTGCTGTTTCATTTGACATATCATTTATAACTAAGTTTAATGTAATAAATATTATAAGCCGTCAAAACCCCGATATTCATTTATAAACACCCTGTATTTCGCCTTCTCTGTGCTACTGCACAGCAGCAAGGTCGTGTATTAATATTACATACTAAAGATAAATCTCGACTAACCTTTCACTCTTGCGTGATTAAGAGAGAACGAGTATGAAGCGACCGAAGCATTGCATTTCTCAGAGTCGTCATACTCGCGTAACTGATGTGTCGACAGAAGTGCCGACACAGTGTGGTTTGAGGAGACCGAAATACATGCCATAAACACACGAAGAATGGCGTGAGGTCTGAAACAGGATACGTAATGAATGCTATAAAGAAAAGTACGTAGCTTCTGGAATACTTAACTTTAATCCATCCTTGGTACATCGCTATTGACGATACAAGTGAGACTCTATAGTTTCAGACAATATACTGCTAATGGCGCCTTGCTAGGTCGTAGCCATTGACTTAGCTGAAGGCTATTCTATCTGCTCTACAAATGAGCGAGGCTTCGTCAGTGTGCATCGCTAGCTACGTCGTCCGTACAACTGGGGCGAGTGCTAGTACGTCTCTCTAGACCTGCCGTGTGGTGGCGCTCGGTCTGCTATCACTGAAAGTGGCGACTCGCGGGTCCGACATGTACTAATGGACCGCGGCCGATTTAAAGCTACCACCTAGCAAGTGTGGTGTCTGGCGGTGACACCACATTCCTCCCCCGCAAATCGGCGAACGGTCGTGTTATAAGGCTTCCGCCCGCCGTGGGGAGGACCCCATGTTGACGTATGCGATGAGGTGGGGAGCCTAACAACAGGCGAGGCTGTGCCACCCGCACCCGGCCATTCGGTCAGAGGGGAGCTAGGAAACGCCTGAAAACCTAGTCCAGGGTGCACGTCAACATGCGGTGTATGCGCCCGTAGAGATATAGGAGGGGCCGAAGGGTCGACCTCCATTGCGTCGGGGCACCCGACGGGCGAAGACGACATCTGGTCCGGAGCGGGCAAAAGTTCCATAGCGGAGGACATCTGGTCACCGGAAGCGATCGGCGGCGCGTGACCCAGGGAGGCGCCAGGCGGTTGCAGCGACGCGTCCACTGGGGGCGGCGCCGGCGGGAGAACAGACGGCGGCGGCGGCGCGTCGCCGTGGGGCAAAATGGAAGGCAGCGTCGGTAACACCTGGGGAAGGGGCGAGCCAGTAGATGGGTCCCCAGGGCGCTGACCGGACGGCACCGTCGCTGAAAGCAGACGGGGAGCGGCAGAACCCGTGCGACGACAGAGGCGCAGCTGATTGAGATGCCGACACACCTCACCAGAGGCCCCCAAAACCAAATACATCGCGCGCCGAGGCAGCGAAGAATGCGCCCTGCGAGCCAACGCTGTGAACCGCGATAGTTGCGATAATAGACAACGTCGCCTGGAGCAAAAGCAGGAGTCTGCCGCTGCACAGGAACCTGATGCGGTGGATGCAGCAAAGACATCAAGGTTCGATGAGGACGACCGTGGAGCAACGCAGCCGGCGAGCAACCATCTCGGGGCTGAGAGCGATACGAAGACAAAAAGAGCAATAACGCGTCCTCCCGAGAATGCGACTCTTTCAACTTCAACATCTGTGACTTGAAAGTCCGGACCAATCTTTCAGCGGCACCGTTTGACTGAGGCGAAAACGGCGCGGATGTCAGATGTTGAATACCATTGGCCTGGCAGAATGACTGAAATTCTGCGGACATGAATTGTGGGCCATTGTCGGAAACAATAGTCTGTGGAAGACTTTCAATGCAAAAAATAGCGGATAAGGCTTGGATGGTGGCAGAAGACGTCGTGGAAGACATCCGGACAACAAAAGGAAAATTACTGAAGGAATCCACCACAACCAACCATCGAGCATTCCAGAACGGACCAGCAAAATCGATGTGCAATCGTTGCCAAAGGGAAGTGGCTTGCGGCCATGCAAAGAATTTCCGCGGCGGTGCGGATTGTTGTTCGGCACACGCCATGCAAGAAGAGCACATATTCGTAATCGCAGCATCGATGCCGAACCAAGTACAGTGCTGACGAGCAAGTTGTTTCGTTCGCACTATACCCCAATGTCCTTGATGGAGAAGCCGTAAGACAGAGGACTGTAACGAACGTGGGACCACGACTCTGGACTGATCATTATCAGAACGCAACACCACGTCGTACAAAAAGTCTCTCCTTTTGAGCAAAAAATCGGCGAACCAACGGATCCTCGATCCGTGACTTTGACAAGGGCCATTGCGTAGCAAAAAACGCAAAATGATAGCAAGGACAGGGTCAGCAGCTGTGGCCGTAGCTACACGACGAAAATCAATCGGAAACGATTCGACCACGTTATCGGTTTCCGCATCAATGAACATGCAAGCAAGTTCGGAAGAATCGAATGCTTTATCCTCAGCAACAGGCAAACGGGACAACGCATTGGCATTGCCGTGCTTAGCAGTGGACCGATACAAGATATCGTAGCGGTACTGCGAAAGGAAAATAGACCAGCGAATGAATTTCTGCGCTGTACGTGGAGGTACAGGCTTGTTCGGATGAAAAAGTGATGTCAAAGGTTTGTGGTCTGTGATGATGGTAAAGTGACGACCATACAAGAAATTGTGAAACTTTGTAACACCAAACACGAGAGCCAAAGCTTCTTTCTCGATTTGTGAAAAATTTCTTTGCGCTGACGAGAGCAATTTGGACGCAAAGGCAATAGGGCGATCATGCGAACCATCTTTGTGCGCAAGCACAGCACCGATCCCGAAATCCGATGCATCTACCATCAACAAAAGGAGTTTCTGGGGATCGAATGGCGTAAGGCAAGTATTAGAAAGCAACGCCGATTTCAACTGGCGAAAAGCGCGTTCGCATTCCGTCGTCCAGACAAACGGAACACCTTTACGGCGTAAGCGATGAAGCGGAGCTGAAATAGAAGAGGCATTGCGCACATTCAATCACCTTGTGATTCCAAATCGTGTAATGTTCTTGCGACCTCATCACGCAATGCGTGGGGAACATTGCGCGCTCTGAAAAATTTCGGTTGCGCGTTGACTTTCAGTTCCAAATGTGCTTTATAGTTCTTAGCGCAACCAAGGCCCGGTGCAAAAATGTCTGCAAATTCTTCACATAGACGAGAAACACTGGCTGAAGGCACAGTCCGGTTCACTGATAGGACCTGATTGACTATAGACAAGTTAAACAACTGAAATAAATCTAAACCAAACAAGTTTACCGCAGTAGAAGAACGAAGAACGTAAAATGACACCAGTTTTGTTTGTCCCTTGTATGTTGCAAGAAGGCTGCACTGTCCTAACACAGGGATAGGCTGTCCTGAATAACTAGTGAGGTGAACATTTACGGCACGCAACGGAGGTTTGCCCAGTTGTTTGTACGTGTCGTGATTGATCAACGAAACTGCAGCTCCGGTATCAAGCTGGAATGGGATCACTTTGCCTTCAAAGTCCAAGTCTACAAAAAGTTTATTGTCCTGCTGACAAGAGCGACTGTCTCGTGCAATTTGAACTGATACAGGTACAGAAGCACTTGCGACCGGACGAGATTTCTGGCGACGTCGACGCACACTATTTGTGGGACGAACACAGTCACTGTTAGAGAAAGTGGCACTGGGCGGAGTGGAATTAACTACATGAATGTCCATGAGCAAAGGTTCACGAGCCTGATTGTCCATGGTTCGATTCCGGCGCGAAGCAAAGGGACTGGAATGGTTGTGATTGTCTGATCTGAGCTTTTTCTGGCAAACACTTTGAACATGTCCTTTCTTATGACAGTAAAAGCAAATAGCTTGGCGTGACGGGCAATGTTCACGCGAATGTCTAGTCGCACACCGCGGGCATGATTTCACTGCATTTGCTCGCTTACGCGGCACACGTGGAGAGCGAGGCGGCAGCTGCACGGACGAGCGCGAGGGCTGTTTATCGTTCCGTGCAGCGCGCCCGGCGGGCCGGTTAATGTGACACACGGCTGGCGAAGTTTCAAATGATTCCTGTGCAAAGTCAAGTGTGTCTTGCCTATCCAATATATCTATCACTTGTTGAAGGGAGGGATTAACTAGTTTCAAAATCTGTTCCCGTATACGAACATCAGAAACGTTCTGTGCAATTGCATCACGCACCATTGTATCTGAATAAGGAAGTCCACATTCACACTCAAACGCACAATCCCTAGTAAGGCCTTGCAATGTTGCAACCCACTCCCTATTAGTCTGACCGGCCGTACGTTTTGTACGAAAGAACGTATACCTTTTTGCAACGACATTTACTGTTTCTTTGAAATAGGCATCTAACGCCGACAAAATTTCTTCGTAGGACAGAGTTGCTACGTCGCGTCGGGGAAACAATTTCACTATCACACGGTAGGTGGACACACCTACACAGGCCAATAAAAAAGGCTGCCGCTCGTTACCTTGAATTCTGTAGGCGGCGAGATGGAATCCAAATTGGCGTGACCACTCCGTCCAGGATTCCATGGCAGGGTCAAATGGCCGGAACGGGGGTGCAACAGCATGTTGTGGCTGCGGTAGCGGTGAAGCGGCGGCCGCCGCATCGTTTTGCATTGCACGTTGACCCTGGACGAGCTGTCCAAGGGCATCCAATAACGCCTGCGTCTGCTGATTCTGCAAGCGATAAAATTCGGACAGTACATCTGGAGATTGTGGCGAAGCCATGACAAGTAAATTAGAGCAATACAAACGCAAATCCTCTTTTAAGCCTCGTCGCCATATGATGTGTCGACAGAAGTGCCAACACAGTGTGGTTTGAGGAGACCGAAATACACGCCATAAACACACGAAGGATGGCGTGAGGTCTGAAACAAGATACGTAATGAATGCTTAACTTTAATCCATCCTTGGTACATCGCTATTGACAATACAAGTGAGACTCTATAGTTTCAGACAATATACTGCTAATGGCGCCTTGCTAGGTCGTAGCCATTGACTTAGCTGAAGGCTATTCTAACTATCTGCTCTGCAAATGAGCGAGGCTTCGTCAGTGTGCATCGATAGCTACGTCGTCCGTACAACTGGGGCGAGTGCTAGTACGTCTTTCTAGACCTGCCGTGTGGTGGCGCTCGGTCTGCTATCACTGAAATTGGCGACACGCGGGTCCGACATGTACTAATGGACCGCGGCCGATTTAAAGCTACCACCTAGCAAGTGTGGTGTCTGGCGGTGACACCACAGTAACTACAGCGGGAACGAAGGGAACCCGCTAACACGGAGGTAACACAGGCGCCTTGATTTGTGGATTATGCAACCCTTAATATTCAGTCTCATACTCGCTCCGTTTCTCATACATGGGTACGACCTTAACTGAGCTAATCTACTAGGGGAATTACCGTAGCCTACGCTTACTTACGAAGGTCTTCAGTAGCCTGTGGTGGTTTCACAACTCTAGGCCAAAACCGTGCTAAGTGGATTGAGGAACTAAATAAACTCTCGTTGAAGCCCACCAGATATCGTGATAGAATGCATCTGGGTTACTTACCGGGCTCCAACTCCCTGCCCACAATCCACCGGCCTGTAATTTACGGGAAATGCATGACGTGCTGCCACATACCTCAGTAAGCCTACCAAGGACTTATCGAACCTGGCCACGTAGAATCACTGCTGTACTGCGTCCGCTGACGAAAAAAAATCGAAACACTACGAGGGAGTTGTGCGAGGTAAACAAAAGTTGTAGGCATGTTTCTACATCTGGAAATGATATCTATTCAAATTTGTCGACAGTCGCGTAAGAGTGGTGCAACGGCCTTGCCGCAGTGGAAACACCGGTTCCCGTCAGATCACCGAAGTTAAGCGCTGTCGGGTGTGGCCGGCACTTGGATGGGTGACCGTCCGGGCCTCCATGCGCTGTTGCCATTTTTCGGGGTGCACTCATCCTCGTGATGCCAATTGAGGACCTACTCGATCGAATAGTCACAGCCCCGGTCAAAGAAAACCATCATAACGACCGGGAGAGCGGTGTGCTGACCACACGCCCCTCCTATACGCATCCTCGGCTGAGGATGACACGGCGGTTAGATGACCCCGATGGGCCACTTGTGGCCTGAAGACGGAGTGCGTAAGAGTGGTGCTAGCAGCGCCACTATGACGATCACAACCAGTTCTGCTATAAATACACACTGTAACGGTCGCGAGTGTTAGTTACGTTTGAAATTGGACGTTGTGAGTTGACGTTAGTCGAGAACGCCTTTATGGCCACAAAGATGCCACTATCAGCACCTCACTGAGCTTGAACGAGGTAGTGGATATTCCTTCTACGATATTGCAGATAGGTTTGGTAGGAATGTAGCTACTGTACTTGACTTCTGGTAGCGATGGTCACTAGAATTACGGTCGCAAAAAGTCAGTGCTTCGGACGGTGACCGATAGGGTAGATCACCGCGTTTGGGGTATGCCTCTGGGGCATCGTACTGGATCTGCAGCTGCAATTCGAGCAGCAGTTGGCACCGTTACAAATCGGTTACTTCAAGGTCATCTCCGAGCACGACGCCCTGTAGCGTGCAATCCACTGACACCAAACCACCGCTATTTGTGACTTCAGTGGTGTCAGGCAAGAGCTCATTGGAGGGCAGGGTAGAGGTCTGTTCTGATGAAAGTTAATTCTGCAGAAGGAGGCCAGTCAAGGGCCTGCCCCAATCTGTCTACATGCTAGACACATTGTACCTTCACTTGCAATTAATGGTCCGGGATGTGATTTTGTATGACACCAGGAGCACTCTCGTGGCTGTTCCGCGCACCCTGACTGCAATTTGTACCTCCATCGGTGATTCGGCGTGCTGTGCTGCCATTCATGAACAGCATCCCAACAGGAAAAACGCTCGCACACGTTATGCTGTTCTGGCCCTACATGCTCTACAGACTGTCGATATGTTGCCTTGACCTGTTCGATCATTAGACCTGTCTCCGATGGAGCACTTATGGGACATCATGGAGAACAACTCCAGCGTCATCCACAAACAGCAATAATCGTCCCTGTTTTGACATACCAAGTGCAACACGCTTGGAATCCCATCCCAGAAACTGACACCTGGCACCTGTACATCATAATGCATGTATGTTTACATGCATATATTCAACATTCTGGTGGTTACACCAGTTGTTAACGTATCAGCGTCCGCCCCCGGTAGCTGAGTGCTCAGCGCGACATAATATCAATCCTAAGGGCCCGGGTAGACAAATAACAAAAGGAAAATGTGAAAGGAAAATTTACTACTTGGAAAAATTGAAACAACAGACGAAATTCATAAATTTTATACCTCAGTTATCTCTGTACATAGTTACAAGAAATAAAATTTTATGATATTGTTAAAAAAAGTTTCGATTCCCTGCTGGGTCGGAGATTTTCTCCGCTCGGGGGCTGGGTGTTGTGTTGTCCTCATCATCATCATTTCATCCCCATCGACGCGGAAGTCGCCGAAGTGGCGTCAAATCGAAAGACTTGCACCCGGCGAGCGGTCTATCCTACGGGCTCTCTTCCTGCAAACCATCCGCGCACAGTGGATTGACGAGTACAGAGGTAGACATGCTTCATAAGCCTGGTTTCTGGTCCTGGTGGCTTATTGCGAAATTGAAGCACTTCGTACTAGTTAGTTTCACGACATTTATTTTATATAACCTATCAGCATTTCACATTAGCAATGGCTTATCTCGTGCTTACATTAACCTGCAATGTTGCAATGTTAATCACTGACATATGTTACCCAAAAATTTATTCCTGAAATTTCATTACTCGACGTTAATTATTTTTTTTGTGTTGCCATCTTTGCGTCAGTATATTAAGTAAGTGGTCATAACGTTTTTGCTCAACAGTGTATTTTTAAATAATGGCAACGACGCTAGAATTAGATAATGGCTTTAACTACAGGCTCTCTTCCTGCAAACCATCCGCGCACAGTGGATTGACGAGTACAGAGGTAGACATGCTTCATAAGCCTGGTTTCTGGTCCTGGTGGCTTATTGCGAAATTGAAGCTCTTCGTACTAGTTAGTTTCACGCCTCACACAAAGTTTTTTCGAGGGTTCGGGAGCTTCCCTCTCGGGTGATGTTCTCGGAACGCCACCGACTGAGGACGATAGCAGCGGGAGTCTCGGGCGCGGCTGTCCGTCGTAGAAGAAAGTGGCGGGGTGCTTGCAGCAAGAGCACAATGTGGACGCGAGGGAACCGCCCGGTCTCACAATCGCGTCTATTGAGGGCGCCGTGAAGGGCCGGGTGCTCGAGAAGGGTCGCGCTGCAAAGGAGGACCCTTTGGCCGCGCGGGGCGCGCCGGGGATTAGAAAAGGCGGCTGCGGCTGCGGGGGCGGCAGATGGCGGCGGATAAACAGCGCCGTGACGACGCATAGCGATGAGGCGGGCTTTGTGCGTGCCGTATTCCACCGCAGGCCGCGGCCCGCCGCCACCATTCAGTGACGCGGCGAGAGGGGCCTCCCAGGTTTATGGGCGCCCCTCACACGCACACACACACACACACACACACACACACATGCGTGCACACTCGCCGACCGTTTGGAGCCTCCGTCTACGTAAAATTACGCTATGCTTAATTCATATTTACGATACTGCAGTGCCTGTATTGTTGTTAAGATCTACGCAGTGTTCCTTCGGACCTCAATGCAAGTCCGAAGGAACAGGCACAGCGGTGACTACGGCCGTTATGAAATACATGAAATGTATTCGCAGTTGCGAATACGAACAACGATCAGCTCTATAAGAGAATAATGACATTAGGACTCGATCCCGAATTTCCAGCTTTACGACAGCGGTCGCCTTAGTGGCTTTGGCTGTCTGTATACGACTCACGGCCAGACCAAAACTTCGTTATGTCATTGTTCCCGCGTTGAACTGAGTAGAATTGTCTCCGTGTCTGGAGACGCTCTGGACAGTGAGGCGATACCAGTCTAACTCACACAGCCCGACGGCCAGGGGTTATGGTGAGGGGTGTCATTTCGTTTCGTAGCAGGACTCTTTGGTTGTCATCTAATGCACCATTACAGCACAGCGGTACGTTGACGATATTCTACGCCCCGCTTTTTTACCCTTCGTGGCAAGCCATTCTGGGCTTTCGTTTCAGCAAGATAATGCCCGCCCCAACACGGCAAGAGATTCTACTGTTTGTCTTCGTGCTTACCAAATCCTAACCCCGTCAACAATGTCACCGGATCTCGTCCCAGCTGAGAACGTTTCGAGGATTATGGGCACGGCGCTTCAACCATCTCGGGATTTTGACTATCTAACGCTCCTGGTGGACATAATCTGGCACGATATCCTTCAGGAAGACATTCAACAACTCTGTCAATCAATGCCAAGCCGAAAAACTGCTTGCATAAGGGCCAGAGGTAGGCCAATGCGCTATTGACTAGCTCAACTTGCGAGGCTTTTTCTCTCTAATAAATCCAAAAATTTTTCTATAGTACTAATAATTTGTTCGACTGTATATGTGCGGCACTTCTATCGATTTCCGTCCCATTCGTACAATTCCTTCATGGTGTGTCTTTTTTTTTTGTCTTAGAGTGTGCTTGCTAACGCTTACATTCATATTCGATGTTAACAAATTTTCTTTTTCTCGTTATTACCAGTCTGATTTCACACTCTCTCTATTTCGGTAACGTCAGTCGTTTTTCTACCAAATAGTTAAACTCGTGGAATACTTTCAGTGTCTCATTTCCTAATCTAATTCCATCAGCATCACATGATTTAATTTGAGTACATTCCATTATCTTCGTTTTACTTTTGTTGATCTTCGTTTGTAACCTCTTTTTAAGACATCTGTTCCACTTATCTGCTTGTCCAAGTCGTTTGCCGCCTCTGAAGGAAATACAATGTCATCGGGAAATCTAGCAATAATTATTTCTGCTCACTAAACTTTAATTCCTTTCACAAAATTATCCTTCGCTCCATTATTGCTTGCCCCGTGTACATCTACATACACATCTACATCTAGGTGATTACTGTGTTATTCACAATAAAGTACCTGGCAGAGGGTTCAATGAACCATCTCCAAGCTGACTCTCTACCGTTCCACTCTCGAACGGCGAGCGGGAAAAACGAGCACTTAAATTTTTCTGTACGATCACTGATTTCTCTTATTTTGTCATGATGATAATTTCTCCCTATGTAGGTGGATGCCAACAGAATTTTTTCGCAATCGGAGGAGAAAACTGGCGATTGAAATTTCATGAGAAGATCCCGTCGCAACGAAAATCGCCTTTGTTTTACTGATTGCCACTATAATTCAGGTATCATGTCTGTGGCACTATCTCCCCTACTTCGCGATAATATAAAACGAGCTGCTGTTCTTTGTACTTTTTCGATGTCATCCGTCAGTCCCATCTGATGAGGATCTCACACCGCACAGCAATACTCCAGAATAGGGCGGACAAACGTGGTGTAAGGAGTCTCTTTAGTAGACCTGTTGTACCTTCTAAGTGTTCTGCCAATGAATTGCAGTCTTTGGTTGGCTCTACCCTCAACATTATCTATGTCGTCGTTCCAATTTAGTGTATTTGTAATCGTAATACTTAAGTATTTAGTTGAATTTACAGCCTTCAGATTTATGTGACTTATCGCGTAATCGAAATTTAGAGGATTTCTTTTAGTACTCATGTGAATAACTTCTCACTTTTCTTTATTCAGGGCCAATTGCCACTTTTTGCACCATACAGATATCTTATTTTGGAATTCGTTTTGGTCATCTGATGACTTTATAAGGCGGTAAATAACAGCATCATCTGCAAACAATCTGAGACGGCTACTCAGATTGTCTCCTGTGTCATTAATATAGATCAGGAACAATAGAGGGCCTATAACACTTCCTTGAGGAACGCCGGATATTATTTCTGTTTTACTCGATGACTTTCCGTCTATTACTACGAACTGTGACCTTTCTGACAGATTAAACAATAGCGAGGGAAGGCTAGTGCACTACTTGCATGTACTTCGACTCTTATAACAGCTGTCTGGCTTCTGTACAAGTTGCACATAATTTTTTTTGCTCTGTCAGGTTTATTCCTGCTGCCTTCAAAATTTCAAAGTGTGTATTCCAATTAAAATCGTTCTGTTTAGGAAAAGGGCAAATATTTGGCTTCATCGAGAGAGAAATATCGCTGATGTCTTGCCTCTTGCAGCGTAGTCGAATGCTTAGCGTCGCTGTCTTAGACGTGTAAGGACCTAGGTTCTATTACCGCTACCACCTCGAATTTTTCTTAGGTAGGGAATTCGGAAATGAAGTCCATCCAGTCCAGCGGGTGTAGCGGGAAATCCAGGTTCGAGTTCCGTCCGGCACTAATTTTCATTATCGTTATTCTCTTATACAGCTGATGGTTGTTTGTATTTGTAACTATGAATACATTTCATGTATTTCGTAGCGGCTGTGGTCACCTCAGTGCCTGTTTCTTCGGTCATGCTTGCATATCTTAAGGGACATTGTATTGTTCTTCTTAACAACACACGTACTGCAATATTGTATTAATGCGTGAGTGGCATTTACGTTTACGATATGACTTTCCTGGATGAAAATAAAGCTTCTCTCAAAGAATCAGCAGATATTCAGGAACAACCAGTCGTGTGAAACACAGCTGCCTTTATTCACATACGATATCTTCATACAGGCAGATTTCGTCTTGTAGTTTCCTTGTGCATTAGTTTCAGTCTCAGCAGTTTCATGAATCAAAAGTATTGTCTCAGAAAAGATAAGAATTTAAAGTTCCCACTTGCAGAACATTTGACGTCAGACCAATCGTTCGTAAAATCATGTTGTGGCCACATAGCGCAGGCAACCTATTTCACGTGAGGGCACTGCAGGTAGCATAACTAACCGTGCGCAGGCGTACTCTTTTTACACTCCACCGCAGTTCGGTATAATAAGTGTATCTACTAATAAAGTGCAGTTTAAAAGGAGCATAAAGAATTTGTTGGTGGCTAACTCCTTCTACTCCATAAAAGAATGTTTTTTAATGAACCTACTGCTTGAAATTTTTACATTCTTCCGAGGCGTTAATTCACAATCCGTTAAGAGGCGTAGTGAAATATTTTATGTCACATTCGTGGCTATACTGTTTCCACTGAAATTAGATTAGATGCTTGTTTATTCCCTAACCAATAAAATGGCTGCTATATAAAACTTAACTGCGGTACACTTCAGTGTAGTAAAGCTTCGCGAACTTTTTTCGGTTTCACAATGCTTGGCTACAATAGCCTAGAAATTATCTTTAATATTTATTCATTTAAATCTTTAAAAAGCTTACCACAGTTGAGCTACAGATCCCAAAACGTGTAAACTTGCTGTCTCTCCAGAACTACGAGGACCGCCTCACGTAAGATTAGTGGGAGTTTCATTAACAGATAACTTATTTTGGAAATATTTGTTACGTATATTTTTTTCGGCGTGTTCCACATCACTGATAATTTCTCCACTATTCGTTAGGGAATAAACAAGTATGTAACCTAATTTCAGTGGAAACAGTACAGCCACGAATGTGACCTAACATTTTTCACTACGCCTCTTAACGGACTGTGAATTAACAACTCGGAAGAATGTAAAAATTAAAAGCTCTCTTACCTGCTATCGAAACACAGGAAACGGGAGGGAAATCTCATATTTCCCGAAAAGAACCTTCAGAGTGTCATATCTTGCCAAATATTTTAGTCGAGAACTAGTCAGAAAAGTGGAATGAGAAGTCTTATTCGGTGGAGGTGGACCTGATGCTATATTGAGAAGAAATATGTGGTATTAAAAAGTAATCATAACACTAACTTTATCAGTTAAAGAGAATTTTTAGAAAACTAATCATACGATGTGACGTATTAATCACAGAGGAGGGTTGCAGATTCGTCACAGATGGATGATGTAGGCTGATAAGCACAGAAATGAAACAGTGGGTGGGAGAAAATCAAGTGAGATAATGTCTTAAAACAAAGTCAGGACAGAAGCTTACAGTAATGTTTTTCGTTTGGTAGGCTCTGTCTCTCTGTGTGTGCAAACAACAAGGAAGGGTCAAGTACTTGACGAGGCTGGTCAACTATCTTTCCGTTCCATTCACAAAGGAAGCCAAAGAGGATTGCTTAGATATTGCTCCATGTATACAGCATGTGAGTATGAATTTTGCAGCCTTCCCAAGGTTCTGAATGTAATTCGACACTGTATGTCACTTGGCATGATGACTGGGATACGAGTAAATAATCTTCCTAATATTCTTACAAAAAAAAAAAAAAAAGATTCCTAACGTACAGAATCCATATTTTAATGAAGGAATATGAGATTTCATCTCAGATAAAGGTAGAGTCCCATGTCTTACAGAAAACAGCGAACGACGACACAGAAACTGCAAGATGAAGGAAAAAGTCTGATAATAAGGGGTTTGTGTCGTTGGAAGGAACGAATTTTTCCAGATACCCATAGGCAACGTGTGTGTTCGCGCATTTAATCTAACTTGCCCCATTTATGTCAAAAACCTAGATATTGGTTTAAATTTACTCCAGATAACTATTTATCCTAACAGTGAAGATTAGGAAGACTTTAAAATTCTTCCGAAAGCTGTTTACGTTAGACGTGAATTGTCTGTGATTTTTACTGGGTAAAGTTTGAATGTTATATTAGGTGCTCTAGGAATATTGTAATCCCATTAACGGCGCAACAAAGCTTTCTCGGACAAAATCGTTCTGGTGTGAACACTGTCGCTTAGTGGGCAATCTTCAGCGCTCGTCGCTTACTTTTCGTCTTACGACTGCCGCTTTATGTCTTTGCATTTCCAACCCATAACTATCTACCAAATTTTTCTCCCCACCACGTTCCTTATCCTGCTTTGCCATTATTATACAGGGTTTTTCAGGAGGAATGGTCAACAATCAAGGATATGACAAGAAAGCTCACTTGAAGCAAAAGACCTCATATGGACGTATGCCCTATTCCGGTTTCCGAGGTGAAACACATTTAATGTACATTCGTTTCTGGGCCAGTGCCGCGCACGTGTCTTAGCCATCCGATTTCTTTGACGTTTTATTCTAGTCCATCCTACCTCGTTGCTTTCAACCTCTGTAGGCGGGATGTCTTTCTGTCATTAAACTAGCCCACTGAATGCCCAATTGTCCGTGGTGCGTTGTGAGTGAAATAGTGGGAGTGATTGGAAGAGTATCAGAGAGAAACATCGAGTAACTGTTTGTACCCGCGCTGGCTAAAATGCCGCACATCTACAGCAATCAAGAACATGCAGGTGTCTCGTATGTGTACTACTTCTGCTACGATATTGCTCCTACTGCCCCCGGAGAACACCGTCGACTCTTTCCTACACGTCGATTTCTTGCTCGTAGACTGCATATCACAGTTTTCAGCAAATGGTGTGAGACAGGTGTCCTTCCAAGTTCCCATTTTTCTTCACAACCTAGCAGGAATAGCAACAAATTGTTGAAATGGTGCGGCGTAGTCCTGATACCAGTGGCGAATTTCTGCACGTATCAGTGTTGCACAGATATGTATAAGGCAACCATTACATGCGGAAAACTTGTACCCGTTTCACAGACAGCTTGTCCACAATAATCACATTGACGACTTGAATGCTGTCATTGGTTAAATGACAGTTGCCATTTGCTTCCATCAATGCTCTTCACTGATGAGTCTCGTTCACTCGGAATGGAATCAATAAAAGAAGTAAAATCATCTATGGTCTTAGGAAAATCCACACCCTGCAGTGGAAATCAATTTCCACGTTCGTTTTATGATCAATGTTGATAGGTAACATTTCCATAGGTCCAGTCATTTTAGATACGCGAATGGCGGGACAGAGTTACTTGCACTTTTTTGGAAAATTCATTTGTTGAACATCTTGAGCACGTTCCTGTGGCTACGAGGACTGCAATGCACTTCCATCATGAAGGACACTTTCCAAAATTTACCAGAGATGTGAGGAAAGATGTCAACCGCACTTACCGCAGTCGCTGGATTAGTTCTGGTAGTACAGTTAGCTGGCCACCAAGATCGACAGATCGTACGCCGTTAGACTTTTATTCACAGGATTGAATGAAGTCTGATGTGTACAAACGAAAGGTGAATAAGTGAGATGAACTACTTGATCGCTTCATGGACGCTGCTGCTCTCATTAGGAAACGTGCAAAGACACTCAGACAAGAAACACAACACGTTCTCGCAGCAGAGCAATAATGTTTTGAAGTTGACGGTGGGATAATCAAACTTTTACTGTGAACTGTACAACAGCTGCAGTGTGACGTGTACGATAATGTTTGGAGATGAATGTGTTAAAAATACGTATTTTTCAATTTACACTTTGTGAAACCCATATTGTAAGTTTACTAACTGTTATGGAGGTGTACATTGTACTAACTCTCACTAGGGGAATGATGGAAAGCAAAGGACATTAACGTCATTTCCTCACTGATCTTACTTAAAGTTCTTTGCATGTAATAATTCAATCATATTCAAAGCCGTAAAACTTCTTGGAAAAATGTTTTGTCAGATCGTAACTAGCGCAATACCCTTTTATTTTTGAGAGTAGTGTATAGAACGGCGAAAAATTCCTTTCTATGCTTTCAGTAATGTAGTGGTTTGTAAAGATTGCTGTAGAGTCTAGCTGGCTACTCGTCAAAGACGCTACAAACTGTCAGTGGAAGCTGAAACCTCATTTAAATTTATTACACTCTGGATATAGATCGAGCGGTATCCGCTGATGTGCCATGACAGCGTATTTAATGAAAATGGATGATACATCCGTAAGCAAAGTAACTGCTTTTGAAAAAACAATAGTCTTCTTCCAAATGAGCTTGAGCGTGCGTGCAGGTTCGTGCTATCAATCCAGTTCGCATTAATCTCGACAATCTATAGTTCGATGTAGAACTTCGTATTAAACAGTTCAGGTTTCGATGAAAACAACTACGAACATTTACCATTTAAATACATGAAAATCAGCTTATATCCTTGAGATTATACTTTTCCTACATAAGTTCGAGCAAATTCTAGTAATGATCATTTTGTATTAACAGCTCAAACTTTCTTGAGATCAAAATTTCCGCAATGGTGGGTTACAGCAATAGCTTTACTTTACAAAGACTCTCTCGCTAACAAATAGATTTAATTCTGCAACGTCTAGCATAAAAAGGTGAACACAGCATTGTAATGTAACAAAATAAAAACAGTTGTGACTCTTTTTTTTACTATCAGTATAATGTAATAGAATGAATATGAGCCGTGACTTATATAAAAAAGAAACACACATTAATGCAATGGCTCAGCATAAAAGAGAAATAACTAATGTAGGAATATTATTAACAGTTTAATATGTTGTTTAATTTAGCCCGACGCATATAACCACTCAGTAAACTAGCTCAGTTCTCAGGGTTTACGGAATTGTAAATATTCATTTGTTTAACTATTAAAACACCACAGATATTTCTGAATATGTGCCTACATCTACATCTACGTGATTACTCTGCTATTCACAATAAAGTGCGTGGCAGAGGGTTCAATGAACCACCTTCATGCTGTCTCTCTACTGTTCCACTCTCGAACGGCACGTGGGAAAAACGAGCACTTAAATTTTTCCGTGCGAGCCCTGATTTCTCTTACTTTATCGTGATGATCATTTCTCCCTGTGTAGGTGGGTGCCATCAGTATGTTTTCGCAATCGGAGGAGAAAATTGTTGATTGAAATTTCATGAGAAGATCCCGTCGCAAAGAAAAAGGCCTTTGTTTTAATGATTGCCACTCCAATTCACGTATCATGTCTGTGACACTATCTCCCCTATTTCGCGATAATACATAACGAGCTGCCCTTCTCTGTACTTTTTCGATGTCATCCGTCAGTCCCACCTGATGCGGATCCCACACCGCACAGCAGTACTCCAGAATAGGGCGGACAAGGGTAGCCTAAGCAGTCTCTTTGGTAGACCTGTTGCACCTTCTAAGTGTTCTGCCAAAGAATCGCCGTCTTTGATTTTGCTCTATCCACAATATTATCTATGTGATCGTTCCAATTTAGGCTATTTGTAATTGTAATCCCTAAGTATTTAGTTGAATTTACAGCCCTCACATTTGTGTGACCTATCGCGTAATCGAAATTTATCTGCTTTCTTTTAGTACTCGGGTGAATATCTTCGCACTTTTCTATATTCAGGGTCAATTGCTACTTTTCGCACCATACAGATATCTTATCTAAATCAGTTTGCAAGTCGTTTTGATCATCTGATGACTTTACAAGACGGTAAATGACAGCATCACCTGCAAACAATCTAAGACGGCTACTGAGATTGTCTCCTATGTCGTTAATATAGATCAGGAACAATAGAGGGCCTGTAACACTTCCTTGGGGAATGCCAGATATTACTTCTGTTTTACTCGATGACTTTCCGTCTATTACTACGAACTGTGACCTTTCCAACAGGAAACCACGAATCCAATCGCACAACTGAGGCGATACTCCGTAGGCACGCAGTTTGATTAGAAGACGTTTGAACGGTGTCTTCTGGAAATCTAAAAATATGGAATCAATTTGACATCCCCTGTCGATAGCACTTATTACTTCAGGAGTATGTAGAGCTAGTTGTGTTTCACAAGAACGATATTTTCTGAATCCGTGCTGACTATATGTCGATAAATCGATTTGTTCGAGGTACTTCATAATTCAGTATATGTTCTAAATCCCTACAGCAAATCGACGGTAGTGATATAGGCCTGTAATTCAGCAGATTACTCCTATTTCCCTTTTTGGGTATTGGTATGACTTGAGCAATTTTCCAGTATTTAGGTGCGTAACTTTCTATGAGCGAGTGGTTGTATATAATTGCTAAATATGGAGCTATTTTATCAGCATACTGTGAGAGGAACCTGACTGGTATACAATCTGGACCAGAGGCCTTGCCTTTATTGATTTGAGCTGCTTTGTTACACCGAGGATATCCACTTCTATGTTTCTCATCTTGGTAGTTGTTCTTGACTGGAATTCAGGAATATTTACTTCGTCTTCTTTGCCTAGTCCACGTCAAGTTAAAAGTCGTGTGCTTATAGCACAAGACAATATTTCAGCAGTGCGTTCACTGAACAAGAATAAATTCCGTAACTCAAAATCGTGGTTTCGGCTTGATTCCCAATATAACAAGCGTAGCTTTTGCAAATGAAATCTTATACCAGAAGTAGAATCCTGTGACCAGGCCTTCCTGCCTGGGATGTTATCTCACAACTTTGAGAACATCTGAAAGTGAATCTTAGTAAATTATTAGCATCGACTGCCAGGCTCGTAGAATCTGAAAGACAAGTTTATTTTACTAACCGGTGGCACGTTTCAACGATGGGCTAAAAGAAAGTTCTTAACTATTTTTTAAGATGGCGCCTAACAATGAAGAATTTCTGTTGAGGCCCATGCCTACTCTATACAAACATGGTTTTTGATTACAAATGATTTCAACAAGGACACAATTTTTAAGTCACAAACAACTCTATATTCAGTTTTGTTAATAATATATTGTTCCTTGGTGAGACACGAAAGTTACTCATACAATACTTCTCGTAAAAACATGTAATCTATACATTTCACATTCATGTTCACCCAGGAGAAACAGTACAGCATTCCAGCATGCTATTAATGTTTGTAATTCACAGAACAATAGAACACTGCTGCGAGTCTAAGTACGTTAACTTACTAGCGGGCGTTTCTTGACTGTTAGCTCAGATGGAAACCCAGTTCTAAGCAAAGAAGGGAAAGCAGAAAGGTGGAAGGAGTATATAGAGGGTCTATACGAGGGCGATGTACTTGAGGACAATATTATGGAAATGGAAGAGGAAGTAGATGAAGATGAAATGGGAGATATGATACTGCGTGAAGAGTTTGACAGAATACTGAAAGACCTAAGCCGAAACAAGGCCCTGGGAATAGACAACACTCCATTAGAACTACTGATAGCCTTGAGAGAGCCAGCCCTGACAAAACTCTACCATCTAGTGAGCAAAATGTATGAGACAGGCGAAATACCCTCAGACTTCAAGAAGAATACAATAATTCCAATCCCAAAGAAAGCAGGTGTTGACGGATGTGAAAATTACCGAACTATCAGTTTAATAAGCCACGGCTGCAAAATACTAACACGAATTCTTTACAGGTGAATGGAAAAACAGGTAGAAGCCGACCTCGGGGAAGATCAGTTTGGATTCCACAGAAACGTTGGCACACGTGAGGCAATACTGACCCTACAACTTATCTTGGAAAATAGATTAAGGAAAGGCAAACCTACGTTCCTAGCATTTGTAGACTTAGAGAAAGCTTTTGACAATGGTGACTGGACTACTCTCTTTCAAATTCTGAAGGTGGCAGGGGTAAAATACAGGGAGTGAAAGGTTATTTACAATTTGTACAGAAAGCAGATGGCAGTTATAAGAGTCGAGGGACATGAAAGGGAAGCAGTGCTTGGGAAGGGAGTGAGGGGTTGTAGCCTCTCCCCGATGTTATTCAATCTGTATATTGGCCAAGCGGTGAAGGAAACAAAAGAAAAATTCGGAGTAGGTATTAAAATCCATGGAGAAGAAATAAAAACTTTGAGGTTCGCCGATTACATTGTAATTCTGTCAGAGACAGCAAAGGACCTAGAAGAGCGTTTGAACGGAATGGCTAGAAAAATGGTTCAAATGGCTCTGAGCACTATGGGACTCAACATCTGTGGTCATCAGTCCCCTAGAAATTAGAACTACTTAAACCTAACTAACCTAAGGACATCACACACATCCATGCCCGAGGCAGGATTCGAACCTGCGACCGTAGCAGTCGCGCGGTTCCGGTTCCGAACGGAATGGGCAGTGTCTTGAAAGGAGGATACGAGATGAACATCAACAAAAATAAAACGAAGATAATGGAATGTAGTCAAATTAAGTCGGGTGATGCTGAGGGAATTAGATTAAGAAATGAGACACTTCAAATAGTAAAGGAGTTTTGCTATTTGGGAAGCAAAATAACTGATGATGGTCGAAGTAGAGAGAATATAAAATGTAGACTGGCAATGGCAAGGAAAACATCTCTGAAGAAGAGAAATTTGTTAACATCGAGTGTAGATTCAAGTGTCAGGAAGTCGTTTCTGAAAGTATTTGTATGGAGCGTAGCCATGTATGGACGATAAATAATTTGGACAAGAAGAGAATAGAAGTTTTCGAAATGTGGTGCTACAGTAGAATGCTGAAGATTAGACGCGTAGATCACATAACTAATGAGGAGGTATTAAATAGAACTGGGAGAAATGGAGTTTGTGGCACAACTTGACTAGAAGAAGGGATCGGTTGGTAGGACATGTTCTGAGGCATCAAGGGATCACAAATTTAGCATTGGAGGGGAGCGTGGAGGATAAAAATCGTAGAGGGAGACGAAGAGATGAATACACTAAGCATATTCAGACGGATGTAGGTTGCAGTAGGTATTGGGAGATGAAGCAGCTTGCACAGGATAAGTAGCATGGAGAGCTGCATCAAACCAGTCTCTGGACTGAAGACCACAACAACAACAATGATAAGGAAACCGTATTCATGCAGCTGTGGTGCATATTACGTAAATTGAAAGTGGAGAGAGGAGAAAGGTAAAGGGAAGGATCTGATAATACCAGCTGCAACGGGACTTTACGCAGAATCAGCGGCGAAGAGTGAAAATGCTGGATCGGGACCCGCAACCAGGATCTCTTGCTTGCTAGGCAGCAGCGTTGACCGCTGCGCCACTTCGCCTCGATGGGCAATGAATCAACAGCCTTTAGTGCGGATGCAGATTTACGCTCGACCTCCAGTGGGAATCTAAAATTAGCGAGCATGGAGGACATGGACGGCTACTGTGGATAGAAGGCCGTGCTGGATGGGAGTGTGAGTCGGCCGGGGAGCGTGCCGGGATCGTCCGACACAGTCCGCGCATTTGCAATAAACACTGCGTCCTAGGGGCGCAGTGGTTAACGTAACTGCCTGGTAAGCAGGAGATTCTTGGAGCGAGGGGACCCAGCACAGATTTTCACTCGTCGCCGCTGATTTCGCATGAAGTCCCGAAGCAGCTGACATCAATAGTTCCTTCCCTTTCCTTTCCTTTCTCCTCTCTCCATCTTTACAGTGTATCGAAATTGATCTAGTTACGTGCTTCCTTTCTGATATTAATGCTTTCCTTCTGATGGCGAGATTACAACCACATGTCAGTCCAACACATAAACTGTGTGCACAGTCATAGCTTGTATGTTGTCATTCATATTATTTGTACGTTACGGCAAGAAAAAGGAATAAAAGTGAGATAGTGTTAATACTTTCATCCTTCTTTACCTCCTCTGCATTACTGCAGATGACGTGTCACTGAGCACATTTGTACTGTGCATGCAGTACACTTGAGGTGCCTAGTTGTTTTCACTGCCCTGTGTGGAATATATAAGTTCTTGTACACTTCACTAACCTGCTATCTTCATGATGATGATGTCCCCAGCGCAGAAAACAGCATGCAGGTCGTAGATTCTTTTTGTTGAGGCTGAAATTAACTTCGCAAGGAACTGCTGCTACGAATAAACTATAACTCATTTGGGATGTCACTCGCGTTTTTGTTGATATAGACACGAGAAACTATTCTTGATCACAACGTATTGAACACAGTCATTATATCTGGCTAAAATAACATGAAATACATCCTGCCATGTCTGTCTACTGGAACCGTCAGAACCTGAGAATAAAATTACATGAATCAAACACTACTATTACAGACAACATGTCTGTACCTAGTGACGGTCGGAACTGAAGTAAATAAAATTGCATGAAACAAATACTGCTATAACAGACAACTTGTCTGTCTACTGGAACGGTCATAACTGGAGAATAAAATTACATGAATCAAATACTACTATTACAGACAACATGTCTGTACCTAGCGACGCTCGGAACTGTAGTAAATAAAACTGCATGAAACAAATACTGATATAACAGACAACATGTCTGTCTGCTGGAACGGTCAGAACTGGAGAGCCGGACTGCCCGAGACACTTCGCGCGCCAAGCCAGCAAGGCGTGACCCGAACGCCACCGAAGTGCATCGGCAGTAATATCGTCAGTCTTTTGTTTTAGTAATACTTTGATTTTAATAATTTTGAAATGACTGATTGATAGCTGGCTGTTCAGAGATGTTTATTTTTAAAAAATGAAGTAAATTGGATCACAGGTTTAATTAATAATAGCAACTAAAGTTTAACGTTTTGGGGCCCTGCCACCGAACACAGCAGCCAATCACAGACCAGCAGCATCATGCAGGCGGTCTTTCTCACGGGAATGGTACCAAATCTAACATCTGTCACCGGTACCTCATCCCACATTGCGTCATCTCTGTGCTTCTTGCATCTCCACTGCCCTGGGAATAGCTTCCTGGAGCCTAATATGATGGCTGAATAAGCCAGAAATATTACAACGTGTTTGTTTGTGAATTGCTTTATTTATGTTTTATAAATATTTCACGTTTGAAATTAGGTTTGGCACCGAGCTGAGGTTTATGTGTGTTTGTACAATACATCTACCAGATGGTTGCTGTTGCTCTCTGCTGTGACTTCTTGGGAATGGTAGGTATCGTGTAATGGGATTAGCTGTTAGTTCTATACATTTCCACGTTTTTTATGTGTGTTATTGTGTAGCGGAGTGTTATTTTCTGAGAGACAGAATGATGCTTTCCTCAATTTGATGCAATGCGGCTTCCCTGTGGCGCTTTTTCGCCTCGATTTAGAGACGCGCGGTTCTGGGATTAAAGGCCGGGACAAAGTGTAGCTCTAACCTCTTAAACACTTAATGCACACCTTGTATTCTGCTGCAGATTTTATTGCTGAGAAAAACATTAATTTGATGTTACAATATTAGCAGAGCCTAGAATTGTAAGACTATCGTACTCTGGGCAGACTATCATAAGTAAATGTATACTACGGTAGTCTTCCTAACAACCCTGGTCAGTTAAGATCGTAACCACGTTAGGTGAGTTGCACATCTGTTGGGCGTTACCTCATTTCGATCGTTTTGTTTGCGTATGCGACCAATGTCTTACTATGAACTTATAATGAAATCTAGACCTTTCGCTGCTTACAGGCGTTGATAAATATGAACGGGGACGGTTGAAAAATGTTTGGCCTGACCGGGACTCGAACCTGGGACCTCCTGCCTACATGGCTGACGCTCTATCTGACTTTTTTTTCGTTTCGTTCGGTATTTTTCGTTGCGTTTGGTCTGGGCGGACGTCACAAGACATCCGTTGAAGCTGATCGTTGACTCCTTTACTCAGTAAAGGAACGCTAAGCTACCGTTCCGGCTGACTGAGCCACCGAGGACACAGCCGATAGTGCGACTGCAGGGACTTATCTCTGGCACGCTCCCCTCGAGACCCACATTTCCAACTTTCTGTCCACACACTACATTTGTAGTGCCCTGCTTCCCCTGGAAATCGGAAGCGGTAAGCCGTCTAGAAACTGAGCGGGGATACATGAAGGGGCGCGTGACCCCACGGAACATTTTTGTTCTATATATTTATCCTCCCGTCTGTTGCTTAAAAATGAACAGTTTTATAGCAAAATTGAAATTTTCAATATGTAAGTCAGGTTTTATCCGCAAATTGTTGATTTATGACGTGAAACAGAGAGGTGCTGTGGTAAAAATAAAAGAAAAAAATTATCATACAACACTAGTAAACGCTTTTCCCAAATAAAGGCGGAATAATAAGAAAAAACCTCAAAAGCAAAACATATCATACTACGCTTCAACACTTCGTCGAACTTACAGAAAACATGTTTTATTTACCTTCGCACTTATCAGTAATAACAGCAAACTCTTGCCATTGATCATGATGAAGAACGTTCTATTGAGTACAAAATAACAACAATAATTTTATAGATTTTTAATGTTTGTGCGTGTAAACTATATTTGAATGAAAAGTTATTGGTTCAAATGGCTCTGAGCACTATGGGACTTTCATCAGTCCCCTAGAACTTAGAACCACTTAAACCTAACTAACTTAAGGACATCACACACATCCGTGCCCAAGGCAGAATTCGAACCTGCGACCGTCGCGCGGTTCCAGACTGTAGCGCCTAGCGGGGGCGTAGTGCAAACATACCGCCGTTTGATCGTAGAAGAAACTTCCGCGTGTACGACATACAATGAAGGGGAAAAAAAAACTGGTACACCTGCCTGATATCGTGTAAGGTCCCCGCGAGCTCGTACAAGTGCCGCAGCACGACGTGGCTGTTGTGGATTGGCAAGACAGCCAACCCACTATGAGAGGAAGCCGAAAGGCACGCGTTTTAGCTCACGCAGGCTGGCGTGAGGTCTGGAACAGGTCAAGGAAATGAGACTAACAAAAAACGTACGTAGCTGCTGGAATACTTAACCTTAATCCATAATTGGTGAACATCGCTCTTGATGGTACATGTTTTACAGCATCAATAGTAACTGGTAATGGCGCCTTGCTAGGTCGTAGCAAATGACGTAGCTGAAGGCTATGCTAACTATTGTCTCGGCAAATGAGAGCGTATTTTGTCAGTGAACCATCGCTAGCAGAGTCGGCTGTACAACTGGGGCGAGTGCTAGGAAGTCTCTCTAGACCTGCCGTGTGGCGGCGCTCGGTCTGCAATCACTGATAGTGGCGACACGCGGGTCCGACGTATACTAACGGACCGCGGCCGATTTAAAGGCTACCACCTAGCAAGTGTGGTGTCTGGCGGTGGCACCACAGTGGCAGTCACTCGACTAATGTCTGACGTAGTGCTGGAGGGAATCGACCCCATGAATCCTGAAGGGCTGTCCATAAATCCGTAAGAGTACGAGCGGCTACAGATCTCTTCTGAATACCAAGTTGCAAGACATACAAGATATGATCAACAATTTTCATTTTTGGGAGTTTGGCGGCTAGCAAAATTGTTTAAACTCAGAAGAGCGGCCCTGAAGCCCCTCTGTAACAATTCTGGACGTTTGGAATGTCGCATTGTCCTGCTGGAATTGTCCAAGTCCGTCGGAATGCACAATGGACAGGAATGGATGCAGGTGGTCAGACAGGATGCTTACGTACGTGTAACCTGTCAAAGTCGTATCTAGACATATCAGTGGTCCAGCATCACTCCAACTGCACACGACCCTCACCATTACAGAGCCTCCACCAGCTTGAACAGCCCCTGCTGACATGCGGGTTCCATGGATTAATGAGGTTGTCTCCTTCCCGTACTCGTCCACCCGCTCGATAGAATTTGAAATGAGACTTCTCCGACGAGGCAACATGTCTCTAGTCATCAACAGTCCAATGTCGGTGTTGAAGGGCCCAGGCGAGGGGTAATGCTTTGTGTCGTGCAGTCATCAACGGTACACGAGTGGTTCTTCTGCCCAGCAAAGAAATCTGCAGCAGTTTGCGGAAGGTTTGCACTTCTGGCACGTCGAACGATACTCTTCAGTGGCACTCCATCGCTACCTCGGAGATGCTGTGTCCTATCGCTCGTGCGCCGACTGTAACCCCACGTTCTAACAGTTGGAGGTGAGCCGCCAGCAGTGGTGGATGTGGGGAGAGAGATGGCAGGATTTTGAGAGCGGACGATCTGGACGTGTGTCCATCAGAAAAAGGAAATTTGTAAGACTGGATGTCATGACTTTTGAACACTGTTAAAGTAAATACATTGTTTGTTCTCTATCAAAATCTTTCATTTGCTAACTATGCCTATCAGTAGCTAGTGCCTTCAGTAGTTTGAATCTTTTACTTAGCTGGCAGTATTGGCGCTCGCTGTATTGCAGTAGTTCGAGTAACGAAGATTTTTGTGAGGTAAGTGATTCATGAAAGGTATAGGTTATTATTAGTCAGGGCCATTCTTTTGTAGGGATTATTGAAAGTCAGATTGCGTTACGCTATAAAAAATATTGTGTGCCAGTTTAGTGTTGATCAGAATAAGTAAAGAGAGAAATATCTGAGTACGTTCAGTTTTGCTCAGCTTTTTGAAAATCAAATAACGTAAGAGGTTTACCAGCACAGGGGACGTTTCAATGTGCATATCCCTATCCTATGACTTTTGTCATATCAGTGTATCCTGGACGCAAAGCTATCTTATAGCTCATTGATGCATGGATAACGTACACAATATTATACAAAGTAATTAAAAGAAAGTCCATTTGAGAGCACAGTTGTATTTACGTAAACAATTTTGTATGCATAACGAGCTTAAAAATATATTTGTATCCTGAGAGTTTAAAACTGGTCAGAATCTAAAAGAAACGTTCAAAAATAAAAATTGTTTACAGAAATCATTCTAAAATTAAATACATTGAAATTTCTCTCTCCTTTATCTTTAAAGTCGTGTTTTAATAAATAATAATGTTTTTTTTAATTTCTGTTGTAGATTCTTAAGATGGCTATCATATATCATTCTGTACAAAAACATTGCGATTAAGACAATTAAATAAAAAAATATATACATTCTGATTTCTACAACCTCTTTGAGCCGGAGTATCTTGAAGTGTGAACTGGAATCCGTGTCTGCTCATTTAAGATTTTTATGCCTGTTCGTAAGGCTGCATTCAGTATCTGTTGTCCCGCTGATGATCGGTAAAGCGAAAGGGGAACGGTTCGAAAAGACTGTCTCACGTGGTTGTTGCAATATTCAGAGGTAATGCTAAGAACACCTAGGATTCTGATTCCGTTACTGGCTTTTAGGCCATGTGAAATGGTCCTTTTATAACGAGAGACTGCATAATAGCTACTTTCGTACTACGCATCGCGATGCGGAAAACAAAGTTGGGCGTGATTTCATGGTTGGAGCGAAATGTACGAGGGCTATTCGGAAAGTAAGGAACGATAGGTCGTGAAATGGAAACCACAGTGAAAATCAAAACTGTTTTATTTGCAACGGTTAGCTACACCTTCCAACTAATTCTCTACACAGTCGCTGCTCAGATTTAGACATCTGTTGTAGCATTGTACCAACTTCTCAATTCCCTCGTGCTTTTCGACAATTTTCTACTCCGGACTGCAACTCTTGTCTGTGTCGAAATGTTGTCTTCATAGCCAGCGGTTCATTTGAGTAGAGATGAACCTCAGGGGTAGCCAACTACGGTCTGTATTGTGGGTGATCAAACACTTCCCATCGAAAATGCTGCAGGAGCATCTTCATTGCCCCTGCAGAGTGCGGCCGAGAATTGTCGTGTAGAACGAACCGCATGACACTTATGCTATGTGGATTGCATAGCTTCAGGCGACATCTTTCGCCAGGCTCTTATACTTGGCGGGAGATGCTAATTTCTAGTCATCTTTACATTCTCACTGTGAGCTCAGAACTGAGAAGAGTGACACGATGCGATCGACGAGCATACTAGACAGAGTGCCAAACGCTTCTGTGCAAAGCTTAATCAGATTTTCACTGTATTTTCCATTTCGCGACCGGTCTTTCCTTACTTTCCGAATAACCCTCGTAAATCTGTATCTTTATACGTACTCGGCAAAGCACCGTATGGTGCTTGGCGGAGGCTCTCCTATACCACTACTAGTCATTTCTTTTCCTGTTCGACTCCCAAGTAGAGCGAGGAAAAGCGACTGTCTGTACACCTCCGTATGAGCCCAGTTTCTCGCATATTATCTTCATTGTTCTTACGCGAAATCTTTGTTGACGACAGTAGAATCGTTCAGCAGTCGCCTTCAAATGTCGGTTTTCTAAATTTTCTCAGTAGTGAAGCTCGAAGAGAACGTCGCCTTCCCTCCAGGGATTTCCGTTTGAGTTTCCGAATCATCCTTGGAATACTTGCATGTTGCTCGAACCTACCGGTAACAAATGTAGCAGTACTGCTCTGAATTGCTTCGATGTCTTCGTTCAATGCGACCTAGTGCGGATTCCAAACACTCTAGCAGCACTCAAGAATACGTCATGCTAGCGTTCCAAGTGCGGTCTCCTTTACAGATGAACAACAGTTTCCCAAAATTCTCCCAATTAACCGAAATAGACCATTCGCCTTCCCTGCCACAATCCTTACATCTTCATTGATTTTCAAATCGCTTTGAAACGGTACGCCCAGACATTTGAACGTTGTGACTGTGTCAAGCAGGACAGGACTTATGCTATATCCGAACATTACGGGTTTGTTTTGCCTATTCATCAGCATTAACTTTCATTTTTCTACATTTAGAGCTATCAGCCAGTCATTACACCAACTACATATTTTGCTGGAGTCTTTTTGTATCCTCCTGCAGTCACTCAAATTCGACACCTTGTTGTAAACTACAGCATTATTAGCAAACAGCAGCCTATTACTGCCCACCCTGTTCACCAGATCATATTCGTTTACAGAAAATAATAGCGGTCCTATCACACTTCACTGGGGCACTCCTGATGATGTCCTTGTCTCTGATGAACACTCACCGTCGCGGACAACATACTGGGTTCTATTACTTAAGGAGACTTCGAGCCACTCGCATATCTGGCAACCTAATCGGTACGCTCGTACCTTCGTCAACAATCTGCAATGGGACCTCGTGTCAAATGCTTTTCGGAAATCTAGAAATATGGAATCTGTCTATTGCCCTGCCACTTATATTCACACTCCTGATGATGTCCTTGTCTCTGATGAACACTCACCGTCGCGGACAACATACTGGGTTCTATTACTTAAGGAGACTTCGAGCCACTCGCATATCTGGCAACCTAATCGGTACGCTCGTACCTTCGTCAACAATCTGCAATGGGACCTCGTGTCAAATGCTTTTCGGAAATCTAGAAATATGGAATCTGTCTATTGCCCTGCCACTTATATGCACATATCGATTATCCTCCCTGCTTAAAGCAGTGCTGACAACATAAAATTATGAGAAAGTCCATATGTTTTGTACATGTGAAGGTTTCCTGATTGTTTAGGTCATACAATGGGCGCATAACAATACAGAAAATTCCATAACATATGGGTTTTCTCTATTTCACTACTGGCCTATATGTACAAAGCGTAAAAGTTTGGTTCGGGGAAAGGTAGTTGAACCTTTCGATGATAAAAATTCAAGCATTTAGCTTAGAAATGTAAGTGAGGCAGCCACTAACATGTGGGAACAGATTATTAATTTAAAAACAATTTTGAGAGTGAGAGCTATACAAAATAAAAATGCAGTAGTTACTTTCGTAGACTTCAGAAGGCCTACGACTCAGTTGACAGACAAACACTATTCCAGATACATTATGAATCAGGAATATATGAGAACACCAGAAGACTTGTTGAACAAAGGCTCACAGATACAACATCAAGAATTAAGTTTGAAGGCGAAATTTCTGAACCATTCATAATTAAAACAGGAGTTCGACAAGGAATGGGCTGTCCCCAATTCTCTTTAACTTGGGTTTCGATAAAATAGTAAAAACATGGGAAAGCACATTAAAAAACAGGGGCACAAAGGGTATAAATATGGGTCAAGGAAAGAACAAATTTGAAGTGAAATTTTTAGCCTTTGCGGATGATATGGCATTGATAACTGAAAACCGAACAGGCGCAACAGTTATGCTTGATCTGTTACACGAGATTGCTGGAAAGACTGGGCTAAAAATATCTTATGAAAAATCCGAGTATATAGAACACAAACATAATACAGAAAAGTTTATGAAAACAAAGTATGGAAAAATTAAGAGTTGATAGATTCAAATACTTGGGGGAGTGGATCCAAGCCAATGGACTGGATAACACAACAAATAAAGAAAGAATAAAAAAGTTAGAATTTGCATATAAATTAACACAAAAGTACTACAATAAGAAATCAATATCAATACAAGCGAAGATTAGACATCATTATTCAGTTACTAGGACACACGCAACATATGGATCAGAGTGCCTAACACTGAATAAGAAAGGCGAATTAAGAGAACTAGAAAAAGAGAGAGAAAAATACTATGAAAAACAAGGAAAATAGGTGGATTAAAAGGAGAAATGAAGACTTATACAAAAATACAGAAAAGATCATAGATACAATGAGGAAGAGACGGCTAAAATTTTATGGACATTTAAAAAGAATGGAAGAAACACGGATTACAAAGAAAATTTTTAATTACGTTAGTAAGCCGAAAAAAACTGTAGGATGGATAGAAGCAGTAAAGAAAGACACCAACAAAATAGGTGTTACAGAAGAAATAATACGTGACAGGAATGACTTCAGGCTACTGATAGAAAACGCAAACTATGAAGAAGATGAGCCAAAACCTCGACCCAAGAGAATGTGGACATATGAGCAGAGACGAGCAGTTGGCGAGAAAATGAAGAAATACTGGGATGAACGGAAGAAAAAGAAACACCATAAGTCTTAAATTGTATGCGGTACATGTTGTTGTTGTTGTGGTCTTCAGTCCTGAGACTGGTTTGATGCAGCTCTCCATGCTACTTATCCTGTGCAAGCTTCTTCATCTCCCAGTACCTACTGCAACCTACATCCTTCTGAATCTGTTTAGTGTATTCATCTCTTGGTCTCCCTCTACGATTTTTACCCTCCACGCTGCCCTCCAATACAAAATTGGTGATCTCTTGATGCCTCAGAACATGTCCTACCAACCGATCCCTTCTTCTGGTCAAGTTGTGCCACAAACTTCTCTTCTCCCCTATCCTATTCAATACCTCCTCATTAGTTATGTGACCTACCTATCTAATCCTCAGCATTCTTCTGTAGCACCAGATTTCCAAAGCTTCTATTCTCTTCTTGTCCAAACTATTTATCGCCCATGTTTCACTTCCATACATGGCTACACTCCATACAAATACTTTCAGAAACGACTTTCTGGCACTTAAATCTATACCCGATGTTAACAAATTTCTCTTCTTCAGAAACGCTTTCCTTGCCATTGCCAGTCTACATTTTATATCCTCTCTACTTCGACCATCATCAGTTATTTTGCTCCCCAAATAGCAAAACTCCTTTACTACTTTAAGTGTCTCATTTCCTAATCTAATTCCCTCAGCATTACCCGACTTAATTCGACTACATTCCATTATCCTCGTTTTGCTTTTGTTGATGTTCATCTTATACCCTCCTTTCATGACACTGTCCATTCCGTTCAACTGCTCTTCCAAGTCCTTTGCTGACTCTCACAGAATTACAATGTCATCGGCGAACCTCAAAGTTTTTATTTCTTCTCCATGGATTTTAATACCTACTCCGATTTTTTTTTTGTTTCCTTTACTGCTTGCTCAATATACAGATTGAATAACATCGGGGATAGGCTACAGCCCTGTCTCACTCCACTCCCAACCACTGCTTCCCTTTCATGGCCCTCGACTTTTATAACTGCCATCTGGTTTCTGTACAAATTGTAAATAGCCTTTCGCTCCCTGTATTTTACCCCTGCCACCTTTAGAATTTGAAACAGAGTATTCCAGTCAACATTGTCAGAAGCTTTCTCTAAGTCTACAAATGCTAGAAACTTAGGTTTGCCTTTCCTTAATCTTTCTTCTAAGATAAGTCGTAAGGTCAGTATTGCCTCACGTGTTCCAATATTTCTACGGAATCCAAACTGATCTTCGCCGAGGTCGGCTTCTACCAGTTTTTCCATTCGTCTGTAAGGAATTCGCGTTAATATTTTGCGGCTGTGACTTATTAAACTGATAGTTCGGTAATTTTCACATCTGTCAACACCTGCTTTCTTTGGGATTGGAATTATTACATTCTTCTTGAAGTCTGAGGGTATTTCGCCTGTCTCATACATCTTGCTCACCAGATGGTAGAGTTTTGTCAGGACTGGCTCTCCCGAGGCCGTCAGTAGTTCTAATGGAATGTTGTCTACTCCCGGGGCCTTGTTTCGACACAGGTCTTTCAGTGCGGTGTCGTATCTCCCATTTCATCTTCATCTACATCCTCTTCCATTTCCATAATATTGTCCTCAAGTACATTGCCCTTGTATAGACCCTCTATATACTCCTTCCACCTTTCTGCTTTCCCTTCTTTGCGGTCCATAGCTGGCCAAATTCATAAATAAATAAAAAAATAAAGCGTAAAATCAGAGGTAACTCAATATTGTTAAAAAAAATGGTCGTGTGGGATTTTCAATATTCCCATTATGTTGGTTACTGTGGTAAAGCGACAAGCGCATCGATACAGTTCGTACAGTAAATCTGCCGGGAAGACTCGGCGGTGTTATTCCATAGTGAAGGCTTGCGCCTGTCGCCGCCCGGGCGCCCTTAATTGTGACGCGGCGCACGGACTGCGGAAGCTGTTTACGCCGTACGTCGCCGTGGAAGGCGCGACCCGCTGACATGCTGCCAAGTGGCCGAGCGGCCGTTTACGATAGTCTGTCGCGGCCAATAAATTTTATCGAAAGATATTGACGTAAACGGTTGGAAAATAAGCCACCCATCTTTCACGCCGACAAAAAGTCGCATTTAATGTTCAGTTCTCACCGAAGGCAGAGTAGACGGGAAACCTGCACGCGCGTGGAGCGATATTTCGCCTGGCCGCGCGCCAACTGGAAACGCGACACAATAGTAATCACTTGTTTCGCGATACTCGATGTACGTTTTTAAAATTTTTCATATTATTAAAATATACCTACGGAAAAAAATCGCAACACCAAGAAGGAGTTTTGCGACATAAACGAATATTGGCAGGCGTGTTTGTACATCTGAAAGATGATGTCGGTTGAAAGATCGCGTCAGTCGCATAAGAGTCTCACTAGTAGCGCCACTATGAGTATGCAAATGAGGTTTTCTTCAAATACACGCTGTAACGGTCGTGAGCATTAGTTATCTTTGAGATTGGACGTGGTGATGATGATGATGTTGAAAGGGTCCTGTAGTCCCCTTTCATCATCATTTTATTTGGTTTCCAGTGATACAGAACTCTCTGGCATGCGTGAGGGAATGAATGTGGGTGTGTTTCATTTTGCTATACGACGGTTTAGTCTGCTGCAGAGAATCAGCGGTAGTCGTACAGAATGGCCAACCCTTGTAGTTTTCAGGTAGGCAAAGAGGTTTGCTTCCCTTGTGTGAAAGTTATTGGTGTTATGCTCGGTTTACACTAGCAAGTTATTGCAGCAATTTACTTGCGCGGAGGAACTTGCCGCGCGATTTGCGAGTGTAAACATATCGCCAAGTCGACTTGCGACCGTAGCAGTTTATTGCGGAAGTGACTTGCTGCACGTTTTCCGCTTCGAGTGTGAACACCACGCAAAAAGTATCTGCAAGTAACTTGCAGCTTTTAGGATTTATTTCTATTTCCTGCAAGTAGGAAGCGCAAGTTATATTAAGTATGTCGTCTGCATAACACTCATATTTAACATTTTACTTAGTGTGGTGACTTAATTTTATGCAACCATCTTTCGTGTTATATAGAAACAAATGTCAGAAGTGGTGGAGAAACGGGAATGGATGAAGCAGGATACAGAACACTTTACTGAAGCCATGGAGAGCTACCCCGAAATACGGAACGTGCATAACCGAGACTTTAAGGATAGAATGAAGAAGATGAGCGCATTAAATGAAATCTCGTCGATAGTCGACATATCTATAAAAGAAGTACATAGAAAGTAGCATAACTTGAAGACACAACCCCTTTGCCACCTGTATCCACTCGCTTGTTGTTTTAGGAGTATAGAAAAAGGCGATGTGTAATTATTACATGTTCTATTTAGTTAGCTTATCACTTTCCATTTTATGAACATTAGAAAAAAAAATTTATAAGCATATCATTCTGTAAAATGCAGTTTATTTCAATAAAAATTTAATTTCATTGTTGAGTCGTGCTTGGGTAGCTCAGACGGTAGAGCACTTGCCCGCAAAAGGCAAAGGTCCCGAGTTCGAGTCTCGGTCCGGCACACAGTTTTAATCTGCCAGGAAGTTTCATATCAGCGCACCCCCAGCTGCAGAGTGAAAATCTCATTCTGGAAACATCCCCCAGGCTGTGGCTAAGCCATGTCTCCGCAATATCCTTTCTTTCAGGAGTGCTAGTCCTGCAAGGTTCACAGGAGAGCTTCTGTAAAGTTTGGAAGGTAGGAGGCGAGGTACTGGCTGAAGTAAAGCTGTGAGGGCGGGGCGTGAGTCGTGCTTGGGTAGCACAGTTGGTAGAGCACTTGCCCGCGAAAGGCAAATGTCCCGAGTTCGAGTCTCGGTCCGGCACACAGTTTTAATCTGCCAGGAAGTTTCATTCGAAATGTTGTCAGAAGCCCAAGTTTCACTACTTTGTTTCCAATTGTTCAATGACACAGGTAGCTACGACCCTACCAAAGTTCTTTTTCAGTTACTTCTGTTGTTTCATACATCAACGACTTCACGTAACACAGTAGGAGAAAAATCCTTCACGGATATATCGCAGACGATCATACGTTGTTTTGAAAACGTGCAGACAATATAGTTGCAGTTTACAACAACATGTCTCTCACAAGCAATGCTCATTGATGACCTCGTCCTGCCTGATGTATTCACATTGGTTCCTGATATCAAAATCCCTACCTGGGGGTACTTTGCTGCCTGTACTATTTTACCCCTAAAGGTTTGGGAGCCCCGGAAGCATGCAGTGAATGGATGCTAATAAGGAATCAAGACAAAAAACAATTAGTCCCCCTAGGTGACACTACACTAAAAACTTGTAACAGTACCTCTAGCCATGACGGTGGCCTTGATTCTTTGAGAGTGCTGGTGACTGAGCCTAACTACGTAAAGGAAACTATAACTCCAGTTTATTAGATTATTAAACATTTGGCCTAAGTATCACCTTAGCAGTAATGATTCTACACGTTATTTACATCTCAAAGGGACCTCTCAATTTTGATATCTTCAAAAAACATAAGCAGTGGACATGGTACGTTGTTTGGACCTTAAGGAAAACAAGCAAGATGGAACGAAAGACATCACTGGAAATGAGTTCGCTCAAAATCTTCGCGGTGCGGTACAAAAAAGTTGCTTTGGTCATATTGTACAATGAAAATGGTAGTTAAGGATGCACAAGGTGAAATTACACCTGCTTAGCAATGGATGAGCAAGCACGGCTCTGTTGTCCATTCACGAGTTAAACAGAAGCGGCTAGTTGAATTAACAGAACGAAACTAAGAAAAACCCACGGCTCCATAAGTTCTGTGGAGCTACACATACTCGGCTCGGATGCAGCGTCTTATTTAGCAATGCCATATTTTAGAAATTGAGCGCCTGTCATCATAGAGTGAAGACAGCGTCAGCACCCATTCGACTCGGCTCTCAGGGACACAAAGTCTGCACCTCTCGGAATCGGCTGCCAGGATTGAAGTACGGAAGCGCTAATTTCTCGAGGACTGCTCTTCTCAAAGTCGCCCACGAGAATACAGTTCCGCTCCTCTCGGAGTTTATCACAAGAATGTCCTACGTACTTCCCATCTCAGTTTAAGTTAGTCTCTTCTAATAAAAATGGGTAACTTCCTTCCCCCAATCAAAGGCGTACAGGGGAGAGAAACGTGAAGTTGTTGTCTCCATCCACCTGAAGTTCAGTAAGTGGCCAGTCAGATTGTACCACCCATTATGTGGGTAGTTGTGGCCGTAGACTAGGCGGTATCAGAGAACAGGTCGCAGAATAGTTCTGAAGAATAGCTTTGTCGAGAAGAAGGGCCTCCTTTCCTACTCAACCGATTACATCCCTCCAAAGACGAGACACCTCCCATGTACCCACTGCCCCGAAGCCAGGAAGTCGCAATGGCTATTTTACGAAAACAGGTTCTAAATTTGTAACCGAGTTGTTCCCAGCAGAGAAAATGGGAAGGCTTGTATCACAATGGCGTCGTGGCACCACAGCACCTAAGGCGATGCAGTCATGGACTGTGCGGCTGGTCCCGGCGGAGGTTCAAGTCCTCCCTCGGGCATGGGTGTGTGTGTTTGTCCTTAGGATAATTTAGATTAAGTAGTGTGTAAGCTTAGGGACTGATGACCTTAGAAGTTAAGTCCCATAAGATTTCACACACATTTTCACCACAGCGCCAACTCACCACCGACGCCTCGTCACTGGATCTCCAAAGGATCAGCGCATCTAGCTTTACAGGAGTAACCAGACTACAGTGAGCGGGCGACGAAAGGGAACCCCGACTGTTTACAGCCATGTTGTAAAGAAAGAGACTCCACGCAGTCGGGACGTGCGCATACAAAATGTGACAAGAGGTCGAGAACTACAACGACGAAAAAAAAATCCCAGAACCAAAAAGGAGTTGCGCGAGATAAACGAAAGTTGGTAGCCGTGTTTTTACATGTAAAAGATGAAGTCTATCCACTATGTGGATGCCAGTTACGTTTACTTTAAAAACGCGCTGTAACGGTCGTTATCTTTGAGATTAGACGTAGTGAATTGATGTTAGACAAGAATGCTTTTTAAACGACGAAGACGTCATTCTCAGCAGCACGCCGAGTTTGAACGGAGTCGTGCAATAGGACTACGACAAGGTGGATGTTCGCTTCACGATATCGTATAAAGAATTGGCAGAAATGTAGCCACTGTACATGACTTCTGGCAACGCTGTTCATGGGAAAGTACGAGCGCAGGAAGACCAGGCTCCGAACGGCCACGTGGCACTACCGAGGGGAAAGACCGTCATGTTCGACGTATGGCTGTGGTGCATAGTACTCCGTCTGCAGCAGCAATTTCACATCGGTTGGCACAACAGTGGCAACTGTTGCAAATCGGTTACTTCAAAGTGAGCTCTTAGCCAGATGTCCTGTTGCGTGCATTCCACTGACTCCAACCACCACCGTTTGAGACTTTAGTGGTGTCAAGCGAGGGCTATTGGAGGGCAGAGTGGGGGTCTGTTGTGTTTTTTGATGAAAGTCGGTTCTGCCTTGTGTGACGTGTGGCATGTGTTGACACAGGTCGGTGTCCATCGATCGCGACAACTCCGATCAGTAACTGTTAAAACAAACTCCTCGCTTCGTTTGTTTATTTTCAGATACATTCTCCCTTTAACAGATGTACCCGTATCGATGGAGCAGCATGCCGAAATGTATAAGCAGCCATCGCTTATAATTGAAGCAATGGAGTTCGAAGGATTTCTGTCTTCTTTACTGCTACACACAGCGACTGCACCACTCGGTACCGCAACAACTCCCTTTACCTGAAACAGTAAACTAATTTCCAGAATGAGATTTTCACTCTGCAGCGGAGTGTGCGCTGATATGAAACTTCCTGGCAGATTAAAACTGTGTGCCCGACCGAGACTCGAACTCGGGACCTTTGCCTTTCGCGGGCAAGTGATCTACCATCTGAGCTACCGAAGCACGACTCACGCCCGGTGAGATACTGGCAGAAGTAAAGCTGTGAGGAGCGGGCGTGAGTCGTGCTTCGGTAGCTCAGATGGTAGAGCACTTGCCCGCGAAAGGCAAAGGTCCCGAGTTCGAGTCTCGGTCGGGCACACAGTTTTAATCTGCCAGGAAGTTTCAAACTAAATATCCTTCGCATGTTCGCGACGGGCTTATGAGCTTACGCGAACTTAATAACAGTAGTTTTTATGCCCGGTTTGCAAATGAATGTTCAAACGTAGATAATGTGCTATCTCGAATTATAAGTTCCACCATTCAAGCCGATGCCACATTATGGTCTTCCGAGGATGTTGATTTGTGAAGTATTATAGCGTCGTTAATGCTTCGCTACGGTGCTAATTCAACAACTCCTCCGTCGTAAATCCAGAGATAATGTATTCTCTAAATAACGTACAGAAGGCGTCGTAATAGAATGTTCAATTATTGTTCACTGTTAATAATGTCACTCATACGCCTTTAGCTTCGCCCTTCTATCAAGAAAATAATTATTTCACAGTTACACAATAAAGTTCAATTAAATGATGTAGACGACACGAAGTATTAAAGTTACAACTGAGTTTTTTGAGCTTCTGAATTATCTAACCACTGCACTGGAAAGCACAACGATCTGTCATTCAGGGAATTGAAGCTACGATTTACATCTGCAATTCTGACATTGACTACACCTTCCGACAACACGGCGTACCTGTGAATTCTTCATGATTGCGTGTATATGTTTCCTACTCAAGTCTATTTGTAGAGTTTATGTCGGCGTTTGATATATTGCTGTGTCCTTCACAGATCACGACGACTAAGTCCTAGAATTGATTAAGTATCAGACGAGTTAGTTCACCCTCGCGTATAATGTCTGTTCCGTTGTGTGGCTAAACGGTAAATGTTCCATCACTTTTCTTCAGAACTTTAACTAATACGTGAAGACGATACTTGAAAAACTTTAACATTTCAGATCGATCTGAAACAGTGTAGTATCGGTCAATAAGCGTGCTTCTATCGCGACGTCTACAAGAGAGCGAATTAACATCTCTATCGAAGTTTTTCATTGTAGTCGCAGCGAACTTACAGGTCCATGCGGCTACAAATCTTTTCTTGGATAAATGTTATCTCTGATCACTTTATCTCATCTGGGTTTTAATCTTCGTAAAGCATATATTTTGAATTCTTTATTTAGAGTTTCATGCTTCGTAGATTAAGTGATCATCTTTTAGTTCCATAGTATTCCTGTTGGTCAAACTTTCAATAGTGTTAACATTTTGTTGCCAGTAGCTACCGTCAAGGTCAGGATAATTAATTTTTGTATCTTTTGCTGTGAAAAGGGATGTCATTGGGGGCTCTATCTTTGGGGTGTTATAGTCGGTGCCAGTGTTGGCCGTGTGTTGGTTAGAACGACGGCAGGTGAGCGCTTGCTGCAACCAGTCTGTGGCCTATAAACACTGGACCTACACCTGGAGTTATGGTCTGGAGTGTTGATTTTGTACGACAGCAGGAGCACTATCAGGTTATTTCACTCACCATGAACGTGATTCGACCAGTTTTGCAGCCATTCATGAACAGCATTCTGAGGGGTGTTTTCCAATAAGATAACCCTCGCCCAAATATCACTTTTGTAACCCTACGTACTCTACAGAGTGTCGTCATATTATCTTATCCTGATCGATCATCAGATCTGTGTCCAGTCGTGCACATATGGGACGACAACTCCAGTGCCATCCACAACCATCATTAACTGTCGCTGTACTGACCGACCAAGTGCAACAGGTATGGAACTCGGTCCCACTAACTGACGTTCGGCACCTGGACGTCACAATGCATACACATTTCTATCTCTGCATTCTACATTTTGGTAGTTACAGTGGTTATTAATGTACCAGTATTTCATATTTGCAATGACTTTCCTCGCGTTTACATTAACCTGTGAACTTGTAACTTCAGTCACTTAAATATGTTATCTAGACAAATGTATTCCCGATATTTCATTACTCTACATTTATTATTTCTTGGTGTAGGAATTTTTTTCCGCCGGTGTATTTACACTCAAGCTCATAAATTAAGGATACTTGCAGAATGTGGTGCCACACTACGTGGCACTACATAAAACTGGCGCTAATAGCATAGGCACATAGGGAACACACACGACACAGATCAGTAAGTCCACGGTATTGAGAAAACCGTCACGAAACACAAGTGCTACAAAACGCCACTGTTTCCTGCTCATGTACCCCGACATCAATATGGGAGATGATCACCATGCACACGTACACAGGCCCCACAACGGGTTGGCATACTCAGGATCAGGTGGTCGAGCAGCTGCTGGGGTATAGCCTCCCATTCTTGCACCAGTGCCTGTCGGAGCTCCTGAAGTGTCCTAGGGGTTTGAAGACGTGCAGCGATACGTTGACCGAGAGCATCCTATACGTGCTCGATGGGGTTTAGGTCTGGAGAACAGGCAGGCCACTCCATTCGCCTGATATCTTCTGTTTCAAGGTACTCCTTCACGATGGCAGCTCGGTGGGGCCGTGCGTTATCATCCATCAGGAGGAAGGTGGGACCCACTGCACCCCTGAAAAAGCGGACATACTGGTGCAAAATGACGTCCAGATACACCTGACCTGTTACACTTCCTCTGTCAAAGACATGCAGGGGTGTACGTGCACCAATGATAATCCCACACCACACCATCAAACCACGACCCCCACGCAGGTCCCTTTCAAGGACATTGAGTGGTTGGTACCTGGTTCCTGCTTCACGTCAGATGGAAACCCGGCAAGAATTACTGTTTGGACTATACCTGGAATCGTCCGTGAACATAACCTGGGACCACTGTTCCAATGACCATATACTTTGTTCTTGACAACAGGCTTTACGAAATATCCTGTGACCAGGGGTCAGTGGAATGCACCTCGCAGGTCTCCGGGCTAATAAACCATGTCTGTTCAGTCGTCTGTAGACTGTGTATCTGGAGACAACTGTTCCAGTGGCTGCGCTAAGGTCCCAAGCAAGGCTACCTGCAGTATTCCGTGGCCGTCTGTGGGCACTGATGGTGAGATATCGGTCTTCTTGTGGTGTTGTACACTGTGGACTTCCCGTACTGTACCGCCTGGACACGTTTCCTGTCTGCTGGAATCGTTGTCGTAATCTTGAGATCACACTTTGTGGTACACAGAGGGCCCGTGCTACGACATACCGTGTTTGATCACTCGCCCTAGCATTCTACCCCTCATAACGTCATCAATGTGTGTTCTTTGAGCCATTTTCAACTCACAGTCACCATTAGCACGTCTGAAAAAGTCTGCACACTTATTCGCTGCACCGTACTCTGACATGCACCAACACACCTCTGCGTATGTGGACTGCTGCCAGTGTCACCGTGCGACGACCGCAGGTCAAATGCACCACATGGTCATACCCTGAGGTGATTTAAACCCGCAAACCGCCACCATATTGTTTGACCATGTATCAGCATTATCCTTAATTTATAAGCATGAGTATACATTATGAACGATTACAAGTGCTCAACCATTCCTTCACAAGGATGTATATGAACTACAAGATAACTGTTTGTTGAAAAGGGTTATTTATCGGTCTCGCACAATTGTTTGTCACTTAAAGATGATGGAAATTAGAACGTCATGAAACAATTCGGCTAGACAATTAGTATACTTGGTTCAAAGCTTCTTGAGCTATGCCATATCCAGCTGAAGTCGCTCATTGATGACTAGACCCCGTATACCTACCAAATTGTGAGGATATTGACTGCTACATTTCACCCTCAGTTCCTAATAGTCTCTCACACTTTTAATAGAATTCATATCGGGCAATTTAACGGCCAGTGTCGGTGCGATAGGATGCCTGACTGTTTATCAAACTAGAAATGCTTGTATGATGGCTGTACACGTAGTACCTTATTCTTCACCTCCTGCTGTGACTCAGTATATTTCCTTTTGGTCATCTACTCTGGGATCGTACAGTGACTAGGCCAGGTTGATGAAATCTGGTTTTAACTGAAACGCTGTTTATTTATTTACGAGGTGACATATTTTTCTGAAAGCAAGTTGCTTTTATTCAGGATTCCAATACACCACATTATTTCCCATTCTTTTGGCTGCAAAATCCTAATCTCTGTTCAATGCGACCGTCTTACACTACCTTACTGTGAGGGCCTGTTTACTGGTTTGGTACCACTTTATTGGTCGATGTCGGAGAGAACGTTTTGCTACATTAGTAACCTCCCCACCACCCACATATTGCTTCCAATCCAGTGCATCCTTCATTGGGCCAGCCGAGCGGTTCTAGGCGCTACAGTCTGGAGCCGCGCGGCCGCTACGGTCGCAGGTTCGAATCCTGCCTCGGGCATGGATGTGTGTGATGTCGTTAGGTTAGTTAGGTTTAAGTAGTTCTAAGTTCTAGGGGACTGATGACCTCAGAAGTTAAGTCCCGTAGTGCTCAGAGCCATTTTCATTGGGCCAAGCAGATGGAAGTCGGAAGGTGCGAGATCCAGGCTGTAGAGTGGGTGAGGAAGAACAGTCCAATGAAGCTCTGTGAGCTCCTCTAGGGTCGCAAATTTGTCTGAAGCCTTGCATTGTCATGGAAATGAAGTTCGATTGCACGACGCTGGAGTCGATTCTTTAATTTCCTGAGGATAGCACAATACACTTCAGAGTTGATCGTTGCATCATAGTGGAGGACATCAAGCGGAATAACGTCTTCACTCTCCGAGAAGACGGTCGCTATGACTTCACCGACTGAGGGTGCTTCTTTGAACTTTCCTTTTGGAGGAGAGGTGGTGTGGGGCCGCTCCATGGATTGTCGTTTTGTTCTGGTTCGAAGCCATGTTTCATTACCTGTGGCGATGTATGACAAAAATTATCACTATCGCCTCTTAACGCGCAAGCAACTCCCAGAGAGTTCTTCGTTGCTCTTTATCGTCTTGTGTCAGATGGTGTGGAAGCCGGCGGACATAAACCTTTTAGTACCCATATGGTGGACGAGTGTGTCAGCACTAGCAACAGCGACATACAGTTGAGCAGCGAGGTGTTCGATTGTGATCCGTCGGTCACCTCGAATTCCAAAATTGCAGGAATCACAACTGCGTGCGGCCGGCCAGCATGCGAGAGATCGAACAGGTCTGTGCGACCTTGTTGCGATGATACACTTCGCCCAACGACTCACCGTGCTTTTGCTCACTTCTAGGTCTGCGTAGATATTTTGCAAGCACCTGTGAATATCTGCAATGCTTTGGTTTTTCACCAAAAGAAACTCAATGACAGCTCTCTGTTTGCAGCACATCTCTGTTACAGATGCCATTTTGAAGACTACGTATCGCGCAGCAATCTGTCGAATTTCATGTAACTGTAGGGGCTGAAGCAGGAATATGCTGCGATGTTGCCCAACAAACTAGCCGAAAAAATGTATTGCGTTACGTATTGAACGGTCATCGTATATAAAAATACATCGTCTCTGTTACTGTGTGCCACAATTCACTCTGAAATTATTAAAGTTGAGAAAAACTACTTTTAAGTCCTAACCAGGTCACGCCTCACACAGAAGCAGCGCATTTGCCCTCTACTTTGCTCCACTTACTGAAAGGCATTGTTGGTATCAGCGACAAACTTCCATATTATAGGATATGCTTCAATCGTATCCCATACGGCAATCATTATACAGGATGTAACGGGTATAAGTGCAGGTATTTCTACTGGTGACTGAGGACGGTGTCGCGAACACTATTACATCAGTATTTAACTTATTTGCAGACTAACAGTTATAGCTGTTACACATCGTATGTCTTTAGGTTGCGGAGTGCCTGCAAGTACACGTGTCGAGAACAAGCCATTAATACTTATTTTCCGATGGGCAGCAGGTCAGGTATTCAAGTGTGGACACACGGACGCAAAACGGTTAGCCCACAGTGTGGTGCAATTACAACCATGCGGAAAACATCAGGTAGTAAACTGTGAGCCGTGTTTGTGTGAAGATTGTTCGATACAGAGGAAAAACAACCAACACACTGACGTGTGTACAAATTAAGTTACCAATATAAAAATATCTTCACTTATACGCGTTACACCCCACAGGCAAGGGTAGTGTATCCTTAAAAGCCCTGTGACCGTGCCTGTTGTCGACTTGGAAGGCAGAAGGCCCACCAGCTACTCATTATAAGGATGTGGAAGAAATGGCCACATTTGGTCATTGAGAATGTTGGAATAAACATCCTGCTCCACGTTCATGGTTACCTGAATCAGTGAGCCCGTATCATGGTACGAAAAACACTTCCGAAACATCCTGCCTGAACTACATCTTATGTCCACTGTTCTTATGCTGTGTTACAAAGCTGCTAATGGTATGACATTCCTTGTACACAGCCGGCCGTTGTGACCGAACGGTTCTAGGCGCTTCAATGTGGAAGCCCGCTGTTGCTACAGTCGCAGGTTCGAATCCTGCCTCGGGCATGGATGTGTGTGATGTCCTTAGGTATAAGTAGTTCTAAGTCTAGGGGATTGATGACCTCAGATGTTTAGTCTCATAGTGCTCAGAGCCATTTGAACCTTGTAGACACGTTGGGCAGTCTGCGTTGATACGCCAGCAAGACGGACAGCTTCAATCACTTTATGGTCATGGGAACGTGCGACACGACAGCTGCTCCCTGCCATCCTATCACGTCTCCACGTCGATCTACCTAACTGCGATGATTCCGTACATCAAACTGGAACGTACACACGAATCCACTGCAGTGACACGTTACTGGAGATCGGTCACGTGATCACTTGGTACCAGTTCTACGCTATCTGCGGCGATCCAAGTGAACAATTTGCTCTTCTAACGGAGTGACTAATATTTTGTGTGATGAGCCTAAGTTAACCTCAAATAGTTCTGGGATCGTTTAAAATACCGTAACCCCATTACCACTCGCAAGGGCTGGCCACGACGTTGGGGTCACGGATTTACTTCAAACTTTATACACCTTTAGTGGGCTATTAAAAAAACGTTACGTGCAAATGGTAACGCACACTACTCTGGCAATTCCGAGAAAATCGCAAGAGAAGTTTTACGCCTCTATAATATATGTGATATATCCGTGCGAAGGAGTTGCCTGTAAGATGTCAGTGTGGTCATATGGCCAGCAAAAAGACTGAGGACGAGGCGATGATTCGAATCCCGCTGTATTTTTTTCAGCACTGGTCACATTATTTAATTTATATTACATTTTAGTGATAACATAATAGAAGAAACCACATGTATTTTCATCAAGTTGCAGTGAATTTCATATGTTATTTGGCTATTTAATATTTTAATTTAATTTTCAAGGACGAGGGACAGGCTTGGAAAGCCCAAGTCAGACCTCGATTAAAAATGACGCGAATGACATTATATACTAAGTCACAGTGTGCCAGACCACTAGTATATAATTATTCATCGGATGTGCCCTCGACATCACAGGTAGCAGGATTTGCAGGATGATACTTGTCATACAGACGTGGAAAACATAAACTGACATGGCATCCACTACATCGAATGAAAGCAGTTTTCCCGCATTTGCAACGAATATTCGGAGTTTCTAAGGAAAATATTTTTAAAAATTTCTCTTTCTTCCGATAGATTGGATGCAAAACATACATGACCAGTGTTGAAAAAAACTATAGATTAAACTTTATTTTCGAACGGGAGTCGGACCCTCATCTTACACGGGTTTGTTTCCCGAAGCTCAAACGTTAACCATTTCACTACTACCTAGGCGCAGATACATACGACACATAAAAGACGCGTAAAACTTTTCTTGCGATTTTCTCGGGATTAGCTGAGTATTGCACTTTACTACTTGCATTTTATGTTGTTTTAATTGCTTACTAAAGGTGTACAAAGTTTGAAGTAAATCTGTGATCCCAACGTCGTGGCTTCCCTTGTCAGATAAATTGTAATGAACGACGTATAATCTCATGCCATCGTAACACTAACCACGGTGTTTTCAGCATCAGAGCCGCCTGTGTAACTCGTTGGTCAATGTGTCTGGCTGCGATGTGGACGATCTGGGTTCGATTCCTAGTTCCACGGTGGGAGTACTGGAGCGGGATGCACGCAGCCTCGTGATGCTAACTGAGGAGCTATTTTAGTGAGAAGTAGCGGCTCCGTGGTCAAGAAAGCTGACCAGGAGAGCACTGTGCTGACCCCGCACTATACAGCATCCAATGATGCCTTTGGCAGGATGAGGCGGCGCACAGTCTGCCAACTCGCTTCGAAACTGGACATAATAGAAAAGCGGATACAAAATCCAAGAAAACTGTGTTCCATTTGTATCTCTGCGTTTGCTGATTATGAATCCGATATCGAAATTACAAAATCCAAAATGGCGGATCGAATTTGGTGGATCAAAAATTATAAATTTAGCAGATTCGAGTAAAACTACCGAGTGTAAAGCATTTTAAGGTCGCTGATAACGAATTAGAAATCTTAAATGCCATACTGAAATGTTTTACTCGATATTTTACATTTTCAGTCAAAACTGTAGTCAAACTCGTCGCTTGCGTCATTATCGCTATCAGAAGCGTCGTTGCCAGGTTGTCCACTGGGAGATGGTTCGAAAATCCGATCTTTTTACCTCAGATTGCATCTGTTGCAACTGTCGTGTTCGAGATGAGTGAATCCGAGGATACCAAAAACCGATGGAATACTTGAGCGTAAAATCGGTGACGCCAGATATCCTTATTCCCGGCTTCCTGCGAGTCTTAAGATAGCCGAACAATCGGCAACGAGTAGCTTCGATTATGGCATCTCCGTGCATCAAAGCCACGTGAACTGATGTGGGCATCAGGCATTATTGCACAGTAATTGTTACTTGACTAATGATAACAAAACCAGAGGCTGTATTTGATTCTAATGTCGTTTACTTTTTTAAACACATGATAGTAGTTTCGACACAGCATGGTGTCATCTTCAGGCTATAATGTTATGTGAGCCTCACTGCCCTTTTTTTTAAAACTAATTTGTGTCTGATTTTATTCTGAGAAGCTCAGTAATGTATGTCAAAGGCCGTAAAAGTAAATTTGATACAAAAAGTACTTGAACTGAAGTGAAGCGCAGCTGGACAGCAACAAACTCTTTAGCGCACAATCCCCGCATCGATAGTAGTTGTTAATCTTTGAGTATGGACTCTAAAAAAAAGGACAATTGATTTATTAAAAAAAAGAGAACTGTTAATCTGTATCTTGTGGAAAGAGGACGTGTTGCTAGGTCGTCGCTCAGAACATATTGTTACATTTAATGAAAATCGGTATTTTAGTGATAAAACCGAGTAAGAGTTGGCAAACATTTATGTATGCAAATTTTCTTGAAGTGAAGAATAGAAATATCCTGTTTTTTGGAAAAGGAGGTGGATTTCATTGTCGTCGCCGTCTATCAATCGACGGAATTGTAGGTGTACAAAGTTCACTAAAATACAGGAAAAAAATGCATTCTCTATAGTTTTCATTCAATAAGTAACAACCTCTCATAATTTCTTAATTACAGTAATTGGATTATGTTCTTGTACAATAGTAAGGTGCTGAACTCCACTGACCAATTTTGATGTAGCAGAACGTGTAGTTTGAAGGAAGTTTGTGTTCCAAGCAATCTCCTTTTCTCACGAAAAGCAGATTGCTGTTTGATCTTATTTACTTACAACAGTGGTCCCTTAGATATGAAAAGCTACGAAAACTTGGGCTCAAAGCTATCGGAAATACGGCCAAGTAACTAACAGAGTCGTATTTTAAACCGTAAAGAACAACAACTTCCTCCAAATTGTAATACGTCACCAAGTGGTGCAGAAGCTGATCATTCAAGGAGGCAGCAACCAAAATCCAGGTACCAGTTACGACTTAAAGTAAAAATCTCAATCAAAAATCAATTTCTCTCTCTCTCCAAACAAACACAAACACACACACACACACACGCACACGCACGCACACACACACACACACACACACACACACACACACACACACATGTATATATATATATATATATATATATATATATATATATATATATATATATATATATATATATTAGATTAGCAAATGAGACACTTAAAGTAGTAAAGGAGTTTTGCTATTTGGGGAGCAAAATAACTGATGATGGTCGAAGTAGAGAGGATATAAAATGTAGACTGGCAATGGCAAGGAAAGCGTTTCTGAAGAAGAGAAATTTGTTAACATCGAGTATTGATTTAAGTGTCAGGAAGTCGTTTCTGAAAGTATTTGTATGGAGTGTAGCCATGTATGGAAGTGAAACATGGACGATAAATAGTTTGGACAAGAAGAGAATAGAAGGTTTCGAAATGTGGTGCTACAGAAGAATGCTGAAGATTAGATGGGTAGATCACATAACTAATGAGGAGGCATTGAATAGAATTGGGGAGAAGAGGAGTTTGTGGCACAACTTGACTAGAAGAAGGGATCGGTTGGTAGGACATGTTCTGAGGCATCAAGGGATCACCAATTTGGTACTGGAGGGCAGCGTGGAGGGTAAAAATCGTAGAGGGAGACCAAGAGATGAATACACTAAGCAGATTCAGAAGGATGTAGGCTGCAGTAGGTACTGGGAGATGAAGAAACTTGCACAGGATAGAGTAGCATGGAGAGCTGCATCAAACCAGTCTCAGGACTGAAGACCACAACAACAAACAACACTAAAAGTCATTTTATAAGGCCCCGAACGTAACCGGCCATCCACACCGTTTTCAGGTGCAATGAATAGAATCTTATGCAGCGGGGGCCAAAATTAACTATATTCCTTACCTTCCGTGGTAGGTTACATTAATTTGTAATGTATTTAGATATACGTGTAGATGGCCTTGTTCGTACTTACTCGGTGCGGCTCTGCTGACATGCAGATTATTTCCATATCCAGGCATATTCGTGCTAGTTTCCCGTTTCTTACCTTCGTCTTCATTTGTCGCAGTTTTAATGGTTAGAGATGAAATTTGTATTTCACAGGCATAGTTTCAAGCTAATGAAAATGCGATTATATTTGAGAATATTTTTTGTTGGTCAGCACGTCGTTCTCTTTTAATATAGAGCTACCTTATTAGAAATATGGTACGATCTTTCATTCCGAAAATGAATGGTAAATCGTAGCGGACGAGCAGCAGGTAGGTTTTAGCGAGAGTTATGCAATGACGTTTTTGGCTGAAGATTTGTGGCGGAGACGAGCGGAGTGCAGGACGCTCCCTTTGTCAGTTCGCCACCCTCGCTGCAGACATTGTCTGCCCTTCACGTGCGGACATCCAATAAAGTCGACCTGCAGAAATGCTCAGGGGGCATCGTCCCCTACGGACCCGAGAACTACAAAGGGGCCAGCCAGGAGGAGGTAATTGCCTCTTTTCTCTCCCTCACTTCAAAGGCAGCGGTAGCGACCGCCGTCTGTTTTAATGAAACGGGAGCAGCGAGGCCCGCATTGTCTGCTGGCCGCAGTATCAGAGCAAGGGAATATTGCGCAGCGCAGCCCGCCAAGTAAACTGCGAGATCCGAGAAGGGCGCACGTTCTGTGGACGTGGTTGCTACTAATTATGGGATGGGGAGGGGGGAGGAGGGGCGGAAGTGGGTGCAACTAAATACAAGGAGGGAGAGGGGAAAGGGGGGGGAGGATCGGATATTGATGACGGTCATGTAACACTTCTGTTATTACATGTACGAGGGTCACTCGAAAAGAAATGCACATCATTTTTGTAAAAATACAGTTTTCATTCTGCATGTGTGAAAGTTTTACAGTGTGTAGATACATCCTTCCCGCTTGCTTTCAAACTTAGTTCAACCTGTTCCCGTGAGTGGCGCCGTCACAGCATTTCTTCAAGATGACTGCTACACTTCACGTTCGTCAGAAGCAACGTGCTGTCATAGAATACCTGTGCTGTGAAAACTAGACAGTGGGAACCATCCACAAGAGGTTGAAAATGGTGTATGGAGATGCTGTTGATCGCAGTACGGTTAGTCGGTGGGCAAGCAGGTTATGTGACGAAAGCGGGCACGGCAATAATGAGGATTGTCCTCGCAGTGGCAGGCCTCGTACTGCGCACACTCCAGACAATGTGCAGAGAGTTAACGAATTGGTGACTGCTGACAGACGCATCACAGTGAACGAATTGTCACGCTACGTTGGGATAGGGGAAGGAAGTGTTTTCAGAAAAAGTGTTGGCGTTAAAACAGGTTTGTGCCAGGTGGGTTTCCAGGATGTTGACAGTGGTTCACAAAGAAACAATAAAAACGGTATGCAGCGATCTTTTGGAACAGTACGAGAATGGTGGAGATCAATTTCTTGGAAGAATTGTGACAGGTGATGAAACATGGCTCCATAATTTTTCACGAGAGACGAAGAGGCAATCAGTGGAGTGGCATCATGCAAATTCACCCAAGAAAAAAAAAATTCAAAACCACACCTTCTGCTGGAAAAGTTATTGTTACAGTGTTTCTCGATTCCGAAAGACTCTTGCTTATAGACATCATGCCAAGTGGAACCACCATAAATTCTGATGCATATGTGACAACACTGAAGAAACTTCAATCTCGACTGAGTCGTCTTCGACCACATCGGCAAAAGCAGGATGTTTTACTGTTGCACGACAATGCACGGCCACATGTCAGTCAAAAAACCATGGAAGCGATCACAAAACTCGGATGGACAACACTGAAACACCCGCCTTACTGTCCTGACCTGGCTCCATGTGACTTATCATCTCTTTGGGAAACTGAAAGACTCTCTTCGTGGAACAAGGTTTGAAGATGATGACTCACTTGTGCACGCTGCCAAACAGTGGCTCCAACGGGTTGGTCCAGAATTTTACCGTGTGGGTATACAGACACTGGTTCCAAGATGGCGTAAGGCAGTTGAGAGGAATGAAAATATTGTTCCTAAAGGGTGTATCTACACCCTGTAAAACTTTCAAACATGTAGAATAAAAGATGGATTTTAAAGAGTATAGTGTGCATTTCTTTTGGAGTGACCCTCGTAAATTATCTTACTAACATCTCAAAAACAGGTTGTTTGCCATTCAAACGTTGGCCTTCACTGCAAAGAGCTGGGGTAGTTACGAAGGCGTTTAAAATGTAATGCAAAAGTTTCTTTGTGGAAGCAGATCAGTTTTAATCAGGATTACAATACACCATATTATTCACTTCTCTTTTGGATACAAAACCCTACTTTTCAACGTAATCTCCGATCAATGCGACAACCTTACACCAACTTAATGGAAGGGCCTGTATGTACGCATGTTACCACTCTACTGGTCGACGTCGAAGCTAACCTCTTACTGCATCAATAACCTCCCCATCATCTACTTTCCGCAGAGTGCATCCTTCATCGGGCCAGACAGATGGAAGTCGGAAGTTGCGAGTTCTGGGCTGTTAAGTGGATGCTTCTCTTGGGTGCACACACTTATGTGAGGCTTTGCGTTGTCATGGAGAAGGAGAAGTTCGTTTGCATTGTTGTGGCGACCATAACGCTGAAGTCGTTTCTTCAATTTCCTGAGGGTAGCACAATACACTTCAGAGTTGCTGCTGCATCATGATGGAGGAGATGAAACAGAATAACCCCTTCGGGGTCCCACAACACCATCGCCATGACTTTACCGGCTGAGACTAAGGCTTTGAACTTTTCCTTCAGAGCAGGCGTGGTGTGGGGCCACTCCATAGATTGCCGTTTTGTTTCCGTCTAACTAACCTGTTTCTACGGGTTATTACGTTAAGATTAGGGTCGCCACCGACTCTAACCATACAACTAATCAAAGGTTTGGCCGAGTCGCAAAATACATTAATTTGATCACAGACCAAAAACTCATAAAAATGCATACGTTGTGATATCGTTCATAGTGGATGCGACGTAATTATTAGTATTGCCCGTGCACTGTTCACGACAATCAAGCATTTAAAATAAAATAGGACATGCATGGACACTGTGCATAAGATCAGCTCCCAGCAACACACCTGAAAATAAGACTTAATCTAAAGCATTTGTTTTAAAATAAAAGGGGAAACTAATCACTGGACCTGTGCTTAAGGAAACGCGTTGTATGTGCTAACGGGAAAGTTATGAGGTGAGTGGCTTAGGTGCAAAAACGTAACCTCGGAATACAAAAGAAAATTGTGGATAAAATCATTTATTCCTAAGATATGGACGTAAGGCATGTACGCAATTCCTAATAACATTAATTCCTAAAACATTAAAGAAAAGCATCGATACATTCAACGTTATAATCTACACCTAAAATCATTGGCGTGAATCATTCATACAACTGCTGTTGCCTGATAACTGATCGCAATAACTCGTGAAGCTGTACACATTTTGCAGTACACCCGCGTGCCCACGTGGTTTGTGGAGACGCAATTTCTAGGTATCGTGGCCAAGTTGCAACAATATCACAATCATGAACAGTTAACCTTCTTTAAAACAAACATGAGATCGGACAGTTAGTGATGACGGTAGCGCAACAAACTAATGTTCCACCACGTGGTTGGTTCCCCTCGGACGAAAGATACATAAAGCAAGGAAAATTTACGAGAAGACAAAGCTATTAATATTTAGAAAAATAAAAGCTTCTACAGGCACAGCTGAAGGCAAACAAACATTGTGTGGCGGTCTTCCGGCGGATCCAAGTGTGCTATGGAAATTTACTAAAAGACAAATCTGCCAAAGTTTTGCATTCCTTACTGCGACAAGGCAAAGCAATCTTCCAGATATGAAAAGCGAGACCAAAAGCTAACAGCTCTCCCCTCGCCAAGCAACAGCGCGCCACGCGGTCAGTCCAACTCACCCTTCTTCGACTGGAGCACAGCTGTGGACGCTTCCCGTACCGGCGGCAGACTGCCTCCCATTTTCTTCTCTAGCCTCCTCCACGCTCCGCGTGGCCGGAAAAACCCAAACATGCCATTTCCGCCACCAACCTAACGCAGGTGCATTTCTCACAAGTAGCACAAATTTCTTTGCCTACTTGACCACTACAAGATTTGACTATTCTGTACAACTGCTGCTGAATCTGTACGACTATCGCAAACTTTCTGCAGCAGACTACGCCACCGTCTAGCAACGTGACACACAACCACATTCATTCAATCACACCACTGTGAGAGTTATGAGGAAAGAGAAACAAGGAAAAGAAAGAGAAATGCTAGTGAAAATGGGCCACTGGACTAATGAAAGGTGGCTACAGGACCCTTTCATCCGGTTCGAAGTGATGAACCCATGTTTCATCGCCTTCGACGACCTACGACAAAAAAAATTGTCACAATCAGCTTCGTAACGCGCGAGAAATTCCGCACAGATGATCCTCCGTTACTCTTTACAGTGTTCTTTTAGCTGGCCAGGAACCTAGCGGGCACACAGCACCGTAACTTCGATATTTCCGAACCGGGTCAAAAATCCACCACTCTCCCCCTTGAATGTTAGAGATAGGACGTCAAAAATAAAAAAAAATCGATTTTTCAAACATATGTTCTTTTTACAGCACACATCTTTCTGAGGAGTTTGATATATGAAACATATACGTTCTAGGAAATGTTGTAAGTTGGCTGTTTAGGTTTTTATGTTGGTTACGCCACGTAGCGCTCTGTATGAAAATCATTGACTGTGCTGTGTGCAGTCCGTGGCCGGTTGGACTCATTGTTGGAATATTCTCTGTTGTAGTGTTGGGCAGTTGGGTGTGAACAGCGCGTAGTGTTGCGCAGTTGGAGGTGAGCCGCCAGCAGTGGTGGCTGTGGGGAGAGAGAGAGGGAAGAGTTTTGAGAGCGGACGATCTGGACGTGTGTCTATCAGAAAAAGGAAATTTGTAACACTGGATGTCATGAACTGATATATACATTATGACTTTTGAACACTATTAAGGTAAATACATTGTTTGTTCTCCATCAAAATCTTTCATTTGCTAACTATGCGTATCAGTAGTTAGTGCCTTCAGTAGTTCGAATCTTTCATTTAGCTGGCAGTAACGAAGATTTTTGTGAGGTAAGTGATTCATGAAAGGTATAGGTTATTGTTAGTCAGGGACATTCTTTTGTAGGGATTATTGAAAGTCAGATTGCGTTGCGCTAAAAAAATTATTGTCTCAGTTTAGTGTTGATCAGAATAAGTAAAGAGAGAAATGTCTGAGTACGTTCAGTTTTGCTCAGCTGTTTGAAAATCAAGTAACGTACGAGGTTTTCCAGCACTGTCATTTATAAATTTTTCTAAGGGGCGTTACAATGTGAGACATGTTATTCAGTCTTAAGAGTGCCAAAGTACAGTGCGACGCCTCTTCACATAGCATTCTTCTATCGTACGTCCCTGTATTTCGCTCTGTGGTATAAACATGTATATTTTGTAATGGAAACCATCAAACCTATATCTAGGACACTGGAAATTAAAGCGTCCTGTGGTGCCTGTCCTGCTCCCAGTTAGCCGGTAAAAAAAAAAAAAAAAAAAAAGGAGAGAGAGAGAAGCAAGACAGTATGCACTTCTTCAATCCTTTGGTCCCAACATTTTTTTCTCTCTAACCTTGCTGCAGTACACGGCTTGCTTTCCTTCCTGCGAAAGAATCTATTACCTCATCAAAGTTCGTGAAACGTTTTGCCACATGAAAAATCAAAATGCCATTATCTAATACCGAACAAGCTGGTAATACGAATAATACCTAAGACTGGTGCGGTTTCTCGATTTCATTACATCTGTTTTGTCACTGTTTGCTAGATAAAACGAAATAGGCCTTTCTAATATAGCAGCAATTGAAACGCACGTTAGATAAGCGAGACTGTTTTGGCACAACTGGTCTACCTCATTTACAGAAATTACACGACAGAATATTGTTCACGATGTACCATTATCAAATGCCTATTGGTCCTCCTACAAGCAAAAAGTTTTATGTTAGGAAATAGCTTCACATTTCATTCATATACTCCAGTTTCTCAAGTATGAGACTGAAAAGTAGAAGTACGAAACCATTCTTCCACATAATTTTTGTGATGTTTCCGTTTCTTCTCCTTCCTCGTTCTAACAAACAATCTTGTCATCACTGATTCTGTAACTATTCCTGCCACTGTCAAAACTTATTCTCCAGTTTACTTAATTAATTCTACCAGAATCTCCGGTTTAGTTACCCTGTGTATATTCTCCTATTAGCGTTATTATGTGTTTGTATAACGCGTTTTCCGCGCTATTCCGAGAACAGAACTTATGCGCCAGCTACCGAGGACTGTACAACTGGCCCATAGTAGTGTAGCGATCGGGCCAAAATTGTCTGTCAAAATTTCACTTTTGTGGATACACTGTGACAATAATTTAAATCTTTATTAACCGTTATTCCTTTTAGTCGTTTATTTCCATTCTGGTAGTCTGAATATATGCATTTTGCTAATAATTATAACAACGCTTACCATTCGTCCCTGCCGAATCAACCACATAATCAAATAGCGATTGACATTCGCCCGTTCGGGTTTATTCGGCTCAGCTCGTATAGCCCCGACCCCTTTCGTCTACGGGAAAGCTTTTTAATTCTAGATGCGGCGCGGATTCTCCTGGCAGAGACATCATGCGCACTATGCACACATTCAAAAATAAAGTTATGATTCGTGCAGAAATCAACTTAGAATGTGTTCAAAAATATTCGAGAACCAACAGGGATGCGTTTCAGAATCATATGAATAACGATGGGCAAAACTGTGCTTTGTGAAACAAGGTTTTTTTCCTCAAGAATATGAGTTAAAACTCGATATGCTTTTATCGTCTGTGCGATCAACTGAACAGGAAATTGTTTTTCGTGTTTTTAACTCTGAACTTTTGTGAGCCGCGGCGTGCTCAGATAGTAAAATAATTTTATAGGAACGGTGTTATAAAATACTGCCGCGTGACATAATGTGGGGATCACGCGCAATGTGCTCCAAATGAGAAACCACCACTGCCTCGTGTACGATTGAAAAGAAACGGAGAGGCATCTTATTCTACTGTAGATTTATACTCCATAAGCCACCATATTGTGGGCAGCGGAGAGTGTTTTATGGCCCATTTTAATTTCCCTTCGCCCTCCTCGTCTTGCTCCATCGCGACGAATGCGCGGGAAGGAGGCCTATTGACTAGTCTGTAAATAATCTCAGAATTTTTACGCTACTGTTATGTTCATTCCATCAGATAAACTTTTTGCTGGAGCAGCCTGTGTCGTATGTTGTGTGACGCCTCGTGCAATGTCCTCTCTCTGTATGTCAAATCCGATAGTTGCTATGGTGTATAAGGACTCTTTGCCACTTGATTGACACCCTGACGCCGATTAAAAGCACCTACGAATGACGCAGGCAACTGTTACTTCGACGTTCTCTACCTCCTCTATCAATTATGCGTCGTAATGCTTCCAGGCTTATGGATAAAATCTAGTAATCAGTCTGACAAGGTGTTTGGAAGCTACCTTCTTTGTCAGTGAACTGCACTAGCTAAGGTTTTTTTTTACAATGGAAGAATAACACTCACTTTCCCTCCAGTTTTGATGTGGCGATGCACATTATTTAGCAAGGGACACAAACTCCTAGAAGTTTTAAGTGATTTTACAGTGATTGATCGTCAGTGGTGAAATAGACAATAGCTGTTCCTAGCCAATCTACGCGCCGTGCGTTACACTTATTTGTGTTGAAGTTTGACTGCCAGTTTTTGAACGTAGTGTCGATGCTCCGCGTTTCGTCGGAATCATCTCTTTTTCAAATTTCCCTGTTTGCCACGCCTACTACAGTAGTACAAGTTTATATGCCAACTACCTCTGCAGATGATGAAGAAATTGATGAAATGTATGATGAGATATAATAAATTATTCAGGTAGTGAAGGGAGACGAAAATTTAATAGTCATGGGTGACTGGAATTCGAGAGTAGGAAAAGGGAGAGAAGGAAACATAGTAGGTGAATATGGATTGGGGGTAAGAAATGAAAGAGGAAGCTGTCAGGTAGAATTTTGCACAGAGCATAACTTGATCATATCTAACACTTGGTTCAAGAATCATAAAAGAAGGTTGTTTACATGGAAGAATCCTGGAGATACTAGAAGGTATCAGATAGATTATATAATGGTAAGACGGAGATTTAGGAACCAGGTTTTAAATTGTAAGACATTTCCATGGGCGGATGTGGACTCTGACCACAATCTATTGGTTATGAACTGCAGATAAACTGAAGAAACTGCAAAAAGGTGGGAATTTAAGGAGATGGGGCCTGGATAAACTGACTAAACCAGAGATTGTACAGACTTTCAGGGAGAGCATAAGGGAACGATTGACAAGAATGGGGGAAAGAAATACAGTAGAAGAAGAATGGGTAGTTTTAAGAGATGAAATAGTGAAGGCAGCAGAGGATCAAGTAGGTAAAAAGACGAGGGCTAGTAGAAATCCTTGGGTAACAGAAGAAATACTGAATTTCATTGATGAAAGGAGAAAACATAGCCGGCCGCGGTGGTCTAGCGGTTCTAGGCGCGCAGTCCGGAACCTCGCGACTGCTACGGTCGCAGGTTCGAATCCTGCCTTGGGCATGGATGTGTGTGATGTCCTTAGGTTAGTTAGGTTTAAGTAGTTCTAAGTTCCAGGGGACTGATGACCACAGATGTTAAGTCCCATAGTGCTCAGAACCATTTGAACATTTTGAGAAAACATAAATATGCAGTAAATGAAGCACGCAAAAAGGAATACAAACGTCTCAAAAATGAGATGGACAGGAAGTGCAAAATGGCTAAGCAGGAATGGCTAGAGGACAAATGTAAGTATGTAGAGGCTTATCTCACTAGGGGTAAGATAGATACTGCCTACAGGAAAATTAGAGAGACACTAGGATAAAAGAGAACCACTTGTATGAATATCAAGAACTCAGATGGAAACCTAGTTCTAAGCAAAGAAGGGAAAGCAGAAAGGTGGAAGGAGTATATAGAGGATCTATACAAGGGCGATGTACTTGAGGACAATATTTTGGAAATGGAAGAGGATGTAGATGAAGATGAAATGGGAGATATGATACCGCGTGAGGAGTTTGACAGAGCACTGAAAGACCTGAGTCGAAACAAGGCCCCGGGAGTGGACAACATTCCATTAGAACTACTTACAGCCTTGAGAGAGCCAGCCCTGACAAAACTCTACCATCTAGTGAGCAAGATGTATGAGACAGGCGAAATACCCTCAGACTTCAAGAAGAATATAATAATTCCAATCCCAAAGAAAGCAGGCGTAGACAGATGTGAAAATTACCGAACTATCAGTGTAATAAGTCACGGCTGCAAAATACTAACGCGAAATCTTTACAGACGAACGAAAAACTGGTAGAAGCTGACCTCGGAGAAGATCAGTTTGGATTCAGTAGAAATGTTGGAACACACGAGGCAATACTGACCCTACGGCTTTTCTTAGAAGATAGATTAAGAAAAGGCAAACATACGTTTCTAGCATTTGTAGGCTCAGAGAAAGCTTTTGACAATGTCAATTGGAATACTCTCTTTCAAATTCTGAAGGTGGCAGGGGTAAAATACAGGGAGCGAAAGGCTATTTACAATTTGTACAGAAACCAGATGGCAGTTATAACAGTCGAGGGACATGAAAGAGAATCAGTGGTTGGGAAGGGAGTGAGACAGGGTTGTAGCCTCTCCCCGATGTTATTCAATCTGTGTATTGAGCAAGCAGTAAAGGAAACAAAAGAAAAATTCGGAGTAGGTATTAAAATCCATGGAGAAGAAATAAAAACGTTGAGGTTCGCCGATGACATTGTAATTCTGTCAGAGACACCAAAGGAATTGGAAGAGCAGTTAAATGGAATGGACAGTCTTGAAAGGGGGATACAAGATGAACATCAACAAAAGCAAAACGAGGATAATGGAATGTAGTCGAATTAAGTCGGGTGATACTGAGGGAATTAGATTAGGAAATGAGACACTTAAAGTAGTAAAGGAGTTTTGCAATTTGGAGAGTAAAATAACTGATGATGGTCGAAGTAGAGAGGATATAAAATGTAGACTGACAATGGCAAGGAAAGCGTTTCTGAAGAAGAGAAATTTGTTAACATCGAGTATAGATTTAAGTGTCAGGAAGTCATTTTTGAAAGTATTTGTATGGAGTGTAGCCATGTATGGAAGTGAAACATGGACGATAAATAGTTTGGACAAGAAGAGAATAGAAGCTTTCGAAATGTGGTGCTACAGAAGAATGCTGAAGATTAGATGGGTAGATCACATAACTAATGAGGAGGTATTGAATAGAACTGGGGAGAAGAGGAGTTTGTGGCACAACTCGACAAAAAGAAGGGACCGGTTGGTAGGACATGTTCTGAGGCATCAAGAGATCACAAATTTAGTATTGGAGGACAGCGTGGAGGGTAAAAATCGTAGAGGGAGACCGAGAGATAAATACGCTTAGAAGATTTAGAAGGATGTAGGTTGCAGTAGTTACTGGGAGATGAAGAAGCTTGCACAGGATAGAATAGCATGGAGAGCTGCATCAAATCAGTCTCAGGACTGAAGACCACAACAACAACAACTGTTTACCAAAACATTGCATGCGACAAACCTCATGATCCTTCAAAGTTATTCAGAGAGTATACATCCTATAAAGTAACCCCTAACGTTTCTACAACACTGCTTCATGTTACGCCTTAAATGACTTCCACATCAGAAAATTTATTCCCTTTCAAAAAGTGTTGTTGCTCCTCGATGTGGACCTCATGTTCCTCCTGTGGTATTAGGTCGAACAGTTCTGTGTACAACGGATGTATCAGTCATCAACGAAAAGGTCAGCTGAGAGTCCAAGTACAGATACAACCGAAAAAGATGTGTGAACGTTCCTGCATGGTCCTTTGACATAAATACATAAAGTGAGCCAACAGTTGCACTTACCAACATCAACAGTATTCTGGAAATCTACGATCACCTGTAACATCTACAACTACATTTACGTTATTTCTGTGCTATTCACAATGAAGTGCCTGGGAGAGGGTTCAATGAACCAACTTCAAGCTTTCTCTCTACCGCTCCACTCTCGAACGGCGCTCGGGAAAAACGAGCAGTTGAATTTTTCTGTGCAAGCCCTCATTTCTCTTATTTCTCTTATTCTCTTATTCTCTTATTTCTCTTATTTCTTCCTATGTAGGTGGTTGCCAACAGAATGTTTTCGCAATCGGAGGTTAAAATTGGTGATTGAAATTTCATGAGAAGATCCCGTCGCAACGAAAAACGCCTTTGTTTTAATGATTGCCACTATAATTCACGTATCATGTCTGTGGAACTATCTCCCCTACTTCGCGATAATACAAAACGAGCTGCCCTTCTATGTACTTTTTCGATGTCATCCGTCAGTCCCGTCTGATGCGAATCCCACACCGCACAGCAATACCCCACAATAGGGCAGACAAGCATGGTGTAAGCACTCTCTAAGTGTTCTGCCAATGAATCGCAATCTCTGGTTGGTTCTACACACAACATTATCTATGTAATCATTTCAATTTAATGTATTTGTAGTTGTAATCCCTAAGTGTTTAGTTGAATTTACAGCCTTAAGATATGTGTGACTTACCGCGTAATCGAAATTAAACGTATTTCTTTTAGTACTCATGTGAATAACTTCACACTTTTCTTTATTCAGGGTCAATTGCCACTTTTTGCACCATTCAGATATCTTATCTAAATCATTCTGCAATTCGTTCTGGTCATCTGATGACGGCACAAGACTGTAAATGACAGCATCATCCGCAAACAATTTAGGACGGCTACTCAGATTGTCTCCTATGTCGTTAATATAGATCAGGAACAATAGAGGGCCTATAACACTTCCTTGGGGAACGCTGGATATTATTTATGTTTTACTCGATGACTTTCCGTCTATTACTACGAACTGTGAACTTTATGACAGGAAATCACGAATCCAGTCGCACAACTGAGGCGATACTCCGTAGGCGCGCAGTTTGGTTAGAGGACGCTTGTGAAGAACGGTGTCGAAAGCCTTCTGGGAATCTAATAATATGGAATCAATTTGACATCCCCTGTCGATAGCACTCATTACTTCATGAGTATGAAGAGATAGTTGTGTTGAGCAAGAACGATATTTTCTGAATCCTTGCTGACTATGTGTCAACAAATCGTTTTCTTCGAGGAACTTCATAATGTTCGAATACAGTATATGTTACAAAACTCTACTGCAAAACGACGTTAGTTATATGGTCCTATAACCCAGCGGATTACCCCTACTTCCGTTTTTGGGTATTGGTGTGACTTGAGTAATTTTCCAGTCTTTAGGTAAGTTTCTTTCTGTGAGCGAACGGTTGTATATAATTGCTAAATATGGAGCTATTGTATCAGCATACTCTGAGAGGAATCTGACTGGTATACAGTCTGGACCGGAAGCCTTGGCTTTATTAAGTGATTTAAGATGCTTTGTTACACCTAAGATATATACTTCTATGTTTCTCATCTTGGCAGTTGTTCTTGATTGTAATTCAGGAATGTTTACTTGGTCTTCTTTGGTGAAGGAGTTTCGGAAAACCGTGTTTAATAACTCTGCTTTAGTGGCACTGTCATCAGTGACTTCACCGTTGTTGTCGCTCAGTGAAGGTATTGACTGCGTATTGCCACTGGTGTGGTTTATGTATGACCAGAATCTTTTTGGGTTTTCTGCCAGATTTAGAGATAGAATTTCGTTGTGGAAATTATTAAAAGCATCTCTCATTGAAGTTCGCGCTATATTTTTAACTTCGGCAAAACTTGGCCAGTCTTGGGGATTTTACTTTCTTTTAAATTACGCTTGCTTTTCTGGCTGCTTCTGCAACAGCGATCCGACCCGTTTTGTGTACCATGGGGGATCAGTCCCGTCACTTATTAATTTATGTGGTATATATCTCTCAATTGCTGTCGATACTATCTCTCTGAAATCATTCCACAACTTTTCTACGCTTACATGATCATATTGGAAGAGGTGACGACCGTCTCTTAAAAAGGTGTTAAGAGAATTTTGGCTTTTTTAAAATATACTTTGCGTATCGTTTTGATGGTTGTAGGTGTTACGGTAATCAGCCTAGCAGCAACTGCCTTGTGGTCGCTAATCCCTGTATTCGTCACGTTACTCCGTATTTGTCCAGGTTTATTTGTTGCTAAGAGGTCAAGTATGCTTTCGCAACCATGCTTCGAGTGGGCTCATGGACTAATTGTTCGAAATAATTTTCTGAGAAAGCATTCAGTACAATTTCGGGTGACGGTTCATGTCTTCCGCTGGCTTTAAACGTATAATTTTTCCAGCATATCGAGGGTAGATTGAAGTCACCACCGACTATATTTGTATGGGTGGGGTATCTATTTGAAATGAGACTCAAGGTTTCTTTGAATTGTTCAGCAACAATGTCTTCTGAGCCGGGGGGGTCGGTAAAACGACCCTAGTTTAGTCAGATTGTCAGATATAACCTCTACCCATATTATTGCGCAGGAACTATCTACCTCAGTTTCATTACAAGGCAAACTACTTCTGACAGCAGTAAATACTCCACCACCAACTGTATTTAATCTATCCTTTCTGAACACTGGTAAATGGTTTGAAAAATTTCGGCTGAACTTATTTTCGGGTTTAGCCAACTTTCTGTACCTGTAACCATTTGAGCTTCAGTGCTTTCTATTAGGGCATGGACCTCTGGTTCTTTCCCAACACAGCTACGACAATTTACAACTACAGTAAGATGAGAATTTTGTAACCTTTACCGAACAGAATGTGAGCTTGCCTAAAAGAATCATTATGTATGATGAAATTATATTTCTTTTATCTGGAAAAGTCGAGAGGATCACTTACCAAACTTAAATATCTTACAAATCCTGCGCATTTAATGACATAGAACATGACAGCCAATACCCAAACGTGTTTTGCTTCGTTTCTAAACGACTAGTTGTTGGTTCATTATCTTTCTCAAGATGGTAGCGCCACGAAGCGTTTCAACATGAACTAACAGCACAAAGAGAAAGAGTATGATGTTGCATTTTCATGTGCAAATATGATCCTACTCCATACTTAAGGTTATTAAGAAGAGCGGCCCAGAATTATATTCTGAGCTGCAAGGAAATAAAAAATTGTCTAGAAGAAACTGGAAGATTTCACTGCCACGATGACACTTAAAAGCACGCAGCACGTGATCTGTAATCTGTCTAATTCCTCTAATTGACAAATTTCAGCTATCCGTTGACGAATATTTTACTAAAAACTGGTAACAGCAAGAAACAGTAACTTATTTAAGGATTTCATCAATTTAGCAGCCAGCAGCTACTATTTAACGAAAGGAGATAATAGCAGATGTTGCAATGAAGAGCGACCCAGTATTGTATTCTGAGCTACAAGAAAATAAAAAAAATTGAGAAGAAGCTGAAAGATTACACAGGCACTGTGATATTTAAAACACGCAACACATGATCTACAATTGGTGTAAATAACAAAATTCAGCAATCCGTTGACGAAAGTTTCGTTACACTACTGGCCATTAAAATTGCTACACCACGAAGATGACGTGCTACAGACGTGAAATTTAACCGACTGGAAGAAGATGCTGTGACATGCAAATGATTAGCTTTTCAGAGCATTCACACAAGGTTGGCGCCGGTGGCGACACCTACAACGTGCTGACATCAGGAAAGTTTCCAACCGATTTCTCATACACAAACAGCAGTTGACCGGCGTTGCCTGGTGAAAGGTTGTTGTGATGCCTCGTGTAAGGAGGAGAAATGCGTACCATCACATTTCCGACTTTGATTAAGGTCGGATTGTAGCCTATCGCGACTGCGGTTTATCGTATCGTGACATTGCAGCTCGCGTTGGTCGAGATCCAATGACTGTTAGCAGAATATGGAATCGGTGGGTTCAGGATGGTAATACGGAACACCGTGCTGGAGCCCAAAGGCCTCGTATCACTAGCAGTCGAGATGACAGGCATCTTATCCGCATGGCTGTAATGAATCGTGCAGTCACGTCTCGATCCCTGAGTCAACAGATGGGGACATTGCTAGACAACAACCATCTGCACGAACAGTTCGACGACGTTTGCAGCAGCATGGACTATCAGCTTGGCCAGCACATTCTCCAGATCTCTCACGAATTAAAAACATCTGGTCAATTGTGGCCGAGCACTGGCTCGTCACGATACGCCAGTCACTACTCTTGATGAACTGTGGTATCGTGTTGAAGCTGCATGGGCAGCTGTACCTGTACACGCCATCCAAGCTCTGTTTGACTCAATGCCCAGACGTATCAAGGCCGTTATTACGGCCAGAGGTGGCTGTTCTGGGTACTTATGTCTCAGGATCTATGCACTCAAATTGCATGAAAATGTAATCACATGTCAGTTCCAGTATAATCTATTTGTCCGATGAATACCCGTTTATCATCTACATTTCTTCTTGGTGTAGCAATTTTAATGGCCAGTAGTGTAAAACTGGTTACGGCAGGAACGGTAACTTATTTAAATATGTCATCAATTTAGTGGTTAGCAGTTAAGATTTAACGAAAAGAGACGAAAGTCGTATGCACTGTACGGATCACAAGCGTGACCCTACAGTGGCAGATGTATGTTAGGATGTAGCGCAGTTCCACAGTTGCGATGTGGTTGTGGTGGCAGTGGTCGAACGGTGATCTGTCAAATAAACATTAGTGGTTGAGGAAGTATTTTATTCATATCAGTTACAGTGATGGAATCAGAGCTGGAGAGGCAGTCGTTGGCCTGCGTGACGTAGGCGGCCACAGCCGCTGAAGCTTGCTGACGTCGGCAGTTGCCTGCCAGGAGGGTGGTGCACGGCGCGATGGCAGCTGGCGGCCTCGTGCTGCTGTTAGCACAGCAGCAAAGCGCGGACGCAAGGCGGTGGTGGCTACTGGGGATGAACAGCAGGAGGAAGGAGAACCGGCTGCTGTCCCGCTTTTGTGACGGACGAAAACACACCAAAGCAGGTGGTGTTAAACAGTAGCCTCCGGCGTGGACGAGACGATTGTGTGTGCCCACTCCAGGCGATGAAGAGCAAGGATGTATATCACATTTGGCGATGGTGGATGGGCAGTTAAATGCCCCAGACAGCAACCTACGGCCCACCAGGGAGGCGGTCGTCAGCAGAAGGTAATCACTCGCGGGTGGCTCGACAGTGCGAAGGTGCCAAGTAGACAGCATACAGACTCAGGCAGAGGCCTGCAGCTATTGGCAGCGAAGTCAGACGGGAGCAGTTGGCTACTTCAGATGGCTCTGAGCACTATGGGACTTAACACCTGAGATCATCAGTCCCCTAGAACTTAGAACTACTTAAACCCAACTAACCTAAGGACATCACATCCATCCATGCCCGAGGCAGGACTCGATCCTGCGATCGTAGCAGTCACGCGGTTCTGGACTGAAGCGCCTAGAACCGCTCGGCCACCGCTGCCGGGTTTGGCTGCTTCATCTCAGACTGCAAGCGGACTTCTTCTCATGACTAGTGGCTGATATCGAGAGCATAACTGGTCACATTGTGCACAGTATATATATATATATATATGCGCTGACCGGCCAGAGTTTCTCAAACGGTAGCAATCCTGCCAGATACACAGTCTAGTCACATTAATGCGACAACCCCCTATGTTCGACGTCGACGTGCAACAACCACTCACTAACGGCATGTGGCAGCACTAGCAGTGAAGGGTATATAAAACAAATGGGGTGGACGCGGGAAACAGTGAAGTCGTCGTTGTAATGCGGAAATGGAGCAATTTATCTTATTATCATCTTGGTGTTGAAGCTCTTTTGTCTGTGTTTGCTTTAAAAATAACAAGTTTTTGAGTGGGGTTCGCCTTTAGCAAAACACAATTTTGTTTTTTGTCCCAGACATGTTTCACTGCAATTGCAGCATCATCAGTGGTTTTTTTTATTGTTATGGCTGTTGAACATAAGGAATGTTCTTCACTGTTTAAATACACTACTGGCCATTAAAATTGCTACACCAAGAAGAAATGCAGATGATAAACGGCTATTCATTGGACAAATATATTATACTAGAACTGACATGTGATTACATTTTCACGCAATTTGGGTGCGTAGATACTGAGAAATCAGTACCCAAAACAACCACCTCCGGCCGTAATAACGGCCTTGATACGCCTGGGAATTGAGTCAAACAGAGCTTGGATGGCTTGTACAGGTACAGTTGCCCATGCAGCTTCAACACGATACCACAGTTCATCAAGAGTAGTGACTGGCGTATTGTGACGAGCCAGTTGCTCGGCCACCATTGACCAGACGTTTTCAATTGGTGAGAGATCTGGAGAATGTGCTGGCCAGGGCAGCAGTCGAACATTTTCTGTATCCAGAAAGGCCCGTACAGGACCTGCAACACGCGGTCGTGCATTATCCTGCTGAAATGTAGGGTTTCGAAGGGATCGAATGAAGGGTGGAGCCACGGCTCGTAACACATCTGAAATGTAACGTCCACTGTTCAAAGTGCCGTCAGTGCGAACAAGAGGTGACCGAGACGTGTAACCAATGGCACCCCATACCATCACGCCGGGTGATATGCCAATATGGCGATGACGAATACACGCTTCCAATGTGTGTTCACCGCGATGTCGCCAAACACGGATGCCACCATTATGACGCTATAAACAGAACCTGGATTCATCCGAAAAAATGACGTTTCGCCATTCGTGCACCCACGTTCGTCGTTGAGTATACCATCGCAGGCGCTCCTGTCTGTGATGCAGCGTCAAGAGTAACCGCAGCCATGGTCTCCGAGCTGACAATCCGTGCTGCTGCAAACGTCGTCGAACTGTTCGTGCAGATGGTTGTTGTCTAGCAAACGTCCCCATCTGCTGACTCAGGGATTGAGACATGGCTGCACCATCCGTTACAGCCATGCGGATAAGATGCCTGTCATCTCGACTGCTAGTGATACGAGGCCTTTGGGCTCCAGCACGGCGTTCCGTATTACCATCCTGAACCCACCGATTCCATATTCTGCTAACAGTCATTGGATCTCGACCAACGCGAGCTGCAATGTCACGATACGATAAACCGCAGTCTCGATAGGCTACAATCCGACCTTCATCGAAATCGGAAACGTGATGGTACGCATTTCTTCTCCTTACACGAGGCATCACATCAACGTTTCACCAGGCAACGCCGATCAACTGCTGTTTGTGTATGAGAAATCGGTTGGAAACTTTCCTGATGTCAGCACGTTGTAGGTGTCGCCACCGGTGCCAACCTTGGGTGAATGCTATGAAAAGCTAATCATGCATGCCACAGGATCTTCTTCCTGTCGGTTAAATTTCGCGTCTGTAGCACGTCATTTACGTGGTGTAGTATACATACAAATATTAGTTTCTAAATCGTAATTACAGGTTTTTGAGGAGCACATAAAATTGTGTATTTATACCTTCTTACAACATGGTGTGGTTTTCCTGCTGCATTACATTTTGATAGTGTCTGTTTTTCTTTACAGTTTGTAAAGAAACTATACACAACTTAATATAGGCAAAACATTTCCGCAAAATTATGATTTCTAAACAGTTGTGGCTATGCCTGAGATTAATAATTGATGTGAAGGTTTGTGTGAGTGTGTGTGTGTGTGTGTGTGTGTGTGTATGTGTGTGTGTGTGTATCTATTTACATTATGTTTCATTACATTATGTTTCACTTACAGTTTCTGTAGGTTGGTATTATCTACTAATTCTTTGAGGGCAGAGAACAGAGTTCCATTGCAGAGAACTGTGTGTTCATTTATTACTTACTTTCCTTCAACTATGACTTTTTGTATTTGATAATTTTCTTCAATTATTAGTTTTTGTGGGAGGCTGTTGCTGCATTTGAGAATTTTCAAATCAGTGTTGATGTCTGTTGGGATATGTTTATTGTTCATAAGGTGTTCAGCAAATGTGGAGTGACAGCTGTTACTTTTTAATGCTCTCCTGTGTTCTGTGTACATAAACTGGTTTGTAGTCCTGACACGTTAGTTGGTGAATGCCAGATGTGTTGTGTTTGTCTGTGCTTGTGTTGATTGTCCTTAGTTTCCTCTGTGTTGAGTTGTCTATCCTGTAGGCTATTTTTAACCCTTGTTTTTTTGAGTATGTTGCCTATCCCGTGGGCTGCTTTGTTGTTGTAGGTGAGAGTGAACCACTTGTTTGTTGTTGTAGGTGTTTCTTGTTCATGTGTGCTCGTTTGTGTGTTCTTTGTGATTGTAAGTTGGTGAGAAGGCTTTTGTGTGTAGGGTCTCTTTTTTAATTTTGTGGTTTACAGTTTGTCACCTGCAACTATCGTTGGTTTTTGGGCTAAGAGTGGATGCTTCCCGGAAAAGCTACGTTTGCTTGAATGCCATCCTAACTAAAGTATACCGCGCGTGACAAAATGGGCTTAATGAAAACCGACTCCGAGGTAGGGCCATAGATGACAGGGGTAAAGGGCGGCTGTGGAGGTATGTATAGGCGAAGAGAAGCGCAACTGTTGAGCAACCAGCATTCCCTGTTGTACCAGTGTGAACCAGCTTCAGCTACTTTTCTATGCGCTCCACCAGTGTAAGCTGTTTCTGCGTCGTATCTCGAGTCGCATTGCCTGAGGGTGAACCGAGCCAAATACGAGGGCTGTCCAGAAAGTAAGTTACGATCGGTCGCGAAATGGATACGACTATGAAAATCCGATAAAGCTTTGCAAAGATGTGTTAGGCAGTGTCTCTAGTAGTAGAATTATGTCGCTCTTTTCATTCCTGAGCTCTTAGTGAGCGCGTAAAGATGTTATAGAAAATAGTGTCTCCCGCCAAGTACGAGGACCTGGTGAGAATTTTCCCCTGAAGCTATGCAACCAACATTACATAACTGTCGTGCGGTATCTTCTTCAAGACAATTCTCAGCCTCATTCTGCAGGGGAAATGAAGATGTTCCTGCATCGTTTCTTGGAAATGTTTGGTTACCCACAATACCGCCCGTAATTGTCTCCACTGAGTTTCGCCTCTGCTCAAACGAACCGCTGGCTATGAAGACAAAATTTTGGCACAGACAACGAGCTTTAGGCCAGCGTAGAGAATTGGCGGAAAGCACTGGCGGCTGCCTTCTATGATGAGGGTATTGGAAAGTTGGTACAACGCTACGACGAATGTCTGAGTCAGAACGGCGACTACGTAGAGAAGTAGCTGAAAGGTGTAGCTAACTGTTACAAATGAAACATTTCTGATTTTCACTGTGATTTTCATTTCGCGATCAATCGTAACTTACTTTCTGGACAGCCCTCGTATGTCCACCTGGCGGGTAGCCTAAGCTATCTGAGCCTGCCTGCGGGTGAACTTGACGGGCTCTTGCAAGCTCCCGTGTCCCACGGAGCAGCTTTGGAACAGCCTGGTCTAGTTGACTCTGGACGCCTCAATCTCACTTATTCTCAATATCTCTACCCTAGATATACGCCAGTGGCAGCAGAATGACCATACAGTCTTCCTCGAATGCTGTTCCCTACAATTACCCAAAGATTGGCAAGAACTATGCTCGTTTTCCTCTGGAGATTATCATTTAAAATCTCTGCCATATTTTCGTATGATTTACACCGATGTTACGATTCCAGCAGTTCGTATCCTAATTCTTTCGATGTTTGCTGTCGTGCCTGTCTGACAGCAACTCCAAACTCTGAAACAGTACCCTAGCATCAGCCGCGCAAACGTCTAGTAAGCGCTTACCTTTACAAATGGACAACACTTTTCAAGAACCTGTAACATCCCCCTTTCTAATCGGCCTACTGGATTGTGATATAATTGTCCGTGATCGCTTATGCGTAATGAAATTTTACAATGAGTAAGGCTAAAAGACCCTTCTGAGGGAAAAATCTATTCTAACCTAATCTAAATACCAGTACTGATAATTTTGAAATGGGTGTATTTTGGTGAAATCGCCCAAGAAGCACACACAGGGAAAGAGGGTACTATTTAATACAAAAAATATTGATAATACCAAAAATACTGATAATACAAAAAATATTGATAATGCAAAAATACTGATAAGCAAAAAAAAAGGATAATTAAGCGGTCTCCAGCCCGCTAGGACAATGAGTATCCAGAACCCTAAGAAAGGTAATGGAAAAAAATTAAGCAAATAATTACTGTCGTGGCAACAGAAGGGAGTCACGCTTTTCCAGAACACAATAGTTCATGAGAAATTAAATGAATCAGAAACCACGAGTTTGCAGTCACTTATTCTGAAATACAAAATTTTGAAACCAAAGTTAAATAAATGACTGACTGTACTGAAACTTTATTACGTAAAAACATGATTTTCAGTAAACTCAGCGTAACGTAATGCAAAATTTGGAAAAAAGCAAGCAATTTACTTTTAATTATTGAAACATTGAACTGAATTTATTTTAAGCAAATGAGTAACTGATTTTACTTTTAACATAAAAGCAATAAAGTAGTAGCAAGCCAGCAGAAGTCACTCGCTAAGCTAAATACAGAATAAATGAGACTGTGCACTCTGAATAATGCTCTGTCGTTAGTTATTAGTTTTGCCTGTGAAATTTTACGTTACTTTGAGGGAGTGAGGTTAACCGTCAACAACTAAAAATTCGTTAAGCCTCTGTTAGGCAGTACAAAACTGAACAATTACTGAGGCAGCAAAACTTAGACTGAAACTGGTCATTAGCAAACAAACAAAACTGACAGTAAATAGTCAATCAGTGTCCATATTTCTACGACACTCGGTGATTGCATGGAAAGGAAAGGGACCCTGCTTGGTAATAATGTCTGAGGACAATGACAACATGGGTGCCCTACAAGTTTTAACTATAGCGGGTTAGTAATTGAAGGAAGTTAGTCAAAGTTTGTGAAAGAAAACCACTGGGTAATGCCTAGGTAATGTCACGGATAATTATGGGACAGGCAACAGTTCGAATTGCAGCTTCCTCCGTCTGTCCACTCCTGCCGTGCTCTCAATATTCGCAGGCTAACGAAGTAGGTGCCCCTACACTGGCGCAATCATAGCTGCACACCGCATCTGCGGGAGCACCCAACAAACACTTCCGCACTCTTTTACGACTCAAGCTATCCTGAATCCTCTCTGCTCCATATGCAAAGATAGCCAACGGCACAATTACTGCCATTGCGTCTTTGCTGTCGATAACCATAAACTAAGTTCCCCTGGCGATTACCCAGCAATTTACAATATTTACATTATAATCAATTATATATGTTCACGAATAAATACACTGTTACATCCATTACATATTAAATATAGTTCCTGTAATAAAGCTTACAGTTTGAGAATTAGAAGCTCAGAACAGGTTATCAACGGATATTAAACGGCGGAAAATTTTGGATGGTGCTGTAGGTATTTTATCTCCATTTTCGGTTTTACAAACCCATCCAACATTTCTGAGACTTCCAATCGAATACGCCATTACATTTTGTACGTATTCATCCTATTTCATTTCGCTTCCGGTATCGATCCTAAACATTTGAACAATGTGACGGGATTCAGATTTAACCAATAATATTGTAATCAGAAGCTATCGAGTATTTTTACCTCGTTGTGGCTGTTACCTGCAATTTGTATACATTTAAAGAGAGACCACACTTATTACAACATGTGAAAATACTGTTTTGTGGATGGAGCGCATTTTTGAAGGAATTTTGCAATGAATTCGTCTCACATTTGCCTTCTCCATACCTAGGTTCGTATTGGCATTCCACCTTGTGTAAATCCTGATGGGTATTACCTGGATATTTAGTGGTTGTGATTGAACTGATGACTGACAGGCAATGCTGTTTTAAATACTGCGTCTTCTCCCCTATTCATGCATTCAGTAGATTCTGCTGTTGTAAAAATCACCTGATATTTATTTATCACATAGTGGTTACAGAAAGATTGAAGGAAAAAATTACAGCAAGATTTCACGAAAGTACATAGTATGCTCACAAAACACTGATGTGCAACCTCTAGATCGCGAATTTATAAAATGGTATGTCCGGTTCCGATTGTGTTAGCAATCATCTTCTCATCATAGAATATCGGTGCAGAATGTAACAAGTCGTACATGGCATAGTTCTTGATTGCACAATATGCGACATGTTACACTCTAACCATATTTTATGATCTGAAGATGATTCGTAGCGCAATCATTTTCATATCATTTTCTAAACTCGCGAACTAGACAAATAAAGACTATATTGAAAATTAAGATCGGTTTTCCACATTCTTGACCATGTCAAACGTTATATAATGTGAAGCATGTTTCAATTACCGTTTGTAATATAATGACCCCTTTGTCATTAGGATGTCCACAGGATCGGCTTTACACGTTGTAACATGGTACCCATAAAGAGTAACCGAATGAGAGGGAGCGGCGGTTCCCGTCCGGTCATCCAAATTTATGATTTGCTTGGCTTATCTAAATCACTAAAGGAAAATGCCGGGATGAGTCCTTTGAAAACAACATGGCTGATTTCCTTCACCATGCTTTCCATGCTTCAAACAGTTCATCCGTTTCTGATGACCATTTCGTTGATGAGCGCTAAGCCCTAACAACCCTTCCTTGTTAAACAGCGTATTTAATAGTCTAATTGCGCTCACCACAGTCGTTCTTTGTTAAACTTGGTTACCAGAGTTAGGCTACATATCCACACATACCCAATGTTCGGTTCTCATTGTGTTCAGCTGGAACCGCCAAAGCCTGTGGTCATCATAGTAACGCACGGCGTGAGCAGGCGGTGATGGGGAGAGCGAGGTATCCATAAGTCGTTCCAAGCAACTTAAAGAATGGAATTCTCTCTCTCCATAGATACGAAGTAGTTGGTTACCGTGACCGAAGATCATTAGCCTGAAGACGTCGCATGTCTTTAAGAGCTGCAAGGACTGTGTTGCCAAAGATTCATTGTATTTTCTCACGTGCTTACTTTTCTGCCGTGTCTCATTTGGGGCATGGGGCTCAGGATAGATCGTAACTTTGTCGAGAGTTCATTTTTTACTGCTAAATGATGCACTGATGCATTTTCCTGTCGCTGTGTGAGGCACTGCAGATCTATACATGACATAACTAATCTGTAGTGTCAACTGTAATTCTCAAGTTTAGGTTCGTACTGCTCTTGAATTGGTAAATATTAGTTCAATGACTTTCATTTTTGTAGGGACGTGCTGCGTGCTTCGTTTTGAGATGATCTGCATAATAATGCTTTCAAATTGGAGTTTTCATGTTATGTAACAATCGTCAATTGTGGGTTATATTCGCCCATTATACAAAATAATGTCAAATCAACGTTTTACAAACAGAGTAAACCAAGTTATAAAGCAAATTTAATAATTACATCCTAGTAAGGAATGTTTATAAGAAGTAGCGCGCCTGTAAATTATAAAATAAGGTCATTCATTATATATTCAGTTGCATTACGTTTTTTATTTTGTTGCCAGCAATGCCAAGGTACGAAAATGTTCAAATCAGTTGTTTGTAGGAAGTAACAGCTGGACTATAGGTCAGTCACACGTGAAGCGAGTTATGTTGAAAGGTCTCTTATGTTATGCATTAAAAATGTAGAGCTGGATGATAAAACGAAGTATTGTGAAATTTACGTAAAGGAAGAAGTTATATTTTATTTGGAATACCAGCAACCGAGATAAATATTTTTTGAGATTATTGTGCTTCCAATTCCCTAGTATATTTTTACTTAACGTCCATAAAATCCATTGCAATTTGGAATTATACAAAATTCTGGAATTTAATGTCGACACATGCAGGAGAAATGCTGTTTATCGCAAGGTGGATGCAAAAGAACGCCGGAGTTGCCGTGTAGCTTGTCCTGGATGTTGTCGCCAGCTTTGAGTTTCCTAATACAGCTGAATATGTGCTCTTGGAAAAGTCGAAGTTCTAGCCAATGCTCGCCTCCGTATCCTATGTTGGTAACGCACTATATGCACTGGTATTAATCTCGGAAGTGGTCGTATTGCATCCTGGTGTCAGAAGAAATCTTCACCACCAGTATTTGGCAGGAAATAGGAGAAGAGATGGTGATGTAAAGTTCCTGCTCCAATGTCGTGGATTAAGTCTTAAACCTCCCCGTAGTTTCTCACTAAATGAAGGCAGTTGACTCTGATGATGGTGATCTGCCTGTCGCATTAGGACGTTAAGCCCTACGGCCCCCTTGGTGTTATTCAGGACGAGTAGACTATGTGTCAGTTCAAGATTTCACCCTCTCCCTGCTCTCAGCAACATACAACACAAACGTAGCCACACCCTGTACACATATTCATTATAGTCACCTTTACTCAACAGGTGCACTTAAACGCACAACTCTCCTACATGACGTAGGAAGGGCCAATTGTGCGTTGAGGAAGAAAAGCCTTTTCGGTTAGGCGGGTGAACAACCACTTGGGGTCTCCAAATCACATTGCCACTAAACTCTTTTCATCCGAATGCCACGGTCAAAGTAGGGAGAACGAATGTTGTGGTTGAGACTGTTGCAAGTCTATTCTTAAAATGGAAAGATGACACCTCTGCTTTTGGATGCGACAGAAACTCCATTTATGGAATTACTCTGTCATGATGCCTATGTTATCAGTAAAAATATGCCTTATGACTTCCAATGACTTGTGCCGTGTCGCTATAATGCAGTCACTTGCGTGTGCAAATCGTCTTGACAGTGTTGGGCAAAGTGGAGTTACGAAAACTATTTGAAAACTTCTGCCCAGAGGGCATGCGCGTCTGTAACAATGGAACGATTCCCGCACGCGAAACGTAAGGTGTGAGCCGCACTTTCTAGTGTAATCACACGTTTTCAACGCAATGATAATTTTTTTAGTGAGATATTCTTATGTGAGATGGAGGGAGAAAACGAGTCAGGTCATACGTCTCGTAGTGACCAGTGGTCTTACATCGGAATTGAAAGTTTGCGGGGCAAATCAACTTTCGAAATTCACAGCCCTTTACTTGAAATTTGTAGGGATAGTATACTGGACAGAAGCACAGTGTTGCGATGGGCTTTTCGCTTCCGCGAAGGGCGGACAAGTAGTACTGAAAGCAACCGAAACAGTAGGCGGCAGGTAACTGCAATGGACCACGTGTCCGCTGTCATTATTGAAGACATTTTGCATCAAGATATACCCAAACCATGGGAAAAAAAACTGCAGATGAAGCAAACATGTATATCTCTTCGGTGTTGAGAATCATAACGGAGAAGCTACCGAAAAGTACTGTTAAACGGATTTCTAATCCAGTGAGTGAAGAGTAAAAAGTAAATAGCAAGAGAATGGCGCCACATTGGTTCAAAGGTACGAGACAGAGGAAGATTAGTTATTAAACAAGATTGTTGCCACAGATGAAAAATAGATTCAAAATTTTGAGTCATAACTGAAAAGTCAGTCCTCCCAATGGAAACATCCTGACGAATCAGCCAAGCAGTGCCGTCTCCAACAGTTCAAAGTCAAGCTGACGATGCCTCACGACAAGAATGGAGTGATAACAACTTACAGAGTGCGACTGTAACAAGGCGATGCTACACGGACTTTCTGCGAAATGTTTTGCTGCCAAAGACGCCATAGAAGGTCCGACACTTTCGCAGCTGGAATGCTCATTCTGCATGATAACACAAGACCGTATATTGTCGAACCAGTAAGCAGAATTTTGGAGAATTACGGCTGGGAAATCCTTCTCCATCCACCGCAGAGTCCAGACATATGCCCACCAACTTGCTTCCAAAACTCATGAACCCGAGAAAAACATTGTCAAGTCATTCAGGAGGCTTCTGAAGCAGTGAACCCGGTAATAAAACAGAACAACGAAAATTGTATCCTAACGGGGATAAAAGACTTGCCGAAAATGCTGGACCGCTGTCATTGAGACGAATGGAGATTACGTTGAACGTCTGTAAAAAAATTAAATGAAAAAAAAATCTTTCTGACCAAAATTTTATGGTGTGCAGAACTTTTGAAATGTCTCTCGTACAACACCGCGTGTTTTAAAATGATATTGGGACTTTGAGACTTTCCAGCATTTGAAAACTAGGTGGACTGATAAGGTAAAAAATGAACGGTTCTCCGGAAAATTGGAGAGGGAAGGGATATATGGAAAACGTTGACAGGAAGAAGGGACAGGATGGTTGGTCATCTGTTAAGACATCGTTGAGTAACTGCTATGGTACTTGTGGGAGCTGTAATGGGAAAAAATGTAGAGGAAGACAGATTTTGGTATACATCCAGAAAATAATTGAGAACTAGGTTGCAAATGCTACTCTGAGATGAAGAGGTTGGCACAAGAGAGGAGTTCGTGGCAGGTAGCAGCAAAACAGTCAGATGACAAATGACTAAAAAAAAGCATTTATGAGATCCAACTAACAATTATAAATAGTACATTAAATGAAAGAACAATTCGAACAGTTTTTATTGCAACTGCTCAGTGTTAGCGTCAACGTCATCCGGATCACATCAAGCTGATAGGCGACTTTTCCTAAACCTTGATCAGTGTGTCTCGCGTATTTGTTGCAATAACTGCTTGAATCCTGTTTCTTAAGTCGGTTAGAGCAGCTGGTAGCGGAGGCACGTGCACCCCCCAACTGTAAAAATCGCATGGCGTCAGATCGGGCGATCACGGAGGACATGCGAAACAAGCTCTGTCTAGCAGCCCCTTGTGGTCAGTCCAACAGTCGGATGCAACATCGTTTAAGTAATCGGACACTGAGTTATGGCAAAGAGGTGGCGCACCATCTTGCTGCCAAATGAAGTTCTGTGCTTCAGCTTCTTCTAATTGAGGAAGTAGGCATAGTTATAGTGCATCAAGGTAAGAATAAATGTGTTAAAACTTCATTCATGATTTGGCATTTTTTCACGCATCTCAGTGTTTATGACGTCAGACGGTTTGTTTGCATTACCGATTGTAAAAAGCTGCCGCCTGGTTTTCCATTCGCCGATTTCCACCAACCACGAGCAGTAATGCAAACACCAATCACATGTCGGGTTTCCACCAATGAAAAGAAATAATAAAAACACCAATAAAGACTTCTAATATCCCTCTCCTTCGTACTTCACAGCCTATCAGAATTAGGTAACAGCCACGTCTGCAGGTGTATAAGAAACAAAATTTTCTCGTTCAGCATCCTCACTCAGGGAACCCTGATTTTCAACCGCCTCCACAATATTGACTCCTCCCGTTCCCCTCCTCAAGCCTACCGCTGCCAATGCTGTCTCCTCTACTACGAACACCTCATCCAGAACTGCAAAATCCCCCACCTGCCCCCGCTGTAGATCCTCCCACTTCCTCAGACAGTGTCCTAACATCGCCTCTCCTTAGAATGAAATTTTCACTCTACAGCGAAGTGTGAGCTGATATGAAACTTCCTGGCTGATTAAAATTGTGCGCCGGACCGAGACTCGAACTCAGGACCTTTGCCTTTCGCGGGTAAGTGCTCTACCAACTGAGCTACCCAAGCACGACTCACGCCCCGTCTTCACAGCTTTAATTCCGCCAGTACCTCGCCTCCTACCTTCCAAACTGGCCTCGGTCCGGTACACAGTTTTAATCTGCCAGGAAGTTTCATATCAGCGCACACTCCGCTGTAGAGTGAAAATTTCATTCTAGAAACAACCCCCAGGCTGTGGCTAAGCCATGTCTCCGCAATATCCTTTCTTCCTGGAGTGCTAGTTCTGCAAGGTTCGCAGGAGAGCTTCTGTGAAGTTTGGAAGGTAGGAGGCGAGGTACTGGCGGAATTAAAGCTGTGAAGATGGGGCGTGAATCGTGGTTGGGTAGCTCAGTTGGTAGAGCACTTGCCCGCGAAAGGCAAAGGTCATGAGCTCGAGTCTCGGTCCGGCACACAGTATTAATCTTCCAGGAAGCTTTATCGCCTCTCCTTCTTCCTGCAACACCTGCAATGAGCCCAACCTCACCTACTCCTCCAAATGAAAGCCCAAGTCCCCCTCACCAACGCCGATCTCACTGTCCCCATTTGCCTCATCGACCAGCCCATTCACCCCAAATTCCCTCCGACCCCTCCCTGTCGCCGAAGAAGTCTATAAAAGTAGGCTTCTGCGCCCATTGTCATATTCAATAAAATTTTTCTGGGTTTGTGACCACATTGTCAATGTATAAAACTACCGACGTTTCCGTCTCTGTTGCAAGTGACCTTCTTCAGGGTGTTTTTGTTTACTGCTGAATGAGTTTTTTTATTTATTGTGATTTCATTCCCCTGACCCACAAGGGCAGTGAAGGGCTGGCAGTGGATACATATAAAAGGTGATAAAAGGGGGACATAAGAAAATAATAAGTGGAGACAATGGGGGTTAAAATATACACTGACATAGAGATGATCATTGTGGGACAGTTAAAGAAGTCGACATAAAGTTTAAAAACACAGTTGGCGATTCGTACAGCACATAAAATACACTGAAGTCACATGCAAAAGTTATTAGTTTGACCACAGTATTAAAACACTCAAGAACTAAGACACTTTAAAACCATTGCATGAGACAGAGGATACACAACGAAGAATAAAAGCTGCTGGGAGGGACCTGCCGAGGGAGAGGAGCCCTGAGAGGAGGGAAAAAAAGGGGGAGGAAGGTCCAGCAGAGGAGGAGGAACTGGAGAGGGTGGGATGAAAAGGAAGGGGGGTCAGGGGGCGCACGTAGGGGCAGGAGAAGGGCGGTGTGGGAAATGGAAGGCAGTGCAGGAGGGAGCCCATAGACAAAGAAGGAATGCACTGGAAAAGAAGGGGTGGAGGAGGGAGGAAGAAACCGTTTGGGGGAAGAGGAGGGGGAGAGGGAGCCCTGAGTGGGGGAGAAGGGAAAGTGGGGTTAGAGTTGGTAGGAGAGGTAGATATAAGGTTGAGCCTCGTCATCTGGGAGGGGTAGGCACTGGAAGTGGCATTGGGAAAGGAGGTGGAGAATGTGGGGATGGAGAGAGGGCAGGACATATCAGTAAAGGCACAGCGACAGGCTGGGAGTTGGGAGGACAAAAGGCATCAGGGGGTAGGGGGGATTGAGTCTGCTGATGATGTAGATGGGTGCAGATGTGTTTGAGGAGAAGGAGAAGATGTGGGAATGGGATGAGGTTGTAGAGGATTTGTATGGGGGTTGGGAGGCAGATACCAAATGTGAGGTGGAGTGCATGGATTTCAAGGATTTGGAAAACTTTATAGAATCTGGGAGGGGTGGAAATCCAGGTGACATTGACATAGCAAAGGATGGGACGAATCAAGGATTTGTAGGTGTGGAGTATGGTGGAACGATGCAGTCCCCATGTTTGGCAGACAGGAGTTTCAGGAGGTGGAGTGTAACGTGGGATTTGTGTTGGATTGTAAGGGGATGGGGAGTCCAGGTGACGTGATGGTCGAGGGTGAGGCCATGGTATTTCTGGGTAGGAGTAAGGCAGATAGGACGACCATATTGGAGCCTGAAGGAGCAAGTGGTACAACCTATGATGATCGCCTGGGTCTTGGAAAGTTTCATGCGAAGGAGCTACTGGTTGTACCAGGTGGTGAATTGGTTGAAGTGTGTTTGAAGTGTACATTGGGGCCGTTGAAGATTAGGATAAAGGGCCAGAAAGGCGGTGTCCTCAGAAAAATGGAGGAGGTGAACAGGTGGAGGAGGTTTGGTCATACTGTAGTATGCAGGAGATAGAGGAAAGAGGAAAGGATGGAGCCTTGGGGCATGCCGGCATAGGGATAGAAAGAATGGGAGTTGATATTGTAGATAGTGACGTAGTAGGGACAACAAGAGAGGAAGCAAGCAACGAGATGGACGAAACTGATGTGAAGAGCATAGATCTGTAGTTTACAGAGGAGCCCCGGATGTCAGACACAGTTGTAGGCATTCTGGAGATCGAGGGAAGCAAAGATATTGGAGCAATGGGACATAAGTTGGAAGGAAGGAAGAGTGGTAAGGTTAAGGAGCTTGTCGTCAGCTGAGAAGGAGGGCCAGAAGCCACACTGGGTAAGGGGAAGGAGGTGGTGCTGGTTAAGGTGGTGATGAATATGGCAGGAGAGGATGGACTCAAAGACCTTACTGAACATGGAGGCGAGGTAGATGGAGTGATAGAAGGAGGTGTCAAAGGGGGGTTTGTTCAGTTTAAGGAACAGCAGGATGCAGGAAGTCTTCCACAGGTCAGACTAAAAGCCAGTGGAGAGGAGGACATTATACAGGGTTGCAAGGACAGCCAGGAAGGAGGGGGGGATTCCTTGAAGTGGCGGTAGGTGTTAATGTCATGACCAGGGGTGGTGTAGCGTTTGGAGTGGAGGGTGAGTTTGATGTCATGTGTGGTAATGGGAGTGTTTGTGTCTTAGGGGGGTAACTGATCCAAGTACCAGAAACGGGGGGGGGGATGAGGGGTGGGACAAAGCTATCAGTGCATTCAAGCACTGTGGGGAAGAGGGAGTAATCAGAATGGTGATTAGTGGGAATGGAGAAGACCTCGGAGAGGTAGGAAGCAAAATGGTTAGCGTTACTGAGATTGTCAGGGAAGGGGCGGTTGTCATGGAGAAGGGGGTAATGTGTGACAGGATGGCTACCAGGAAGGCTGTGGAAGGCAGACCAGTACTTGGAGGAGTTGACAGGGAGGCCAGAGATGAGGCACCAGTCCCAGAGTTTCTTTGCTGTTAGGAGGTTTTGGATGTGTCGTTGAAATTGCCAGTGGCAGAAGAGTGTATCCCAGTCACAGGTGCAGATGAAGGAATAGTAGATGATGATAATGATGCTGTTTGGTTTGCGGGGTGCTCAACAGGGTGGCCATCAGTGCCTGTACAAATTCCCAATCTGTGCTCAGTCCAATGTCGCCACTTTCAGGAATGATGATGAAATGATGAGGACAACACAAACACCCTGTCATCTCGAGGCAGGTGAATATCCCTGACCCCACCGGGAATCGAACCTGGGACCCCATGCTTGGGAAGCGAGAATGTGACTGCAAGACCATGAGCTGTGGACAAGGAGCGGTAGAGCCTGTGGGATTCATGGTGAAGGATGGCCTGTGGAGAAAGAGAAGGTTGGACAAAGGTTTCATTAAGGATGAAGGATTAGACCTGGTGCTGTTACAGGTTATGCAGGAAGAGATATTTGTTGGTGGGGAGGGAGCGAATCTTTAGTTATAAGAGAAGATACTGTTGGTGTGAAAGGAGGCTGGTGGGGGGAGGAAGGAAAGTGGAGAGAGAGGTATAAACGAGGGTATCTAGGTTTGTGAAGGTGGGCCTGGTTGTGGGAGTATGTGGAGTAGGTATTGAAATGGAAAATGAAGAGGGTGGCAAGGGAGATCTACTGGAGGATGTGGGTTTGTTGGAAGGTGTGGATATTCTGGAGGACGATGGTCAGGAACCTGATGATGTCATCGGCCGCAGGGAGGGGTTGGAGGGAATTGTTGGGGTGGATGGGCTGGTTGATGGGGCAAATGGGGACAGTGAGTCGGCGTTGGTGAGGGGGGGGGGGGGTTGGGCTTGCATTTGGAGGAGTAGGTGGGGTGGGGCTCATTGCACGTGTTGCAGGAAGAAGGAGAGGCGATGTTAGGACACTGTCTGAGGAAGTGGGAGGATCTACAGCGGGGGCAGGTGGGGGGATTTTGCAGTTTTGGATGAGGTGTTCGTTGTAGAGGAGACAGCATTGGCAGCGGTAGGCTTGAGGAAGGTAACGGGAGGAGTCAATATTGTGGAGGCGGTTGAAAATCAGGGCTCCCTGAGTGAGGATACTGAACGAGAAAATTTTGTTTCTTATACGCCTGCAGAAGCGGCTGTTACCTAATTCTGATAGGCTGTTAAGGACGAAGGAGAGGGATGTTAGAAGTCTTTATTGGTGTTTTTATTATTTATTTTCATTGGTGGAAACCCGACAAGTGATTGGTGTTTGCATTACTGCTCATGACTGGTGGAAATCGGGGAATGGAAAACCAGGCGACAGGTTTTTAGAAGCAGTAATGCAAACAAACCATCTCACGTCATAAACACTGAGATGCGTGAAAAAATGCCACATCATGCTTAAAGTTTTAGCACATTTATTCTTTACTGCTAAGACACTCTTACAGTCGAGACAACTTCAGGAAATCCCTGAGACCTATAGCACTTTTGACAGCTTTTAGTTGTGAAGCGCTAACAACTGTAGGCGAAAACAAAAGAGATATGAAGAGGCGTTGCCACCGAGGCGTTTACAAAATCGCGTTGTACACACACCGAGTGACTGCGCCCAGCGGACAGAAACTGTCTGCGATATTACACTACAAACACAGTTCATTTTCATTATCGTTTCTACCACGAAATTGGCTAAATGAGACCCGGAGAATGTATAGTTTGTCAGCTACTAGTTGAAAAATTCCATTATTAGATCCAAGCAGCGGCGCTTAGCTAGGAAACGTGCATTATTAGAGTTCTGGGCTGCTCCTGTCCCTCATAAGTCTCTTAAAGAGCACCGACTGCCGGTTTCTCTACCAAGTCCTCTTCTCACGTGATATACTGAGAACCATGGACGAAGGGCAACAGCAAGATTCTATATTTCTTGATTTCCGGAAAGCATTTGACATAATGCCCCATGCAGGATGTTAACGAATGTACGAGCGTATGGAATAAATTCATAGATATGTGAAGACTTCTTAAGTCATAGAGCTCCGTATGTTGTCCTAGACGGCGAGTGTTTATCAGAGACAGGACTGCCCCATGGAAATGTGAAAGGACAGCTGTTGTTCTCTATGTATATAGATGATTTGGTGGACAGGGTGTGCAACAACCTGCGGTTGTTTGCTGATGATGCTTGGCATACGGTAAGGCGTCGAAGTTAGGTGACTACTTAGACCTAAATTTTTTTCCTATAGTTTTGTATTTATGTTATGGGCCAGTTTGAGTGTTTTACTTCTGATGAAGGCATTCATAGCAGTGCCGAAATCTAGGCCAAAAGACTCCTTTTTTGCGACCGAGGGCTGCTATTGCTTTAATGTTACAGGTAAGTTCGAACAAGTAAATGTTACGGAGAGGCTTCGAGAAATGAGGATCCTTGGAAGGAAGGCGACGTTGTTTACCAGAAACACTGTTGAGAATATTTAGAGAACGGACATCTGAAGCTGACTGCCGAACGATTTTGCTGCCGCCAACATATACACTATGTGATCAAAAGTATCCGGACACCTGGCTGAAAATGACTTGCACGTTCGTGGCGCTCTCCATCGGTACTGCTGGAATTCAGTATGGTGTTGGTCCACGCTTAGCCTCGATGACAACTTCCACTCTCGCAGGCATACGTTCAATCAGGTGTTGGAAGGTTTCTTGGGGAATGGGAGCCCATTATTCACGGATTGCTGCACTGAGATGTATCGATGTCGATCGGTGAGGCCTGGCACGAAGTCGGCTTCCAAAACATCCCAAAGTTGTTGTACAGGATTCAGGTCAGTACTCTGTGCACGCCAGTCTATTACAGGCATGTTATTGTCTTATAAGCGCCCCGCCACAGGCCGTGCATTATGAACAGGTACTCGATCGAGTTGAAAGATGCAATCGTGATCCCTGAATTGTTCATCAACAGCGCGAAGCAAGAAGGTGCTTAAAACGTCAATGTAGGCCTGTGCTGTGATAGTGCCACGATCCGTCGTTTAGCATTTCCGGCTTGATGTGTAGCTTATGAGCAGTTGCTCAACAATGAAATCCAAGTTTTCTCACCTATCGTCTGACTGTCATAGTACGTGTAGCGGATCCTGATGCATTTTGGAATTCCTGTGTGATGGTCTGGATAGATGTCTGCCTATTACACATTACGACCGTCTTCAGCTGTCGGTTGTCTCTGTCAGTCAACAGACGAGGTCGGCGTGTACGCTTTTGTGCCGTACGTGTCCCTTCACTTTTCCACTTCGCTATAAAATCGGAAACAGTGGACCTAGGGATGTTTAGGAGTGTGGGAATCCCGTGTACAGACGTATGACACAAGTGGCACCCAATCACCCTACCACCTTCGAGTCCGTGAGTTCCGCGCAGCGCCCCATTCTGCTCTCTCACAATGCATAATGACTACTGAGGTCGCAGATATAGATTACCTGGCAGTAGGTGGCAGCACGATGCACCTTGTTGTGTTGGCAGAAGAGCCAAGACCGTGTTACTAGAGGAAGCCGAAATGGACGCGTTTTAGCTCACGCAGGCTGGCGTGAGGAGGGAAGGACTATACTGACGTGAGGTCTGGAACATGACAAGGAATTAGAATTCAGAAAGCGGAGATAATTAGTTTGATACTTAACTTAAATCCATTAATGATGAACGTCGCTCTTGACGGTACATGATTCACAATATTATCTGTTCAGAAGACATAGTAACTTAATATGGCGCCTTGCTAGGTCGTAGCAAATGACGTAGCTGAAGGCTATGCTAAACTGTCCTCTCTGCAAATGAGAGCGTATGTAGTCTGTGAACCATCGCTAGCAAAGTCGGCTGTACAACTGTACTACTGGGGCGAGTGCTAGGGAGTCTCTGTAGACTAGACCTGCCGTGTGGCGGCGCTCGGTCTGCAATCATAGCAGTACCGAAACCGAGGTCAAAAGACTCTTTTTTTGCGATCGGGGCCGGCTGTTGATTCAGTGTTACAGGTAGGTTCGAACAACAAGTAAATGTTACGGAGAGGCTTCGAGAACACAAATGAGAATCCTTGGAAGGAAGGCGACGTTCCTTACGAGAAACGTAAGGAACGCGACACGCGGGTTCGACGTACACTAACGGACCGCGGCCGATTTAAAGGCTACCACCTAGCAAGTGTGGTGTTGGTAGTGACACCACACACCTAATATGAAAAACGTATGTTTTTGGGAGTGTCAGTGCCTGCCGGTGTGGCCGAGCGGTTCTAGGCGTTTCAGTCTGGAACCGCGCGACCACTACGGTCGCAGGTTCGATTTCGGCCTCGGGCATGGATGTGTGTGACGTCCTTAGATTAGTTAGGTTTAAGTAGTTCTAAGTTCTAGGGGACTGATGACCTCAGATGTTAAGTCCCATAGTGGTCAGAGCCATTTGAACCAATTTTTTTGGGAGTGTCCGGATACGTTTGATCACATAGTGTACCTAGCGCGTAATGACCATGTTGATAAGGTACTAGAAATTAGGGTTCATACAGAGGAGTAGGTATTAAAATCCATGGAGAAGAAATAAAAACTTTGAGGTTCGCCGATGACATTGTAAAGGACTTGGAAGAGCAGTTGAACGGAATGGATAGTGTCTTGAAAGGGGGATATAAGATGAACATCAACAAAATCAAGACGAGGATAATGGAATGTAGTCGAATTAAGTCGGGTGATGCTGAGGGAATTAGATTAGGAAATGAGACACTTAAAGTAGTAAAGGAGTTTTGCTGTTTGGGGAGCAAAATAACTGATGATGGTCGAAGTAGAGAGGATACAAAATGTTGACTGGCAATGGCAAGGAAAGCGTTTCTGAAGAAGAGAAATTTATTAACATAGAGTATAGATTTAAATGTCAGGAAGTCGTTTCTGAAAGCATTTGTATGGAGTGTAGCCTTGTATGGAAGTGAAACATGGACGATAAATAGTTTGGATAAGAAGAGAATAGAAGCTTTTGAAATGTGGTGCTACAGAAGAATGCTGAAGATTAGATGGGTAGATCACACAACTAATGAGGAGGTATTGAATAGGATTGGGAAGAAGAGAAGTTTGTGGCACAACTTGACTAGAAGAAGGGATCGGTTGGTAGGACATGTTCTGAGGCATCGAGGGATCACAAATTTAGTATTCGAGGGCAGCGTGGGAGGTAAAAACCGTAGAGGGAGACCAAGAGATGAATACACTAAGCAGATTCAGAAGGATGTAGGTTGCAGTAAGTACTGGGAGATGAAGAAGCTTGCGCAAGATAGAGTAGCATGGAGAGCTGCATCAAACCAGTCTCAGGACTGAAGATCACAACAACACAGAGGCATGCAGACAGTAGTTTTTCCCACGCATTGTTTGCGAGTGAAACAGGAACGGAAATGACAAGAAGTGGTACAGGGTTCCGTCCGCCACGCACCGAACGGTGGCTCACGGAGTACCGACGTAGATGCAGAAGCGCTGGGTATCCGGAAGTCGTCGCGTATGTCACAGCGGCGTTCTAATTTGTTCCTCCGGTGCGCACACGAGCGCGCGCCGTGCTGCCGCGTGTGTTTACAGCCCATTGAGAGGCGCCAGGAGGCGACAAGAGCAAAAAGCGCGGCAGATAGCGAGGCACGACGACGCCAGATAGCGGGGCGACGTCGTGTGGCGCCGCGGCGGCGCCTCGAGGTGGCGTCCGTGACCCGCCGCGGCGACAGCCACGGAGGCGGGCGACAGGCGGCTGTCGCGCTGACCCGCTTACCTGATTCCCTAACCGAGGCGCCGCGCGCGGAATCACTTGGCGCCTGATGCCACGGCCCTGAACGTGTTTTCCACTTGTTTTCGTCTAGTACTTCCTCAACTGGGAACGTGAGTGATTTAGAAGTAGATGTCATCCGCAAAACTACCGTCCAGTTGCGACGGATTTTTTGCGTGCGTGCTGCAATGCAATTTCTTTCATAATTTTTGTTCACCTACCTCTTTATAGCGGTAGATCTTCGCACGTAAACTCCTGACTGCAGCTACTTACGAGATCACAGAAAAGCAGTGTTGAGGAAACTGTAACCTCATAGCTACACGCCGGAGGCCGCTATAAGTAAAAATTTGCTGAAAATTGTCTATGTACTTTAAAGAAATGATTCGGAAAGGGGATGTCACTCGTACTTTAAACATGAAGTTCAAATTTAAACCTTCAATATATCATTATTGCCGTTAAGCAAGATCATCAGCCCACATTTACGAAAATTACTAAAGTTTCTGCTCACAGTTATCACCATACTTAAAACAGTCAGAACTTTTACCTTCCCAGATTCCGAAACCAGTTACTTGTAACACAGTCAATGATCGGCCAATTACTTCTGCACACTATATTCAGTGGTTGTCTTTAGTCAAAGTTTATGCTCGCCATAAAATACTCAGTAAGAATATACTCAGTACCGCCACGCTATATAATTCAAAGTTCACTCGCGATTTTCGTCGGAACGAATGATCACAACACTCTAAAGTTTTCATCAACAGTTTCTGGTCACTACCAGATACCATTAACTCTGGACCATGACGCGGAAGTCATCCCAAGACTTCATCATACACATAATGCGAAAAGTCACATCCAACATAAGCACCTCCAATCAAAGCTAGCTCGCGACTCCTCTTCTCACTCACCCACCCTCAAAACTATATCTCCTCGCTAGGCGGCCAACCGTCTCGCTTCTCATTGGCTGTCAGCACTTACAACCAATGAGAACTCACTTCTAGGGCGAGGCTCGCGCCAAAATCTAGCAAGCACCAACCACTTCTCTAGGCTCATTGACGTCATCAAATTAAGTAACACAAAACTCTCTAATTAAATAAACAAAACAAAATGAACTATAAGCTTTACTCTACATCTGGAAATTTATTATGTAGCCGCGAATGTTCTGGCTGTCTTATACATAAGCATACATACTTGGACATCCGACATTCACTAGTAGGGGAACCACTAGTGGATTCGTTACCACGTTACAGAGTTGGATCGCTTGCCAGTTCCTGTAGAGAATGACATGAATGATTTTTAATAATGCCGAACGTCCCACATACTCTCATGCACGCATTCTCATTCACACGCACCCTAACACACAATACACATATTTATTTAGAATTCTTGAAATAATTATTATAGAAAAGTCACAGAGGTTTTCTGAAACAGCAAACTTTCCAAATTTATATGTGAACACTGAAAGTATTATCAGATCATCGTACATAGTCAGTGAAGGCGAACTATTACATCACTGTATTTATTTAAATTCTTGACTGTCGGAAAATTACGTTTTTTTATGGAATTTTACTAACCTCCAAAATACAAATATTTTTGATCTCAGACTTTGCCATTTGTTTGTTTTTACAGCAGAAGGATGTACATCAAATATGACGTTCCTCAGGTTATTCCTTTATTAGTTATTAATATTTTTAGTTTCGTATAATGTAAGTGGCCTGCCAGCGCTACTCCACTGCTTTCGCACACGCAGCTGCTACAGATGGTCGTGACGTCAGTCTGCAGGACACAACTCGTCCGATACTGACTGTATAATACTCTACCGGCTTACATTGCAGCCCACACACATTCTGAAGTAAAGCTTTTAATAGACAAATGGGAGATCGCGCACTAGTTGCGACGCCACACAGTATCACTGAGATCCATCTACGAGGCATGTTTTTTAAGGGGGGTAGGACGTCAAACGGGATGACTTGGAGCAGGAGAGGCACCAGAGGACATTTCAATTTCCACTGTCTATACTTTTACGAATAAATTTATAAAAATTTGTCAAAATGACGAGAAAGGATTCAGGATTTACACTCATTGCAATGGAAGTTCAAAAATACAGGGTGTTACAAAAAGGTAAGGCCAAACTTTCAGGAAACATTCCTCACACACAAAGAAAGAAAAGATGTTATGTGGACATGTGTCCGGAAACGCTTAATTTCCATGTTAGAGCTCATTTTAGTTTCGTCAGTATGTACTGTACTTCCTCGATTCACCGCCAGTTGGCCCCATTGATGGAAGGTAATGTTGACTTCGGTGCTTGTGTTGACATGCGACTCATTGCTCTACAGTACTAGCATCAAGCACATCAGTACGTAGCATCAACAGGTTAGCGTTCATCACGAACGTGGTTTTGCAGTCAGTGCAATGTTTACAAATGCGGAGTTGGCAGATGCCCATTTGATGTGTGGATTAGCACGGGGCAATAGCCGTGGCGCGGTACGTTTGTATCGAGACAGATTTCCAGAACGAAGGTGTCCCGACAGGAAGACGTTCGAAGCAATTGATTGGCGTCTTAGGGAGCACGGAACATTCCAGCCTATGACTCGCGACTGGGGAAGACCTAGAACGACGAGGACACCTGCAATGGACGAGGCAATTCTTCGTGCAGTTGACGATAACCCTAATGTCAGCGTCAGAGAGGTTGCTGCTGTACAAGGTAACGTTGACCACGTCACTGTATGGAGAGTGCTACGGGAGAACCAGTTGTTTCCGTACCATGTACAGCGTGTGCAGGCACTATCAGCAGCTGATTGGCCTCCACGGGTACACTTCTGCGAATGGTTCATCCAACAATGTGTCAATCCTCATTTCAGTGCAAATGTTCTCTTTACGGGTGAGGCTTCATTCCAACGTGATCAAATTGTAAATTTTCACAATCAACATGTGTGGGCTGACGAGAATCCGCACGCAATTGAGCAATCACGTCATCAACACAGATTTTCTGTGAACGTTTGGGCAGGCATTGTTGGTGATGTCTTGATTGGGCCCCATGTTCTTCCACCTACGCTCAATGGAGCACGTTATCATGATTTCATACGGGATACTCTACCTGTGCTGCTAGAACATGTGCCTTTACAAGTACGACACAACATGTGGTTCATGCATGATGGAGCTCCTGCACATTTCAGTCGAAGTGTTCGTACGCTTCACAGCAACAGATTCGGTGACTGATGGATTGGTAGAGGCGGACCAATTCCATAGCCTCCACGCTCTCGTGACCTCAACCCTCTTGACTTTCATTTATGGGGGCATTTGAAAGCTCTTGTCTACGCAACCCCGGTACCAAATGTAGAGACTCTTCGTGCTCGTATTGTGGACGGCTGTGATACAATACGCCATTCTCCAGGGCTGCATCAGCGCATCAGGGACTCCGTGCGACGGAGGGTGGATGCATGTATCCTCGCTAATGCAGGACATTTTGAACATATCCTGTAACAAAGTGTTTGAAGTCACGCTGGTACGTTCTGTTGCTGTGTGTTTCCATTCCATGATTAATGTGATTTGAAGAGAAGTAATAAAATGAGCTCTAACATGGAAAGTAAGCGTTTCCGGACACATGTCCACATAACACATTTTCTTTCTTTGTGTGTGAGGAATGTTTCCTGAAAGTTCGGCCGTACCTTTTTGTAACACCCCGTCTAAGAATTTTTTTTTTTTTTGCATTTGAAATTTTACCTTTTTTCACTTACCATTGGCTGCATTTCTTGCTATGGGTACACTTTTCTTCATAAGTAAGGGAGATTCTTCGATGAATTTTACACAGCATACAAACCATACTTACAGGTGTATAAAACTCTAGGATTTTCCAAATCTGTTGAAAACTGTGGTAAAAATTGAGGTAATTAACTATAAAATTTGAGTTTTTTCTAAACATGAAGTTTAAAATGTAACAGCACCTTCATTTTTTCATAAATTAAATAATTTCTAGAGTTTCATACACCTGTAAGTATGGTTTGTATGCTGTGCAAAATTCATCGAAGAATCTCTCTTACTTATGAAGAAACGTGTACCTACAGCAACAAACGCAGCCAATAGTATGTGAAAAAATGTTGAACTGTCACATGTAAAACAAAATTAATTTTGTTATATTTTTGAACTTCCACTGCTATGAGTGTGAATCATGAATCCTTCCTGGTCATGCTGACAAAATTTTATGAATTTATTCGTAAAAGTATAGACAGTGGGAATTAAAAAGTTCTGTGGTGTCTCTCCTGCTCCAAGACGGTACGTTTAATGTCCTACCCCCCTTAAGTACCGTTTTGAAATTAAGAAAAGGACGTGCTAAGATATCTCAATAATTTTATTTTTACATGAAAGCCTGTACCTTAATCAACGCACTGACGCCATTACAGTCTGATTCTTCCTTCTTTACGTTGTATACTGAATGTTTAAGATGCCTCCGATAATCGTGAGTCCCGCCGACTGTGAAGTACGGGCTGTTATGAGATTTCTTTGTCCTAAAGGCCTACAAGGGATCGATATTCATCGTGAGATCTGTGCAGTTTACGGAGAAAACATTATGAGTGATGGAATGGTAAGAAAGTGGGTGAGGCTATTTAAAGATGGCCGCACAAATGTGTATGATGAACAACGGAGTGGGCGTCCTTCGGTCGGTAATGAAAGTTTTGTGCAGGAAGTGGACAATAAGGTGAGAGAAAACGGACGCTTTACGATTTCCTCCTTGTGGGATGACTTTCCTAACGTTTCTCATAGTGTTTTGTATGGCACTGTGACCGAGCACTTGAATTACCAAAAATTGTGCGCACGTTGGGTACCGAAAATGTTGACAGATGTGCACAAAACCAAACGTTTAGACAGTGCATTGACTTTCCCTGAGAGGTACCACAAAGACGGTGATGATTTCTTAAGCCAAATTGTTATGGCGATGAAACATGGGTGCCCTACGTCACACTAGAATCAAGGCAACAGTCCATGGAAGTTGAACAAGGGCATCGTTTCGCTGCAAGACAATGCTCGTCCGCATGTGGCGAATCAGACAAAAGATCTCATCACAGCTTTTCGATGGGATACTCTAGATCATCCTCCGTACAGCCCCGATCTTGCGCCCAGTGACTACCATCTCTTCCTGCACTAGAAGAAACACCTGGGCGGTCAGCGCCTTCAAGACGATGACGAAGTCAAAACGTGGTGATGCAGTGGTTAATAAGTCAGGCGGCAGACTTTTATGAAGAGCGTGTTCAAAAACTGGTACAACGTTATGACAAGTGCCTCAATATTGAAGGGAATTATGTAGAAAAGTAGATTAAGGCACAGGCTTTCATGTAAAAATAAAATTATTGAGATATGTTTGCACGTCTTTTTTTTTAGTTTCAAAACGGTACTTACTTAAAAAACACGCCTCGTATTGTACAATCTTTTAACATACGAGGATTGCCATTAACTTTTACGTATCACCTCTGAAAAAAAAAAAACAAGCTGTGACCAGGAAAATTGGTCCTCCTCTACATATTCATGCTTCAAGGCCATACATTTTCCCAACGATGGATAACAACCTGATCCTAGAAGACTGCAGTTTCGTTGTTCAGCAAACACTTAGCTTCTCAAATAAACCTCTTCGTCATTGTGGAAAAGGAAGGAAAGAAGACTGTGTTAACCTCTCGTCGACACTGAGGCCATTAGAGAAGGATCACAGGCTCGAATTGTGTCAAGGATCGGAAAGGAAATCTGCCGTACCCTTTCAAAGGAAGTAACCGACAGTTGCCTGGAGCGATACAGGGGAATCACGAAAAACGTAAATCTGGATGACCGAACGAGGGTTCAGTGTGCAAAGCACCGAGCCATCTCGCAGCCACGTGGCTCGGTGACACTGTGAAAATGGCTCCCACGCACGTCCACATGTGTATATAATTACTCTGCAATCAACACTTAAATGTTTGGCAGAGGTTTCATCGAACCCCATTCATTCTTGAACAGCATGCAGTAAAGGCGAACAATACCGTGCGAGTTCTGATCTCTCTTATTTTCTTACGATGATCATTTCACCCTGTATACATTAAAGTAACAAGTCATAGGGTGACGTGGTGCACATGTACAGATGGCTGTATAAAAGCGCAGTGCATTGGCGTAGCTTTCTTTTGTACTCAGGTCATTTGTACTCAGGTCATTCATCTGAAATGATTGCCGACGTGGTTATGGTCGCACGGCGGGAATAGCAGACTTTGAACGCGGAATGGTAGTTGGAGCTGGACGCGGCGGAAATTTCGGAAATCGTTAGGGAATTCAGTATTCCGCGAACCACAGCGTCAAGAGTGTGCTGAGGCCAAATTTCAGGGAATAGTTCTTACCACGGACAACACAGTGGCTCACTACTTTTACTTACCGACTGAGACCAGCAGCGTTTGCGTAGAGTTCTCAGTGCTAACAGACAAGTAAAACTGCGTCAAATACCCGCAGAAAGCAATGTGGGACGTACGATGAACGTATCGTTACGTCAGAGCGGCAAAATTTCGCTATGACAGCACACGACCGACGCGAGCGCATTTGCTAACAGCAGTACATTGTCTACAGCGCATCTCCTGGCCTTGTGACCATATCGGTTGGACTCTAGACAACCGGTCAGATGACTCCCGGTTTTGGTTGGTAAGAGCTGATGGTAAGGTTCGAGTGTGGCGCAGACCCCACGAGGCCATGGACCTAAGATGTCAAGAAAGCACTGTGCAAGCTGTTAGTGGGTACAATTAATGGTGTGGGCTGTGTTTGCAAGTAATGGATTGGCTCCTCTGGTCTAACTAAAAAGATCAGTAACTGGAAGTGGTTATGCTCGGGTACTTGGAGACTATTTGCAGCCGTTCTTGGACTTCACTTTCCCAAACACGTCACTGGGCCACAATTGTTCGCGATTGGTTTGAAGAACATTCTGGTCAATTCGAGCGAGAGATTTGGCCACCCACACCACCCGATATCAATGCCATCGAAAATTTATGAGACATAATCGAGAAGGCAGTTCGTGCCAAATTCCTGCACTGGCTACACTTTCGCTATTGTGGGCGGCTGTAAAGGCAGCGTGGCTAATTATTTCTTTAAGGGACTTCCAACGACGTGTTGAGTCCATGTCACATCGCGTTGCTGCACTATGCCGGGCAAAAGAAGTTGCGACATCATGTTAGGAGGTATCCCATGACTTTTGTCACCTAAGTGTAAATGCGTGTCAACTAAATATTTTCGATTTAGGAAGAGATAGTTGGTATGGAAATTTTCTGAAAAAATCTCACCACAACCAAAAACGCCTTTTTTTAATGATTGCTACCCTGACTAGCGTATCATATCCGTGGCTGTCTCTCACCTATTTTACGATAATACAAAATTATCTCTTCTTCTTTGAACTTTTTCGATGTCCTCCATCAACTCTATCCGGTAAAGATCCCATATCTGGCAGCAATGCAGCATAATAGGGCGGATAAGCGTAGTGCAGGCAGTCTCTTTAGCAGATCTGTTGCAGCTTCTAAGTGTTCAACCAACAAAACGCAGTATTTGATTCGCCTTCCCCACAACATCTTCTGTGTGATCTTCCCAATTTAAGTCGTTCGTAATTGTAGTCTCTAGGCATTTAGTTGAATTGATAGCATTTGTATACATACTGTTGGAGGAAGGCAATGGCAAACCACATCCGCTAGGACCTTGCCTAGTACGGCGGTGCGGGTCTCCCGCATCGTCCCCTACGCTCCTCGGAGTATGGGACCTCATCATCATCATCATCATCATATACACTACTGGCCATTAAAATTGCTACACCAAGAAGAAATGCAGTTGATAAACGGGTATTCATTGGACAAATATATTATACTAGAACTGACATGTGATAAAATTTTCACGCAATTTGGGTGCACAGATCCTGAGAAATCAGTACCCAGAACAACCACTTCCGGCAGGCCATGATACGCCTGGGCAACAGAGCTTGGATGGCGTGTACAGGTACAGCTGCCCATGCAGCTTCAACACGATACCACAGTTCATCAAGAGTAGTGACTGGCGTATTGTGACGAGCCAGTTGCTCGGCCACCATTGACCAGGCGTTTTCAGTTGGTGAGAGATCTGGAGAATGTGCTGGCCAGGGCAGCAGTCGAACATTTTCTGTATCCAGAAAGGCTCGTACAGGACCTGCAACATGCGGTCGTGCATTATCCTACTGAAATGTAGGGTTTCGCAGGGATGGAATGAAGGGTAGAGCCACGGGTCGTAACACATCTGAAATGTAACGTCCACAGTTCAAAGTGCCGTCAATGCGAACAAGAGGTGACCGAGATGTGTAACCAATGGCAGCGCATACCATCACGGTGGGTGATACGCCAGTATGGCAATAACGAGTACATACTTCCAATGTGCGTTCACCGCGATGTCGCCAAACACGGATGCGACCATCATGATGCTGTAAATAGAACCTGGATTCATCCGAAAAAATGACGTTTTGCCATTCGTGCACCCAGGTTCGTCGTTGAGTACACCATCGCAGGTGCTCCTGTGTGTGATGCAGCGTCAAGGGTAGTCGCAGCCATGGTCTCCGAGCTGATAGTTCATGCTGCTGCAAACGTCGTCGAACTGTTCGTGCAGATGGTTGTTGTCTTGCAAACGTCCCCATCTGTTGACTCAGGGATCGAGACGTGGCTGCACGATCCGTTACAGAGATGCGGATAAGATGCCTGTCATCTCGACTGCTAGTGATACGAGGCCGTTGGGATCCAGCACGGCGTTCCGTATTATCCTCCTGAACCCACCGATTCCATATTAAGCTAACAGTCATTGGGTTTCGACCAACGCGAGCAGCAATGTCGCGATACGATAAACCGCAATCGCGATAGGCTACAATCCGACGTTTATCAAAGTCGGAAACGTGATGGTACGCATTTCTGATCCTTACACGAAGCATCACAACAACGTTTCACCAGGCAACGTCGGTCAATTGCTGTTTGTGTATGAGAAATCGGTTGGAAACTTTCCTCATATCAGCACGTTGTATGTGTCGCCACCGGCGCCAGCCTTGTGTGAATGCTCTGAAAAGCTAATCATTTGCATATCACAGCATCTTCTTCCTGTCGGTCAAATTTCACGTCTGTAGCACGTCATCTTCGTGGTGTAGCAATTTTAATGGCCAGTAGTGTATTTACCGTGTGGACCGAAATTCAATGGACTGCTTTTGGTGCTCATGTAGATGATATATCACTTTTTATTGCTTGTAGTCAATTATCACTTTTTGCACCATATCTTGTCAAAATCGTTTAGAACTTGGTTTTGATAGATGATCGGTAAGTGTCGGCATCATCTCGCAGACAATATGAGATGGCTGCTCAGATGGTCTCCTTAAACGTATATTTAGATCAAGAGCCGCAGAAGGCTTATAACTCTGTATTGGGAAACGGTCCAGTGACCTTAATGTGGCCACATGTCAGAATCCTGAATAACCATCGTTTGCAGTTCTGACGTGTGGGAAGGAGTTTTGGGAGGTTGGCTCCAGTGCTGTAGTCAGATGCACTAGGTTTTGGTTGAGGATCCATGGCCTGTACAGCCCAATCGAGGTGGTCCCACAGGTTATCGATAGAGGTTTAAATTCGGGGCGGGAGGGGGGGGGGGGGGGACGGCAGACTCATCCTGGCGCTTTTGGAACCACACACGAACACTGCGAGCTGTGTGACACTTTTTATCCTCCTGCTGGTAGATGCCTTCGTGCCAAGGAAACCAAACAGTAAGTAAGGCTGGACAGCCCGCACAGCTAGCCGCGCCGTCTAACGCGCTGATTCCCGAGCGGGAAGGCGTGCCGGTCCCCGGCACGAATTCGCCTGGCGGATTGGTGTCGGGGTACGGTGTGCCGGCGTCTGTGGATGGTTTTTAAGGTGGTTTTGCATATGCCTCGGTGAATGCGAGCTGGTTCCTCTTATTGCGCCTCAGTTACACTATGTCGGCGATTGCTGCGCAAACACTGTCTTCATGTATGCGTACACCATAATTACTCTACCACCCAAACCTTTGCAGATACATTCGTCTGGTATGAGACGTCCCCGGGGGTGGGGGGGGGGGGGGAGGAGGGAAGAGTTCACTGGGGGCCGAACCACAATATAACCCAGGGTTCGGTGTTGGACGGCGGTGCGGTGGGTTGACTGCTGTGGCCTGTTGTGGGGTTGTGAGGAACTGAGGGCTACCGCTGGACGAAGCCTCTCCGTCTTTTCTAGGTCCCCAATATGTGGTGTCACCGCCAGACACCACACTTGCTAGGTGGTAGCCTTTAAATCGGCCGCGGTCCGGTAGTATACGTCGGACCCGCGTGTCGCCACTATCAGTGATTGCAGACCGAGCGCCACCACACGGCAGGTCTAGAGAGACTTCCTAGCACTCGCCCCAGTTGTACAACCGACTTTGCTAGCGATGGTTCACTGACAAAATACGCTCTCATTTGCCGAGACGATAGTTTAGCATAGCCTTCAGCTACGTCATGTGCTACGACCTAGCAAGGCGTCATATTCAGTTACTATTGACATAGTGAATCATGTACCGTCAAGAGCGACGTTCATCATTAATGGATTAAAGTTAAGTATTCCACCAGCTACGTCCGTTTTTCTAAATTCTAATTTCCTTGTCCTGTTCCAGACCTCACGCCAGCCTGCGTGAGCTAAAACGCGTACCTTTCGGCCTCCTCTAGTAACACAGTGTTGGCTCTCCTGCCAACCACAACACAATGCACAATACACAAGGGAGGACGTGATCGGAGAGGACAGATATATATTTTTGTTTTGACTTCCAGAATGGCGAGATCAGCTAGGTTCAAATGGCTGTGAGCATTATGGGACTTAACATCTGAGGTCATCAGTCCCCTAGAACTTAGAACTACTTAAACCTAACTAACCTAAGGATATCACACACATCTATGCCCGAGGCAGGATTCGAACCTGCGACCGTAGCGGTCGCTCGGCTCCAGACTGAAGCGCCTAGAACCACTCAGCCAGAGATCAGCTAGGAGATGCCTCGAAAACATTCCCCAGACCATAACGCTCCCTCATCCGGCCCGGACCCTTCCGATGGATGTTGCAGAGCATTTGCTTTCTGTCCGATAGAGCATACAACGTGGTTCATCTGGAAAATCAACCTGTCGCCACTCAACGGACGTCCAGTTGCGGTAATGGCGTGCTACATCCAGCATTCATCTGGCTGTGAGCAAGGGGGCGTGAACGAGGCGCCTGCTGTGGAGGCCCGTATGCGACAACCTTCGCTGAACAGTTGCTCAACAGTTGCACGTCTATTCGCCCTTGCACATCTCCGCAGCCATCGTTTATCCCTGTCATCTATGGCCCGCGGTGCATCACAGGACCCATGGTGCCATTTTTCAGATGGTGCTATATTGTCATGCACGGCGTACTTTAAGCATGGCGGAACGTGAACGTTACAGACTTAGCAATTTCGAAATTGCTTCCACGCTTGGCTCGAAAACCAACGATCATACCCTTTTGGACCTCAGATAAATCGCTACGTTTCTGCATGATAACGATCACACTATATTTCGCTTCCTCTCGACACACTTTATATACCCTCCATTGCTAGTCCTGCCACCTGCCGTCTGTAAGTGGTTACTGCCCGTTGACGTCGAATATAGGCGGTCGTCATACTAATGTGACCGGACCGTGTATCACTTCCGTTTCACTCGGTTACTTTCCGGCTATTACTATGAAAGGAAATCAGTAATCTAATCGGGCAACTCAGATGGAACTCTATAGGCATGCTACTTGATTACAAGCGTCTTGCACGTAATGGTGAATGGTGTCAAGAACGTTCTGGAAATTTAGGAATAAGTAATTAACTTGACATACCATGTCGGTTATACGCCTCCAGTCCCCCACGAACAACCTCTACGACTTGATTCTTTTCCCCCAACCTGCTCCTATTCATCGAACATATCCACATACCCAACACCTCCCGCCGCCTTGATCTCCTTCATCCCCTGGTTGCTCCTCTCCTCTCCAATCCCTGCCCTCTGCCGCACCTTCGCAGTTGTGTCCCCCCTACCCTCCATCTCTACACCCTTCATCTCTTTTCCCAAGGTGGCTTCCGTCGACTCCTCCTCCCAGATGATGCCCCATCTCCCTCCATTTATCCCTCCTATCAACTCTGATCCTCACCTCCCCCTCTCTTCGTCTGTCCTTTTCCCAGGCTCATTCTCCCCCCCCCCCCCCTTCCATCCTGTTTTTTCCCCGTCTACCCTCTCTCTGCCTCCCTTCTCTCCTCTGAGTCCTTTTGCATTACCCTCCTCTGCCTTTTCCCATTCCCTCTCGCTTCTGCCCTGCCCCTCCTTATGAGTCCCTCCGTCGGTCCCCCCCCCACTTCGTTTTTCCTCTCCTCTCCCCTTTTTTCCCCCTCATCTGTCCAGGTCCCCCCATCTGACCTTGGCTGTGGTGTGTCGTCTTCGTGCCAACTTTTTAGTGCAGTGTTTCCAGTGAGTGTTAAGTGTTGTGTGTTTTTTCCGAAGTGTTGCAAACGGAAATCATACTGTCGCTGGGTATGATTTTTATATCTCTTGCGAACAGAAACCAGACTGTCGCCGAGTTTTCTAGTTGTATGTCTACTATTTTACTTGCCTGATTCCTGTGTATTTTATTTGCATCGCCAACCCTTCTGTTTTATGTTTTAACTTTCCACAATTTTTCTGCCTTTTTACAATTTAAGTCACCGTTTTATCGCCTGCTTTTATTCTTTATTATCTTCTTCTTATGTTTTAAAAGTTCTATAAGCTGAAGAGTGGTGTACTAAGCTGCTGCCAGCCCGCCCCCTTCGGGGGAATCGAAGATCAACAAAGGAAAAAAAATACCATGTCGATTGCACTCTTTACTTCATGTAAGTAAGGGGTCATCTTTGAGAGAAGAAGTAAAAGCCGCTGGGTGCCATCTCGGGAGGATATAGGATGTGTGGAAAAAACTAATAGTCCAAAGAAGCAGCCTGTGTACTGTACAGAATGAGCTGGGGCGCTGACGTCGAACAAAAACACCTCTTCGGACAAGTCTTGCGACACTTCGTCTTCACAGCCTCCGTAACCTCGTCAGAAGATTCCTGTGACTGCTTGTGCCCGCACTACACCGCGGCAGTCCCAAGAAGCTGTCAACGCCACCTAGCGCAATGATGATTGCGTCTTCATCTTTTTCGGCGTTCGTAAATCCACATAAATCCACTACTTGCTTCACTCCTTTGTCGAGGGGTCAGAGTGATGCACCCAGCACTCGTCCATCGTAGGTAGGTGGCTAAACAGATGCCAGTAATTGCAGAAACCAGCGGACGGCCATCTTTGTCATGTACAACTTACTGAAAATTGGTCCTTAACTGACTGTGATAGACCTGTCTTTTACCATCAGGGCCTCCATGGTCTCCACTTCTCTTACAGTTCCCTTTTCCTGACCACCAGAGCCTCCATGGTCTCCACTTCCCTTACAATTCCTTTTTCCTTACAGAGGGACGCTCTACCAGTTTGCTCTCCGTCATTGGATCTTCTTGGATCACAACGAGAGCGTCTGTGTCATGTGACGGCGCATTATTGACGTACACTTTCAGCAACTAAGCAAGGATTGTTTCTGCGCTGTCCCCGTTCAAGTACAGGACATGAATTACCATACCAGCCGTCATTTTATCAATGCCCTGCGCCATTTTGTTTTGGCGTGCTAGGTACTATGGTGCGGGGATTTCAACTTGTATCAGGGCTGCAGACATTTGCCTTTAAACAAATGAAGCACTATTTTGCCTAACTTTTTGTTTTCGATGTGATAGTTAAGCCTTTATGAGTACCTCATACACTGGGCTCAAACTTAATGACTTATTTCGAACACAATGTCCTCCTCCATGTCATCGATTGTGGATTCTGGAAACATCGGTCATGTGAAGACAAACTACCACTCAGGTGGACGCAGTATCTCCTCATTTTCAAACGCACTTGATTCAGTACCGCAACAGCACTTGTTAACAAAAGTGCTATCACATGAGGTAGCAAGCGAAACATGGATTAAGGTTTTCTTGATAGAGAGTCCGCAACGTGTTATCTCAGATGCCGATTGGTCGATAGTAGTTTCAGGCGTCCCCAGGGAAGTGTATTGGTACTATTGTTGTTCACATTGTATATTCATGACCTAGCAGCCAATATTTTTCGTAAATGATGGAGTTATCTACAACATACCTGAGAAAGCTGCACAGATATCCTGTTTAAATGTTCAAAATTGCACAACGGTACACTTCTCAAAACGCACTAAAGGAATATCTTACTATTAAAATGTCAATGACTCACTACTGGATTGTCAATTCATAAAAATACTTGAGTGTAGCTATTTGTGGAGATATGAGGTAGATAGTCACAGAGGCTGCATTGTAGGTTAGGCAGAACGCACGCTTCGGTTAGTTGGCAGGATACTGGGAAAATTCAGTCGGACTACCAAGTAGATAGGCTACAAAATTCTCTTGTGACCCGGCCCAGAATATTACGCAAATATATGGGGCCCATATCAAACAGGACTAACAAGTAAGAGGGAAACGGTCACAGTGAAGGGCAGTACCAATGGCAACAGGTTTGTTTCAACGACGAGAAAGCGTCACGGAAATCCTTCCAATCCATCTGTGGCATACAGCAAACCAGTGCTTAACAGTACTGGTTAAAAACTGTCTTGGTTCCAATTTTAGTTTTTTATTTTTCAACTACGCGTTTCGCCTTATTTAGGCATCTTCAGTTTGATCTACATAGAAAACAGAGAACAAATACATCTATTTAAGAATCGCGATCGCCTTTTGCAGACTTGGATAACTTAAAAGCATGTATAAAAAGATCAAATACTGAAAGAGCAAATACCCTTATTTGGTATACCAAAGGGCATGGTCGGATACATCAGTGTTAGGGGAGGGGGCTCTTCATCTGGAATTACGGTCCTGTGTTTTTAATGTTCTCGTTCTAGTGGTACATGATACGTAAAATCTGTTTAGGTACTGCATCTGTGTGTTGTATTATACACCCTGTTTTCTCATGTTAAATTTACCGCCTTCATTTGTATTTTACCCCGTCAAAATTTTAGGATAAGTTATTGCACAGGTGTTGCTCCTAGTAATTCAATCTTATTAATCTTTTACGTGCATTATATTTATAGAGTGTTAGTTGCTATGTATATCCAGTTTACGAGCTCTGTCTTACCAGCAACTGCGTGGCGGCGCCATCTAACGAGGTGATTCTGTAGTAGGCGTCAGTACTAGCACACGACGCTGCGGTGCATTATGCTTACTACTTGAGCACCATCTTATTCTGTTACCCCCTCCTGAGAATGATAAGGTGTTATGCAGGTCTTGGAGTCACTCACGTCCATCTGGAAAAGGTAAGGCCTTATCATAAGGCTTCGGCAATACGATTGCATTTCTGAGTGTCCGATCACTGGTGAATTTTCTTATCTGTTTTTACTATTTTTATATTTCTAGTTTTTACTGAGTTTAACGAAGGCGATGTTGGCCTGATGTATTCGACGATGCCCTTTGACTGCATTGTATAAAGAATCGGCCTAAGAAATACTAAATTAAGGTATTTGCTCTTTCACTATTTGATCTTTTTATACATGCTATTAGGGTATCCAAGTCTGCACAACGCGATCGCGATTCTTAAACAGATGTATTTGTTCTCGGTTTTCTATGTAGATCAACCTGAAGATGCCTAAATAAGGCGAAACGCGTACCTGAAAAATAAAAAACTAAAATTGCAACCAAGATTGTTTTTAACCAATACGTCACGGAAATGCTGAAATTTTTGAACTTGGAGACGTCTGAAGATGTCAACTATCCCGAGAAAGTCTACTTGCAAAATTTCGAAAACCAAATTCAGTGGGGACTTTGGCAGCAAAATTAGATTGATTAAAGCTTGACAGATTGCATTAAAGCACTCATTCTACTTGTGCTTCAAATGGGACTCCGCCTTACATCAAAAGAAATATCCATATATCGTGAACGGAAAGGGCGATTCTAGAGCCATAGTAATGTGTGTGAAATCTTACGGGACTTAACTGCTAAGGTCGTCAGTCCCTAAGCTTACACATTACAGGGAGGACTCGAACCTCCGCTGGGATCATCCGCACAGTCCATGACTGCAGCGCCTTAGACTAGAGCCATAGTGAACAGTTGCAAAGCATACTAGTGAAAACTAAATGAAAAAAAGAATTGAAGTACTAACAAGGAAAAGATTACAGAAGTGTCTTCAAGTACATCAACATGAATCACGCGAATCGAGTAGAAAAGCTCCTAAACGCTGGAAGACTCGATACATATGGAATTCTGCCCCTCCTACACGATTCACTGATCGGTCTGTGTTAACACGCATGTTATTCGTCGTCATTCAGTTTAATCAACCATAGTAAACGGTGACTGAATAAACATGTTTGACAGGTGGTATGCCAGCCACAGTGCACGATTCTGGACTCGCTGGATCAGTTGGATGTTGGAGTCCTAAGTGTTTCCCCGAACTACGACAGCATATGGCAGGACCATCTGGCCCAGCGGCTTGTGCAGGATGACGCCGAAGTGTTCCGGGAAAGTGCATGTTGGCTTTAGCGGCGCTTGGAGGTCCTTGAGTCAACTCAGTACCCTCGCCAGCAATTGCTGGACGTGTTGCTACTACCTTAGGCCGAGTGTTAAAAGTGACGCCTAGGGAGAAGGCAGTTCCGCTCCATCACACTGGGTTTCCATGAAAAGCTATGGAGCTCGTGGTCCGCTGGCTATCCTCGTTGCGTCTAGATCGCGGATCCCGTGTTCCATTTCTGGCTAGGTCGGAGATTTTATTCTCCTGGGGATCGAGTGTGTGTTGTCCTGATCATTTCATCTCATCTTCGTGGACGCACAAGTCGTCGAAGTGAGAAGCTAGGTGGCCGAATAATCCCAGATGGGTTCTCCCAGTCAATAATGCCATACGATCACCTCATCTTATCTCTCCATGAAAGTGGACGGATTGTAGGCTGGACAGGGTGTTCCGATGATTATTGATAATTAATCTGGCCTTCGTTGAAAAACAGGTACCTCTTCAGTATCCAGGTGAGTATGCTGTCGATGGCCTCTTACAATGGAATAGCCCATCTTATTGTGTAGAAACCGACCAATGTTTTTGAAAAAATTGTTTCTTTCTTCTTTTTATTTATTTCATTTTATATTTTTTTAAATTTTTTGCCACTCGTTCCCAATGCCACTTGTAATACATAAGCCAAACATCAGCTGAGGATACACACTCGAATTACCTGGCTTGGCCCCTGCGACTGAGATCTGCAGACCCCTCGAGATCGCTAACTGTTGTTACGGCGCGTAATGCGCATGATCCGGAATTGCGGCCTTTTTACTATCGGCGTCGCTCTCGTTGAAGAGGAATGTCACTCCACGGCCCTGTTAGAAACGGAAGCTAATATTCGTTATTTTTAAAGTGTTTTCTTTTAATTTCTGGAAATATTTGGACTCACGTTGTTCTAACATATTCTGTATATTCTGTATTATCAGTGTCACTGAGTCGTTAGTGGCAACTATGTGAATGTTTTGCTGCTGGCTATGGAGATATACAAGAGACGTCAGCTGAAACTATCAAAAGAAAAGTGTGAAGATTGTAAAATTTGCAATATGGTGGTCCACATTGAGACGAACATTTAAATATGATTAGCAACGACTGAAGCACTAACGTTGGAGACAAAAATTCCAACTACGGCGAAGAAACTAATGATAGCTATTCCCCTGAAGATTCTGTGAGTGATAGTTATCTCCTAAAGAAAAGTTTGAAGTTCATATTGCTTTGTTATAGGCAAGCTAAGGTCGGTGTTACACATAAGGAGAATCGGATCGTCGGTTTTAGAGAATATTGGGTGTAGTTGGAGGTCAGTCCAAATTTGAAAATAAAATTTATTTAAAAGGACAATTTCATTCAAAGTTGAAAACCATACAGAGGACACTTCAGTATCGAAATGTCTGTGATCGATTTGGATAGTTCATAGTTCATCTACATCTACATCTACGTGATTACTCTGCTATCCACAATAAAGTGCCTGGCAGAGGGTTCAATGAATCACCTTCATGCTGTGTCTCTACCGTTCCACTCTCGAACGGCACGCGGGAAAATACGAGCACTTAAATTTTTCTGTGCGAGCCCTGATTTCTCTTATTTTATCGTGATGATCATTTCTCCCTATGTAGATGGGTGCCAACAGAATGTTTTCGAAATCGAAGGAGAAAACTGGTGATTGACATTTCATGAGAAGATCCCGTCGCAACGAAAAACGCCTTTATTTAAATGATTGCCACTGCAATTCACGTATCATGTCTGTGGCTCTATCTCCCCTATTTCGCGATAATACGATTAATTCTGTTATTTTTTGTCTTCGAAAATCGATCGAAAACTTTGCACCATGTGTGAAAAGAACAGTGTTCTGTCCCTGGTAGACACATTAAAGTCTGAAAAAATGGGAAAATGACAAGTTATATTTTTCGTGACTCATGCCTTTCTTCCGTCTCGTGAAAACCCATCCCTTCTACTTTTAAATTTTTGATCATGTCAGAAAAATAATGAATCTGTATGTCATATTTCGAATTCACACTGACAAAGGTGAATAGATACTTCAGATTCCATCTGGTAGGACAAATGAACTTCATACTTTGGACGGGTAATTTTTCCGACAGTAGAATGCATTTTAGGGAGCAAGTTTCGGTCCGTCACTATTAGAATATTCTTAAGTTGCGAGCACTACGACTCTATTTTTTTCCTCTCCTCGGTTTAAAAGTATGATTAAATATGCAGAGCACCCCTCAAAATATACCGATATTACAGAAGTCTCGTTTCTAACTTTGGCCCTGTTTAGTTTGATACTCGCAGGACTGCCAGCGTTTGCATATAATTTGTGCTCATTTTGCACAATAAATGTATTTTTTCAACACTTAGGTTTTGAGTGAGATGTAATAAAAAGAAACCTAAGAGACAGCAGAAATACGCTAAAAATTCTGATCGTTAACGTCCTTTGCATCGACTCAAGGTTCATTCCCCAGTGCTGCTGCTACACATACCTTACGTCATTTCCGACCTGCAGTACCATCTAGATACAAAATTGTGGAATTACTAGAGCTGATCATTTACACGTCACTTGTGATACGGTATTTTCAGAAGTAATCATATCAATTACGGGCAACTGCCTTGCTGCAGTGGATACGCCGGTTCCTGTGAGATCAACGAAGTTAAGCGCTGTCGGGTGTGGTCTGCGCTTGGATGGGTGACCATCCAGGCCGCCATACACTTTAGCCATTTTTCGGTGTGCATTCAGCCTCGTGATGCCAATTGAGGAGCTACTCGACCGAATAGCAGCGGCTTCGGTCAAGAATACCATCATAACGAGCGGGAGAGCGGTGTGCTGACCCCACGCCCCTCCTATCCGCACTCTCCACTGAGGAAGACACGGCGGTCGGATGGTCCCGGTATGCCACTCGTGGTTTGAAGACGGAGTGCTTTTTTCTTTAATTATATCAATTAGGTACATAGTAACGGTATTAGCGATTTCCTGTCCTATTCCATTCTTATGTACTGATAGTGTAAACATATTGCCTCTGTAGATATGTCAGATATACCATGGTGTTGGCATAACCGGCCACAATCTTCGTAGATCAAAGTTCAAATGGCTCTGAGCACTATGGGACTTAACATCTGAGGTCATCAGTCCCCTAGAACTTAGAACTACATAAACCTAACTAACCCAAGGACGTCACGCACATCCATGCCAGAGGCAGGATTCGAACCTGTGACCGAAGCAGCAGCGCGGTTCCGGACTGAAGCGCCTAGAACCGCTCGGCCACAACGGCCGGCCCTAGTAGATCCATTTCGTTTAAATTTACCCATTAGGGCTTCATGAGAATTATATCGTTTTCCATGGATTTTCTGAGCTTTCCTGTTACATTTTTCGAATGGGGAATACCAACTTGATATGGTCCCAACACTACCCACTAGATCATATATATTGATGCGGCTGCTTCACAGGTGAACAACAATCAATGAGTGTTTCGTAAACTAATTCTTCCGTGGATAAATAACGCTTCTTTAAGATTATTTCTAGAGTCTCAGCTGAGCATGTGCTTTCCCAACACTCTGACTGACGTAGTCTTTCCATTGTAGGTCGCTCCGGATGCTTTATCCTAAATATTAAGTGATAGTTTCTGTTTCCAGCGATTTTTCATCAATAGCGTAATAAAAGAGTAAATGATTTCTCCTTCAATGTATGCATAATGTGTTACATTTGTTTAACCCAGTGTTAACTCTGAGTCTCTGTCCAATGTTTGGCCCTGTGCAATTCGCTACAGTCTGCCAGTGCTGCTATCTCCTTACAGACGGCTGCAGCATCTGTGATCGTATTACGATAAGCTACCTGCATGTAATTTGTGTACATAGTGTTACTATGGTGTTACTTATGGCAAAGTGTTACTTATGGCAAAAAATAAGTAAACTGTTCATTATTTCAAATGTAGTCGCTGTAACTGTTAATACAGTTAACCCACTATGTGACAAGTGGTCAATGTCTTCATAGAAAAAATATTGGCGGTTGCCCACTGCTCGCAGACATGCACCTCTTCGGTCGTCCGCCCCGATAGCTGAGTGTTCAGCGTGACTAATTGCCGTCCTACGGGCCCGGGTTCGATTCCTGGATAGGTCGGGGATTTTCTCCGCTCAGGGACTGGGTGTTGTGTCGTCTTCATCATCATTTCATCCCCATCCGGCGCGCAGGTCGCCCAATGTGGCGTCGAATGTAATGAGACCTGCACCAAGGCGGCTGGACCTGCTCCGCAAGGGGCCTCCCGGCCAATACGCCAAACGCTCATTTCCATTACCTCTTCGTCCAAATCAAATCTTTCTTTAGGGCACCAAAAGTATGGATACCGTGTGGGGAGGGATCGGGGCTGTATGGGAGATGTGTAAGAGCTTTCCAGTGATACTTCTGCGGCGTAGTCGAAATAAACTTGGCAACATGTCGGCAGTGCCACTCGCGTGTCGTTGCTGCGTACTTAAAAAATGTTCGTGCCTAGAGAAAGCCATGATAGGAATCCCTTTCTACACCCCTTAGATTTCGCTCGAACCAAGCACGTAGTGCCACTTAGCTCAGCGTTATCGAAATGGATGCCTGCCACACCGGAGCCTAGGAATAAATGCCAGATTGTCACTGTGCAGGTACATTTTAAAGTGCTGACCAAAGTTGATGGGTGGCACCGAGGTTTTTATCGTTCTGAGTAGCGTGAGAAGGAAGCTTTCTCTTTAAATTCACGAATGTGTTAATGTCGCACTCCCCCGTGATCACGCCACAGGATAGCGCGAATCAGGAGATCTCATGAAGCATAAACACATTTATCTGCTTCGGATTACATTCAGATTGCCTCGAATGGTTTTGAACGGTCGCTAGTGTTTCCTCCCTGTACACCATAGCAAAATTTGTCGTTGCGCTACACCACAAAAAGTTGCTATCACTTTCAATAGGGTTACGGGCCCACGATGTCTTTAAGAGAGGGGTTGAATCGTCCATGGGGTGTCAGCAGTGGAAAAGGTTGTCAAGTATTTCCTCCTGTTGCTCATCACACTGCGAACTGTCCTTTTCGACCGCCAAATGTATGGTAATCAACGTCCTGAGGAAGACATGGTTTCATTGACGTCATGTGCGCCATTCTCTGAGACCTGTTCGTGTCAGTAATGAGTGGCAGTGTGTCTGAAACGTTTTCCGCGGCTGCCCATCGCAGAGACGTCAAAAGAAGGTGTTAAATGTGGGTAAGAAGGTGTGTGACAGTCTTTCCTTCGTTTGACACGTGCACGATGGGAAGAACTGTGGTGACATTTGGTGCCAATTTGACACCATTAACCCACTTTAGCCGGACGTTGTGGCCGAGCCATTCTAGGCACTTCCGTCTAGAAGCGCGCTGCTGCTATGGCCGCACATTCGAATCCTGCCTAGGGCATGGATGTGTGTGATGTCCTTAGGTTAGTTAGGTTTAAGTAGTTCTAAGTCTAGGAGACCAATGACCTCAGATGTTACGTCCCATAGTGCTACGAGCCATTTGAACCATTTTAACCCACTTTACATCTCAATATCTGGAAAACTGTGGTGGCATTTGGTGGCAATGTGACATTATTGAACCACTTTACATCTCTATGAAGTTCTGAGCTCTGGAGAACTGTGACTTTACGTCTCAATGAACTTCTGAGCTGTGGACAACTGTGGTGGCATTTGGTGCCAATGTGACATCATTAAACCATTTTACATCTCAATGAAGTTCTGAGCTCTGGAGAACTGTGGTGGCATTTGGTGCCAATTTGACATCATTAAACCACTTTACATCTCAATGTAGTTCTGAGCTTTGGAGACCTGTGGTGGCATTTGGTGCCGGTGTGACATCATTAAACCACTTTAACATAACAATGAACTGAGCTCTGGCCATCTTGTTGCAAGTGGCTACACCCTGCAATTTCAAGCGTCGCTGAACCAGAGGGTGACTTCACAGGGCGCCAGCTTTTACATTAGAGAGAAAGGGTGCAGGCACCTTTGACTCAAATTTCAAACTTGTGTGTCGTGATGGGAAACAAATGCTGGGTTTTGAAAAAGTCAGCCTTTAATTGTGTTGCGCATTATAGGCTATATCAGGGATCCCACTGATTGGTGGACACAGTATCATGTTTTTGACTGCAGACATTTATTCATGTCAAATGATTAGTATAAAATGTCTTAGATATTTAAATGGAACATAATTAAATAAACGGGAAAGAAAATTGGATGGGACAATGAAGATATGTAAAATATATACATACAGGTTACTAGAAGAGTACCGACTTAAAAAAAGGACATGTGTAAGCCGTCCAGAGAAGGTAAATGATAGGACCAACATTCGGCTCTCGTCGTGGCGAGGCGGACAGAACGGCGGACAAAGGAATGACAGACTTGAGGTAGCTGTGGTGGAGAAGTTGGGTAGCTATTGTGGGTGGTTGGAATGCTTAGTTGTTGGCGTAAGTACGTTGACGACGTCGGACGAACTTATTTAGCAATACGGTGTACATGTCGTGATTTGAATTTTAATACGGAGGTGCAGTTATGCACGCTTTTGAAAACAGATTCCTAGTGCATACAGATTATGGAACATCTGCAGCAAGGATACTGTTTAAACTCTCACTACTCAAAGCTATAAAATAAGTCGTGTCAGTAATTTGAAGGTGGGGATAGGGTAAGAAACCTCGCGAAAATCACGAGCGGTTGATTTCAGCACCTCGTTCAGTGGTACTGTTTTACCTATCGACGGTGGAAGGTCCATATGAATGAATGTATCTGGTGATTGGATATCGACTGCACTTTTAACTGATTGCAGACAGTACTACTGATCTGCTCGCGCTTATCACATTTGGTTGTTTGCCTCCAGACTTATCTTAAAGCGCCTTTTCAGTGTGCAGATTAAAAAGTGTTTCCAGACTTTTTCAAGTCTGGAGACTATTTTTCGGTACGTATCCGGCTAAATCGAACAGTTTGGAGTACATGGGACCAGTACCGTTCCAAAAAGGATGATCGGTGATAATTTTTTGCTCGCTAAACAATTATTTAGTTAGTAGTTTCTTCTGGGAGATCTGAGTTGTGTAGCAAACAAGTCGTGGATACTAGGTCATCGCCCCTACATATAAAGGGAACTCCGTGTGGGATGGGAGCCAGAGGAAGGGTTGTAACACTCTGCCCTAACCAAGAGAGATGCAGATAACCTTGGACCAGCGCACGGGAAACGACCACAACGTTGACATCATTGTGCTATCTATAACAGCGAGCGGGCACATCAGGAATGGGTTCATATATAAACATTAATTTCAATAATCTTTTGAAGTCAGATCGATTACTGAATGTACAGGGTGATTCACGAAAATCTGCAAATATTTTAATATGTTATTCTACATGTAAAACTAAAGAAAGAAGTTCATAATAAAGATAGGTCTGCAAATTTTTACGGGTAGTAATAGATTTTGCCTGAAATTTAGCAACTTCGCTAATATGAAGCCATCGAAAAATTGTACGATGTTAAAGTAAAGCACGATTTCCATTTATTTTGTTGCTATTGATCTGGTGAATGTAATGAAACATTTCCCAGACGTGTATCTGCAGTAGTTTTCCAGAACATCCAGAGAAGCAAAGACGTAATTTAGTAAAATTTTTAATTTGTTAACTAACTGACCCAATTTGTTTTTCCAGACAATTGCACAAAGTTTTCAACAGAAGTTGTATAGAATATAATTTTGGAAAAATGATGGTAATAACATTAACTGAAACTGTATGAATGTGTGATATAATCAGCTTTTATAAATACCACAGCACATGTGAATTCGTGTTAAACCGGAAAAAACAAAGCTCGGTGTTAAGGAAGATGTACAGTGTACATTTAATTTCACAATACATTCACAATAAATTTGAAAAATGTCTCCACCGAATTAAATGTATTTAGCTGCACTTTTATGTACAGACCCCAAGGGGCCCGGGTTCGATTCCCGGCTGGGTCGGAGATTTTCTCCTCTCAGGGACTGGATGTTGTGTTGTCCTCATTTACATTTCTTTATCACCAGCGAAAGGCAACGGTAAACCACCACTGGAATCACTTCCCTAGACGCTGACGTGGTGCACCTCTCTGACGAGGCTTCCCCCGTAACAAGACCTGCCGTAAGGCACAACACAAAGTTTTATGAACAGATTTTGTTGCTCGTTTCAGTTTCACAGGGTTGTTCTTAATTTCGAGTATTGCATTCGTAATGCGAGCAAGTAATGCAGATACTCTCCTGGGACATGTTTTATTAGATTCAACAGACCAATAACAACGAAGTAAATGGAAATCGTGCTTTAGTTTAACATCGTACAATTTTGCGATGGCTTCATATTAACGAAGTTGCTAAATTTCAGGCAAAATTTTAGTAGCCGCAACTCCGTAACTTAGCATTTGCGAACCTATGTTTATATGAACTTTTTTCTTATCTTTACTTGCAGAATAACGTATTAAAATATTTGCATATCTTCGTGAATCATCCTTTATAGTATTCATACTATTCGTCATTTAATCCACAGCATGGGCTATCACTAAGTAGGAGGTCTAAGTTTAAAGAGTTCGAAATCTCAAAGAATTAACCATATTTGTAGTCAGATAGCCGGGGAAGGCCAGCCAGGAACGGACCGTTACAAAGTTTCAGTTATTAACAGCAGCCTATCAGGGAAAGAAGCCACTGTGTCCTGATCCGTATGTTTTCAGTCATCTGACATGTGCATTGTAAATGCATAGAGGCGAAATTTTAGACAGTACGCGCTATTCTGACATCTTGGTTGTTGGCTCTTTCTCGTAGTTGAGCACTGTCAGAGACATCAGCTAAAGAATTTTAGGCAATGGGAAGCATGAAAGAACACATGCGTCCTATGTTACTGACGTACTAATAGACTACTACTCTCCGCAATTTGGAATGAAAATATGGTAGTAGTACAGTATCGGTATCAGTAAGTTATTCCTTTGAATCATTGCACAAAGGTTATTATACCAAATTGGCAAAATTTGGTTCACCTGTGAGCAACAGGATACGTGAGAAATAATGAAAGGTGGAATTACTCCTTGCGTAAATTTAAGGTCCGCGATGACTGATGTCGAAAACACAACGTAATTACGTGTAGGTTTCCTGGCTCCAACTTTCACTAAAGCAAATGAACGAAGAAATTTATTTCATCCGTTACTGTAAATGTAAGAACTGTGGTAGAAAGGAATTTGAATTCGGCAACGACGATCTCGATATACACTGTCTGTTTAGACTGTCGGTCATTGTTGTTGTTGTGGTCTTCAGTCCTGAGACTGGTTTGATGCAGCTCTCCATGCTACTCTATCTTGCGCAAGCTTCTTCATCTCCCAGTACCTACTGCAACCTACGTCCTTCTGAATCTGCTTGGTGTATTCATCTCTTGGTCTCCCTCTACGATTTTTACCCTCCACGCTGCCCTCAAATACTAAATTGGTGATCCCTTGATGCCTCAGAACATGTCCTACCAACCGATTCCTTCTTCTAGTCAAGTTGCGCCACAAACTTCTCTTCTCCCCAATCCTATTCAAAACCTCCTCATTAGTTATATGATCCACCCATCTAATCTTCAGCATTCTTCTGTAGCACATCATTCCAAAAGCTTCTATTCTCTTCTTGTCTAAACTATTTATCGTCCATGTTTCACTTCCATACATGGCTACACTCCATACAAATACTTTCAGAAATGACTTCCTGACACTTAAATCTATACTCGATGTTAACAAATTTCTCTTCTACAGAAACGCTTTCCTTGCCATTTCCAGTCTACATTTGATATCCTCTCTACTTCGACCATCATCAGTTATTTTGCTCCCCAAATAGCAAAACTCCTTTATTAGTTTAAGTGTCTCATTTCCTAATCTAATACCCTCAACATCACCCGACTGAATTCGACTACATTCCATTATCCTCGTTTTGCTTTTGTTTATGTTCATCGTATATCCTCCTTTCAAGACACTATCCATTCCGTTCAACTCCTCTTCCAAGTCCTTTGCTGTCTCTGACAGAATTACAATGCCATCGGCGAACCTCAAAGTTTTTATTTCTTCTCCATGGATTTTAATACCTACTCCGAATTTTTCTTCTGTTTCCTTTACTGCTTGCTCTGTATACAGATTGAATAACGTCGGGGAGAGGCTACAAACCTGTCTCACTCCCTTCCCAACCACTACTTCCCTTTCATGCCTCTCCTGTTATAACTGCCATCTAGTGTCTGTACATATTGTAAATAGCTTTTCGCTCCCTGTATTTTAGCCCTGCCACCTTTAGAATTTGAAAGAGAGTATTCCAGTCAACATTGTCAAAAGCTTTCTCTAAGTCTACAAATTCTAGAAACGTAGGTTTGCCTTTCCTTAATCTTTCTTCCAAGATAAGTCTTAAGGTCAGTATTGCCTCACGTGTTCCAACATTTCTACGGAATCCTAACTGATCTTCGCCGAGGTCGGCTTCTACCAGTTTTTCCATTCGTCTGTAAAGAATTCGCGTTAGTATTTTGCAGCTGTGACTTATTAAACTGATAGTTCGGTAATTTTCCCATCTGTCAATACCTGCTTTCTTTGGGATTGGAATTATTATATTCTTCTTGAAGTCTGAGGGTATTTCGCCTGTCTCATACATCTTCCTCACCAGATGGTAGAGTTTTGTCAGGACTGGCTCTCCCAAGGCCGTCAGTAGTTCTAATGGAATGTTGTCTACTCCCAGGGCCTTGTTTCGACTCAGGTCTTTCAGTGCTCGGTCAAACTCTTCACGCAGTATCATATCTCCCATTTGATCTTCATCTACATCCTCTTCCATTTCCATAATATTGTCCTCAAGTACATCGCCCTTGTATACACCCTCTATGTACTCCTTACACCTTTCTGCTTTCCCTTCTTTGCTTAGGACTGGGTTTCCATCTGAGCTCTTGATATTCATACAAGTGTTTCTCTTTTTGCCAAAGGTCTCTTTAATTTTCCTGTAGGCAGTATCTATTTTACCCCTAGTGAGATAAGCCTCTACATCCTTACATTTATCCTCTAGCCATCCCTGCTTAGCCATTTTGCACTTCCTGTCGATATCATTTTTGAGACGTTTGTATTCCTTTTTGTCTGCTTCATTTACTGCATTTTTATGTTTTCTCCTTTCATCAATTAAATTCAGTATTTCTTCTGTTACCCAAGGATTTCTACTAGCCCTCGTCTTTTTACCTACTTGATCCTCTGATGTCTTCACTACTTCATCTCTCAAAGCTACCCATTCTTCTTCTACTGTATTTCTTTCTCCCATTCCTGTCAATTGTTCCCTTACGCTCTCCCTGAAACTCTGTACAACCTCTGGTTCTTTCAGTTTATCCAGGTCCCATCTCCTTAAATTCCCACCTTTTTGCAGTTTCCTCAGTTTTAATCTATGGGTCATATCCAATAGATTGTGGTCAGAGTCCACATCTGCCCCTGGAAATGTCTTACAATTTAAAACCTGGTTCCTAAATCTCTGTCTTACCATTATATAATCTATCTGAAACCTGTCAGTATCTCCAGGCTTCTTCCAAGTATACAACATTCTTTTATGATTCTTGAACCAAGTGTTAGCTTTGATTAAGTTGTGCTCTGTGCAAAGTTCTACCATGCGGCTTCCTCTTCCATTTCTCAGCCCCAATCCATATTCACCTACTACATTTCCTTCTCTCTCTTTTCCTACTACCGAATTCCAGTCACCCATGACTATTAAATTTTCGTCTCCCTTCACTATCTGAATAATTTCTTTTATTTCATCATACATTTCTTCAATTTCTTCGTCATCTGCAGAGCTAGTTGGCATATAAACTTGTACTACTGTAGTAGGCGTGGCTTCGTGTCTATCTTGGCCACAATAATGCGTTCACTATGCTGTTTGTAGTAGCTTACCCGCATTCCTATTTTTTATTCATTATTAAACCTACTCCTGCATTACCCCTATTTGACTTTGTATTTATAACCCTGTAATAATCTGACCAAAAGTCTTGTTCCTCCTGCCACCGAACTTCACTAATTCCCACTATATCTAACTTTAACCTATCCATTTCCCTTTTTAAATTTTCTAACCTACCTGCCCGATTAAGGGATCTGACATTCCACGCCCCGATCCGTAGAACGCCAATTTTCTTTCTCCTGATAACGACGTCCTCTTGAGTATTCCCCGCCCGGAGATCCGAATGGGGGACTATTTTACCTCCGGAATAATTTACCCAAGAGGACGTCGTCATCATTAACCATACAGTAAAGGTGCATGCCCTCGGGAAAAGTTACGGCTGTAGTTTCCCCTTGCTTTCAACCGTTCGCAGTACCAGCACAGCAAGGCCGTTTTGGTTAGTGTTACAAGGCCAGATCAATCAATCATCCAGACTGTTGCCCCTGCAACTACTGAAAAGGCTGCTGCCCCTCTTCAGGAACCACGCGTTTCTCTGGCCTCTCAACAGATACCCCTCCGTTGTGGTTGCACCTACGGTACGGCTATCTGTATCGCTGAGGCACGCAAGCCTCTCCACCAACGGCAAGGTCCATGGTTCATGGGGGAAGACGTGGCGTTACCAACATAAAAATCTAAACAGCCTACTTACACAACAATTTTCCAGTGCCCATTACACATTTAGAAATAACTCGGAGTAGTTTTGATATTATGTGAGCATATGCCTTAACAGTTCGCTCAGCGTTCAATCCCACACTGTGGGTTACCTTGAGACTGCCGTTCACTATTCCATTACCGCCTCGTAGGTCAGCAGCTGGTGTGTCGAAGAGGTGCTGTTAAAGAATCCATTACAGGAAGAAAATGAACAGATTTGCTCCTCTGGTCGTAAGTACTTGGAAGATAGAGTTGGGAGACGGAGATTGGAAGAGCGTGCAGTAGCAACACGAGACATAATTTTGCAGGAAACACAAATGATGTTAAAGCTTTGTTTAGCAGCGCAAACCAAATACATCTCGCTTAGCGTATGCAACTTCTTTCACTTCCCTTCCATAAATTGCGCCACATATGCACTGACGAGCAATATTTCGATACCGCGTCGCACGGCCAAATGCGTAACGTCGTCCGCTATAGCAGGGAAGCAGCCGTCGCTCTACCATCCACAATAGCTATTCCCATTCGACTCTTAGGATGTATGCAATGTTTAACATTCTACAGCAACAACGTTCTTTGATCTTTTAAAATATCAGTTATAAATTTATACACGATGAATATACAATTATCATTTAGCATTTTTTTTTTTTAATCAAAGAGAGTTAGGCTGTAAAGGCTATACCGTTACATACTGTAATACACATTAGCAGTCAATGGTGCAGTAATTTCCAGACAGGTAGGAGGTTATATCGAGAAAGTGCCAATTATGCTATGTTTGAAATCCTCTTGAATTGTCGGCACTTGTACACTGATTTCACTTTGGGCTCACCGAAGAGAAATACGTTCAGTGACATCAAATCACGTGAAGGTGCAGACCAACTGATAACGCCTTGAAGTCCTGTTCAGCGACCAGGGAAAAGACAAAGGCGATTAGTGAGACGGACACCCATCCTGTTGGCATAACATACGAGGGTCAGTTCTTGTGCTGACTACCAGTTGACAGAAAGTGTGAAATTCTTAAGCAGGAATAAATAGAAGTGAAATGAAAGGCTGTAGAAGCATGCACAAGTAGGGGAATGGTAGATGCCACATGTAGCAAAATTAAAGATACATTTGAAGAAAAGAGAAGCATGTCTGATAACTGAAAAAACCTTCACAAGCCAGGATTACTAAACAAGAATTTTATTGAATGACCGGTTTCAACAGAGCTATGCAGTCATCGGATCTTAGGCTTTAAACTTTGACAACATATTGCCCGTCAGGTGTTGCAATGTGAAGCGACTTGCAACACCGATAGACAAAGTGCTGTAAAAGTTTAAAGCATAAGATCTGATGATGACAGCACAGCTCTGTCGAAACCGTTCATTCAATAAAACGCTTTTTTAGCAATCTTGGCTTGTGAAGTTTTCTTCAGTTATCACTTACTGCTTTCACCTTCTTTATATATATAGGGTCTATATGAAGGAAATAAACCTGAGGGCAATATGTATTACTAAATCACTAGCCTGGAACCCGGTACCACTTGCAGCTCGCCTATCTAACAGATTCTGGGGCAACAAAAATTTGATTTTCAATATTTCACTCAATAATTGACCGAATTTAAAATGCTGTCATGATCTACTCATCAAAAGACATAATCTGACGGTGAGGCCTTAACACAATAGGTCCGGTATTACATTTAGAGACTAGGTATATGTCTTGAAGGTAATTCACCGTGTGCACATTACCCACATTACATCCAGCCTTCCAGTATTTAGTGACTTACAACAAACTTTACACATAATTTCAAACCTTTACGAAACTTTTTCTCGGTGATTCCACCTCCTACAAAACGATGAAAGGAATGAAGAGTTTATCGTTAACTACATTCCATTCGCGAATGGAATAAAGAATGTTAAAATGTGTGAAAATTCCTAAGGGACCAAATTGCCGAGATCATCAGTCCCTAGACTTACATACTACTTAGACTAACTTATGCTAAGAACAACACACACACCCATGCACGAGGGAGGACTCGAAACTCCGGCGGGAGGGGCCGCGCAATCCGTGACTTGGCGCCTTAGACAGGGCGGCAACCACGCGGCCGCGAATGGAACAAGGAACCAGGAAAAGGTAGTGGTACTAGAAGCATCCGCCACCATACACTATACAGTGAGACGCCATTTATAAACGCATCCCTGCTACCCCTGTTCGTTACAGGGCCTTGAAATGAACATGACATTAGCAACAAGATTAAAAAGGTTGTACTACATTAACATAATCTGGCTCCGAATGTGAGAGTAAGCTAGGGCAATATGTTGCATGGCAGGAATTTGTGAAAGTAGTGAAAGGTGTTTTTAGCAAAAACAGGGACAAAAATTGCAACCCTCCAAGGACATGTAAAGCCGTTGGATGCCGAATGTCTCTAAACCTACAGTTCCCCCATTCACACTTCGAATATTTCACAGAAAAGTTAGAAGGATTAGTGTAGAACAAAGTGAAAGGTGTCACCAAGACATTGGGACAATGGAAACCAGATACAAGGGACGGCGGGTTCTAGATATGAGCGGCGATTACTGCTGGATTTTGAAGAAACAACATTTAACTCCACTTAAGAGAAAAAATGAAAAACTCTTTTATGTCAAAGATTTTTCTAATTGTTTAAGTGGCTTTTTGGTTTTATTTTATTTACACATCAAGTTCCGTAGGACCAAATTGAGGAGCAAATCTCCAAAATCATGGAAGGTGTCATTACATGAAATTACAACATAAAAATATAACAGATAAAAATAAAATGTTCATGAACCATAAAGAAGTCATTCCATAAGTAAACGCAATCAACAATACAACAAGAATCAGCTTAATTTTTCAAGGACCTCCTCGACAGAATAGAAGGAGGAATCTCCTCAGTTTCGATTTGAAAGCCCGTGGAATACTGATAAGGTTTTTGAATTCTAGTGGTAGCTTACTGAAAATGGAACCAGCAGTGTACTGCACATCTGTCTGCACAAGAGTTAAGGAAGGCCGATCCAAATGCAGGTTTGATTTCTGCCGAGTATTAACTGACTGAAAGTTGCTTATTCTTGGTAATAAGCTAATATTATTAGCAATATGAGACAGTAAGGTATATATATATTGAAAGGCCAATGTCAAAATACCCAGACTCATAAACAGTTTCGACAAGAGGTTCGCAAATTGACACCACTTATTGCCCGAACCGCCCATTTCTGAGCCAAAAATATCCTTTCAGAATGGGAAGAGTTACCCCAAAACATAATACCATACGACATAAGTGAGTGAAAATAAGCAAAGAAGACTAATTGTTGTGTCGAATGATCACTCATTTCAGATACCATTCGAATGTTAAAAATGGAAGCATTAAGTCTTTGAATAAGATCCTGAATATGGGCTTTCCACGACAGTTTACTATCTATCTGAACACCTAGAAATTTCAACTGTTCAGTTTCACTAATCATATGCCAATCCTGGGAAATTGAAACGTCAGGTTTTGTTGAATTGTGTTTTAGAAAGTATAAAAACTGAGTATTACTGTGATTTAGCGTTAGTTTATTTTCTACAAACCATGAACATAGGTTATGAACTTCACTATTTGAAACTGAGCCAATGTTGTACACAACATCCATTACTACCAAGCAAATATCATCAGCAAACAGAAATAATTTACAGTTACCCATAATACTAGAGAGCATATCATTTATAGGAATAAGGAACAGGAGTGGCCCCAACACTGATCCCTGGGGCACCCCCCACTTGACCGAACCCCGCTCAGTCCCCACATCACAGCCATTCTCAACATTGTGAATAATGACCTTTTGCTGTGTGTTGCTAATGTAGGAGGTGAACCAATTGTGGGCTACTTCCCGTTTTCCGTAATGGTCCAACTTCTGGAGCAATGTTTTATGATCAACACAATTGAACGCCTTAGTTAAATAAAAAAAAATATGCCTAGCGTTCGACACCTTTTGTTTAACCCACCCAGTACCTCACAGAGAAAAAAGAGTATAGCATTTTCAGTTTTTAAACGACTTGTAAAGCCGAACTGTACATTTGATAGCAAATCGTGCGATATAAAAGGTCAATTGTGCTTTTCAATAATTTTAGCAAACACTGATGGAATAGAAATAGGTCTAAAATTGTCGACATTATCCCTTTCTCCCTTTTAATAAAGCGGCTTTACTACTGAGTACTTAAATCGTTCAAGAAACTGACCATTCCTAGAGGGAAAATTACAAATATGGCTAAATACAAGGTAACATGTGCAGCACAGTAATATTCTGCTAGGCACTCCATCATATCCATGAGAGTCCTTAATATTCAGTGATTTAATTATTGACTCAATCTCCCCCTTGTCTGTATCACAGAGGAGTATTTCAGACATTTGCCAAGGAAGTTATATGATTCCCTGTAGAAACTAAATTTTTATTTATTTCACCAGCAATGCTCAGGAAATGATTATTCAATACTGTACATATATCTGATTTATCAGTAACAGAAATATTTTTACTATGAACTGGCTTTATATCGTCGATCTTCTGCTGGTGACCAGACACTTCCTTCACAACTGACCATATGGTTTTAATTTTATCCTGTGAATTAGCTATTCTATTTGCATACCACATACTCTTTGCCTTCCTAATAACATTTTTAAGCACCTTACAATACTGTTTATAATGGGCTACTGTAGCTTGATTGTGATCACTTCTGATATTTTGATATTATTCCCACTTTGTTCTACATGATATCCTTATCCCACTAGTCAGCCACCCAGGCAGCCTATTACTGCTAGTGCCTCGTTTATAACGTTCTAATGGGAAGCAACTCTCAAAGAGCATGAGAAATGTGTTAAGGAAAGGATTATATTTATCGTCTATGTTATCGGCACTATGAACATCCTGCCACTCTTTTTACTTGACAAGGTTAAAAAACTCTCTATCGCTGTTGGATTATCTTTCCTACATAGTTTGTAATTACATGTGATATTTGTTTGAGTACAAAAGCCTTTTAGTGTTAAAATTTGTGCATCATGGTCTGAAAGGCCATTTACCCTTTTACTAACAGAATGCCCATCTAGTAATGAAGAATAAATAAAAATATTATTTATGGCTGAGCTACTGTTCCCCTGCACCCTAGTTGGAAAAAACACCGTCTGCATCAGATCATATAAATTTAGGAGATCTACCAACATCCTTTTTCTTGCACCATCATATACAAAATTAATATTGAAGTCACCACATATAACTAATTTCTGGTATTTCCTACAAAGTGAATCAAGAACTCTCTTTAGCTTGAGCAGAAATGCTCTGAAGTCAGAGTTAGGCGACGTATAAACAACAACAATTAGAAGTTTAGTTTCACTAAATTCAACTGCCCCTGCACAACATTCAAATATATGTTCAGTGCAGTGCCCTGATACGTCTATGGGCTCGGATGGTATACTGTTCTTTCCATACACCACGCAAGGAACTCTTTGAAAAACAGCCAGATCTGTATCCTGGGAAAGAATAAAAAACAAGTGTCTTGGGTTAGTTAAGAATATTTTACTCCTTTCTGTTTGTAACAAAAAGCCGTTCGTTCAGAGTATTTTCGGTATTTATTAAAACACTAAAGTAACGTTTTAATCTGTAGAGACACTTGAAGCCTCATACTTGCGTTTAAAAAGCCAAAACAGATAAGAAATAGTTTGATGCATATTGTTTGGAGACCAGTGGAATGGTTCTGACTTCTTTGTGTGTGTTTGTTCTTGTTGGTGCCTGAGGATTCCTGGTAGTATTATACTACTTTCCACAATTAGTGAGCAGAAAATGCATGTCCTTTAGTTAGGTTTTAAGTTTTGCCTGAGATACTTTTATGGGATATTTTGCTATTTCTGAAATACCTCTTTCGGCGAATAAACTAAATGTGTTATGCTTCTTTCATTGTACGCATACTGTTCCACTTGTCTGCCTTGGTAATTATGGCCTCATTCCCAAACAATCAAGGAAGTGATTGAATCTGGAGCATGACTTAAACGATTTCCATTGGCCAACACCAACGATAAGGATATTTTGAAATAAGCAAAAATAATCGTATCACTGATCTTTTTTTTTTATAAATGAAGAAATACGAAGGACGACCAAAAACGTACAAACATCACAGAAATGTATTATTGAACATAAATGAAGATGGTAGCCAAGCCTGAATGTTGCGCTGCTGTATTTGATCACGTACGGCACCTGTGCAACATTCTCAATACGCTACAAGTATTCGTTGCGGTCAGAACAGTATTCAGTGTGGTTGTGAGTGCATTGTGTCGGAAAATTCAACTGCGTAACCGTATCGAAGATTGTATACAGGGAAAGCAGAGAAGCATCCCCCGGTAACCCACAACGCGGGTGTATGTGTGTACTAAATGATCGTCATGGACGGTTGTTGAAGAGAATTATGGCGATAAATAGAAGGATTACAGCTGCAGAAGTCACTGCAGAACTGATTGTCGCACTCGAGGACCCTGTCCGCGACAAAACAATGCTAAGGGAGTTCCATGAGTAGGGAACTGCAAGGCGAACTGGAATTCCAAAACCTTACATCAGTGATGTGAATGCCAGTACCGAAGCTATAAAACTTGGACTATAGGGCAGTGAAGAATGTCTTTTGGTTGGATGAGTCTTGTTTCACACTGTTTCCAACTTCTGGTCGAGTTTACCTCCCAAGAGTGAAACACGGAGGGCCGGTCTGTGTGGCCGAGCGGTTCTAGGCGCTTCAGTCAGGAACTGCGCGACCACTACGGTCGCAGATTCGAATCCTGCCTCGGGCATGTATGCGTGTAATGTCCTTAGGTTAGTTAGGTTTAAGTAGTTCCAAGTTCTAGGGGACTGATGACCTCAGATGTTAAGTCCCATAGTGCTCAGAGCCATTTGAAACATTTTTGAAACACGGAGGTGGTTCAGTGACAGTTTGAACAAACATATTGTGGCCCCCTGGTTACTCTACAACGTCGCATTACTGCTAGTGATTAAACGGCCACTTTGGCTGATCAAGTCCATCCCACGGTACAATGATTGTTCTATAACGTTGATGCTGTCTCCAGAGATGAGAAGGGCCCTATTCACACAGTTTGTCTCGCCCAGATCTATTCTGGCCTGCATAGTCACCAGATCTCAGTATTATTGAGCCCTTGTAGTTGACTTTGGAGAGTAGCGTGCGTGATCCGTAGCTATCACCCTTACTTAGACTTCGCAATATTTCACAGGAATAATGATGCCTTGAAAACCTTATAGACCTATATTAATTATTTCTGGACGACTGGAATCTGTTCTGAATGGCATCGAGTTTGCTACATCAATTTAGGCATGGTAAAGTATTGTATTTTTCATGTTTCCATGTCTTTGTCAACCCTTTGTACATCATTTTTCTTTGTATGAACGTTAACTGAGTATTATTTCAGTTTAGTGGTGATGATGATATTGATGATGTGTTCTGCCCATTAGACAAGCCCATCACTGCGAATTCAGCATTCTCAGTACTCTCATCTTTCTGCCATCCTCTTCGTAGCTGTGTATGATACATTTATCTTGATGTCGTCAATGAATTGGTACAATATTTTTCCTCTCGTCTCTTCCCAATCACTGTTATTTCTAGTACATTTTTTATTTACAGTGTCTTCTGACCCAGTGACCTACCAATTTCTACTTGTTATACTATTTGTACAATAGCCTCTAAGCATATATTCTTCTCCGCTGCAGTGTCCATGTTTCGACACCATGCATGACATTAGCCACTCTAGATACGCTTGAAGAAAATAAATACCGACAGCCGTAATTTTATTAATTATTTTACTTGAGCATCAGTTTCGGTGCGTCATTGGCATCACCTTTAGGCTCTTGTACATGTAGCTAGATAAATCATCTAAACGTCTGTGCTATTAAAGGGATCACTAATTTCAACTGGCTTCTGTAAATTTCTAAAATTTCTCTGTGGAAAAGAACTCTCCACGCCTAGAGAGGGTGGAGAAACGTGGTAGAATACAAGTATTGAACAGAAAGACAAGAATCTGATGTGACTCACTGAGTTACAGAACGAGAAAGGAGGGTAACCGGGAGTGGAAGTGAACGTTTTCATCGTCGTTTGACAGAAAGAAATGACCATACTTGTTAATTTTGACTGAGAAGCTATTTATATGACAAAAAAAGCTTCAACTTTTTATTAAATGTAACAGTGCATTGAATTGTTATTGAGTGCAGGGTAGCTTGTTCCAGAGGTAGACAGCGTAGGAGAGAAGGAGTTTGCGAACGTTTTTGCTTTGTAAGGTGGGTATAGAGAGGACACTATATAAGTGAGAAATTGTTTTGTGATTATGATAGGATGACAGGCAATTGATGCCTGATGCTACACTTTGAGGTGCATTTGTACTGAGGAGCCGCTAAAGTGGACATAGTGTATTGTAATCATGTAACTTGGCTGGCCACAACCACTCTAACTCGGGATATGAAACAATGACACTCTCAGATAGACAGATCTTGCAGGTGTACAGTGTGATATGTATAGTTCCACGGAAATATCTATACAGAGACAGGTAGACACAATACAACAACTTATTTTCTGGAACATAACTTTAAGAAAGTCTTCAATGTATTATAGAAGCAAAGTTCCTTCAAGTCCAAAATTAAACGAAGTTCTTCCACAATCGGAAAACAAGCAATACTTCTCCTATGAAGACAAAATGAAAGTTTCTGAATAAAAAGATAATTAAGTTCCTCTCACTATTCTCCATATAACAACAGGAAGAGGCACTGATGGAAGCCTATACATTGTTAATGCATGAGGGATCTTAATTTGAATAGTATTGTCCTGGAGTTGAGAACAAACATGCAGTTTGATCATTTAACAATAAATCTTGCAGTGGACGCTTGGGGCTTGAAAGCCACGTACAGCTATTAGGGAAAGGAACATCTCGAAGCATTTACTGGGGACAGAACGCTGGGCCGAAGAATTTCTCGCACCCGTGTGCTGACAACGCATTCGGTCCCAGAGGCGAAAAAAATGGCCTCCCTGGACTAACCTATAACGCGCGTCTTGCCACAACAGGGGCAGGGGGTACAAGAGAAATCTACATCGCTCAGCCAACGCGTTGCGACAGTTTCGTAACTGCCCCTTGTGAGCAAGGATGCTGGACATAAAAATTCACGAGTTTCCATGTTCACTGTTGACTGGACGCTATCGAGGGAGCCGTCGGTGGTGTCCTCTCTCGGCGTGCAGAGTTTTTTTTGGGAAGCCTGAGGCCTTTGAAACAATTTTAGAAGCAACGTGACATTTATGGCAGCTCTGAAATGATATATATTGGGATACAAAAGCATTTCTCTTAGTTTAGCAGGGGACCTTGGTTGGACACACTGTAACGTTCAGGCGGTCCAGATAATGATCTCCACGATAAATGTGTTGTCCACTTTAGAGTTACATGGAAATTCAAAGACCCAGCCTAAGATGGTCGTGGAAAAAAAAAGCAAGTAGGGAGCACAACGTGAGTCAGTGATTGGTTGCTTCTCCTGAAAAGAGGAGATTATCATTAACTTTGATTGGGATTGGCTGAGAGTAGAACAGATGAGTTAGAGAGGAGACATGGAGCTTGTGGAGTCTTGACTGACACAAGACCCTTGTGGAGGTAGTTGTGTGAGTGCTTTTGTGGAGTTTACCGAGGTCTGATGGAAAGTGAGGTGAAGAGAAACTTGGTCTTCTAATTAAGACTCTGGTCTGGAGTGGGTCTCCTGATTCAGACTCTGGCCTGGAAAAGGTCCTGGTCTCGGCTTTTGTTATGAGTGGGATGCGCTTAGAATACTTGCTCTGAGAATGAATTCGCACAAGCACTGCTCTTGACTGGTATGACTGGCGAACAAGAGTGTCACGTGCTGGAGTCTGCCGAGATTACAGTGCTCAATGAGAGAGTAATTGAGATCAGTCTAATAGATCGCCTGCCGAGACTTTGCGTATTTAGCGCCTGCGATACGGAATTACATGTGGTGCACTCCGCTGTTCTGCAGATACTGGAATCACAACCGTCACCTGAGACAGCGCCATACATCGAGAGAAGGGGTATCGTATTGCTGCTGCTCCAGTTTGTTATGGCAGACGGAATCACAATCTCACAACTTGTTCTCAACTGCACCAACGTAGTACAACTTATGTGTACAATAAACCCATCAAAGTCTTTTCAGTGTTAGATAATTTCAGATTGCGTTATCCATGTTTTCAACCAGAGTAAATAGTTCAATCAGACAAACCATAGTCTTTACCAACCACTCACCACCCAAGGGAGTGCTAACTTTTCGTTGCATACTGTGCTGCCATCAGATCATGTTTTATTTCTTGCCATTTCGCGTAATATGCATCCTTTTGTCCTATTTTATAATCAATAAACTTGTGCCAAAATGGTTCAAATGGCTCTGAGCACTATGGGACTTAACATCTTAGGTCATCAGTCCCCTAGAACTTAGAACTACTTAAACCTAACTAACCTAAGGACATCACACACATCCATGCCCGAGGCAGGATTCGAACCTGCGACCGTAGCAGTCCCGCGGTTCCAGACTGCAGCGACTAGAACCGCACGGCCACCTCGGCCGGCAAACTTGTGCCGTAACTTTTATATAAGATCAATCCTGTGTTGAAATACACTATGTGATCAAAAGAACCCGGATGCACCCAAAAAGTACGTTTTTCATATTAGGTGCTTTGTGCTGCCACCTACTGCCACGTACTCCATATCAGCGACGTCAGTAGTCATTAGACATCGTGAGAGAGCAGAATGGGGCGCTCCGCGGAACTCATGGACTTCGAACGTAGTCAGGTGATTGGGTGTCACTTGTGTCATACATCTGTACGCGAGATTTCCACACTCCTAAACATCCCTTGGTCCACTGATTCCGATGTGATAGTGAAGTGCAAGCGTGAAGGGATAAGTACAGCTCAAAAGTGTATAGGCCAACCTCGGCTGTTGACTGAAGAGACCGCCGACAGTTGGAGAAGGTCGTAATGTGTAATAGGCAGACATCTATCCAGATCATCACAAAGGAATTCCAGACTGCATCAGGATCCACTGCACGTACTATGAGTTAGGCGGGAGGTGTGAAATCTTGGATTTCATGGTCGAGCGGCTGCTCGTAAACCACACATAACGCCGGTAAATGCCAAACGACGCCTCGCTTGGTGTAAGGAGCGTAAACATTGTACAATTGAACAGTGAAAAAACGTGTGTGGCGTGATGAATCACGGTACATAATGCGGCGATCCAATGTCAGGGTGTGGGTATGTCGAATGCCCGGTGAACGTCACCTGCCAGCGTATGTAGTGCCAATAGTAAAATTCGGAAGCGGTGGCGTTATTGTGTGGTGTGTTTTTCTTAGAGGAGGCTTGCACTCCTTGTTGTTTTGCGTGGCACTATCACAGCACAGGGCTATATTGATGTTTTAAGCACCTTATTGATTCTCGCTGTTGAAGAACAACTCGGGGATGGCGATTGATTCTTTCAACACGATCGAGCACCTGATCATAATACATGGCCTGTGGCGGAGTGGTTACACTACAGTAACATCCCTGTAATGGACTGGCGTGCACAGAATTGTGACCTGAATCTTATAGAACACCTTTGGCATGTTTTGGAACGCCGACTTCGTGCCAGGCCTCAGCGATCGACATCGATACCTTTCCTCAGTGCAGCACTCCGTGAAGAATGGGCTGCCATTCCCCAAGAGACCTTCCAGCACCTGATGAACGTATACCTGCGAGAATGGAAGCTGTCATCAAGGCTAAGGGTGGGCCAACACCATATTGAATTCCAGAATTACCGATGGAGGGTGCCACGAACTTGTAAGTCATTTTCAGCCAGGTGTCCGGATACTTTTGATCACATAGTGCATTAATCACCCACAACAATTGACTAAAATAATGACAGGGCCACCGTTTCATTAATATTGTTTCAGCATTCAAGTTAATTTGGATTCTGATAAATGAGATAACCTCTAATGCATGCTGTCAACAACAAACACTGTCAAAGGGCAAAATCAGTTTAGCAGACGCGTTGGGCAGTTAGTCAAGTGGGAGGTTTACTAGTTAAAGTGATTGCTGCGAGGGGGGGGGGGAGGGGGTAACTCAGTCATCTGTTGCCGTTCTAAACATACGGCAAGTCCAGAGTAGTCTTGCATCCTCAGCATGTGAAAGCAATCGGTTGATAAGTGAGTGAGAACCTAACAGTCTTTAAAGGCGAACGAAGTCTAAATAAATCTAAAACTCAACATAAAGCGAATTCCTCAACAGTTGGGTTTGAAAACGAACAAAATCTGCACTCTAGCTTGAGTTGGGGAAGTACACACTTTCAAAATATCTTACAGCCATACTTCACAGGAGAAGTTCCAAAGATAAAAGAGTACAGAAAATTTCTAAGTCCGGCAAGGATAGAAGCACAAAGTAAAGTGTTGGCACTATCTTCTAGGTGAAGTAAAAACAGTAGAAATTATACCAAGTCCCAGCTCGCACATCGCCAGTCACACTTTACAGTCCAGATGGGGGAGGCAGAGTGCTGTCCTGGAAGCTGGTGCTGGAGTCCATAGCGAGGCGTTGCTGAAATCTTGTCGGTTGCTCGCTGCAATGTTACTGCCTCACTCAGTTCCAGCGCCAGCCTAAATAACTGCCTTGTGGTGGGATACACGCAGGCCTATTTTCGGCACGTGACAGTGCGAATTGCAAGAAGAGGTACGGTACGTTAACGATCTCTACCTTCGCCTTGCACGCCTCCTGGTGGCTTGGCCGGAAAGCTGTTATTGCAACCTGTTGGTCTGGTCGCGAAGTTCTGGAACTCAAATTTCCCGTGGCTGCAACCCGTACTACGTACACGTTGTGCATGATATCGTCGGCACCTGAGGTCTAGGGCGCCACGGTACATTGTTGGCTTAAACTATCTAGAGCAGTGACTGTCAAACGTTTTTGCTTAAGAGCCAATACTGTCATTACAGGGCGACGAATCGGGTCGCGTAGGAAGGGGTCGTTATGTGGTCATTAAAGAGAAATTAATTATTCGCCAGACCATAGTTATTGCTAGAAGCTTACCACTTACGCTGTTGGAATCTACGTATTATGAGGTACCACACCAAGTACTTTTAAGCGTAAAATAAAATAATACATTGTAACTACATGCACATATATGAAGGATTATGTGGTAGTCAATTTTCCATATCTGAGAGGATACTGTGACCAGTGCCGTAGCAACAGGATTCCTTGTTTGTTTTTCTGAGTACCGGGCATATTTTCTAGGCAACTTGACGCCATAGTATATGAACGAATAGCAAGCGACTGTAGCAGACGGTTTTCAGTCTTTTTGTATCAGGCGAAAATAACAGAACACAGACAGTTTTAAATAATGTACCTTAATTAATTCAAAATTGTCACAGTGGGCTAGAATGGCGGATGATAGCTTTCTGTGTAAAAGGGTTTAGAAGTCAGTTTTATTTGTTGTATTATGCGTATTTTTTGGAAGTAACTAACTCTTTTTCGGGTGAACACATTGGCCACTTTTCCCGACTAGTTGTATGGTCACTTTTCCCGATCTGACGCCATGTAGGCATAGTGATCAACAAAAGAAACTACCAAAGTGAAATAAATAACAAGGATCTACTTTTGTATGCCAAAATCAGAATCTCAAAAAAAAGTTTTTATTAAAAGATAACGAACAAGCTTGGCTGTTAATCTCACTGACAACAACGGCGATGTATATTAGATATGGTCCTAAACCCGTACTGGCCACTTTACCCCAACTTCCTCCATCGATATTACTACTAACTGGTAACCTGCAAAAAATTTGTATGTTAAATTAATTAGTAGCAATAACTGCAATATGAGACATGATCATAAATGTTTGCTAAATGTTTTGAATGTCATTTTTCTTTTACTCATTGCATTGTATTGCAGCAGCCTCATACTACTTGTTACAAACATGTACCAAGCCTGAAGATGGCCGTCTTTATAACGCGCATTCACGAATGCATATTACTTCCGTTTGACATTTTTACCGTAGCAGCTGATTGCTACCTGTTGCTCACGCTCGTTAGTTGTGAGCACTGGAAGACAAAAAATAAAATATCCCCCCTCTCACTTCTGTTAACTCTGTTCTGGTCATACTACATACCAGTCTGTCCCTGACGTAATGGGTCAACTTTACTTTGCTCACCAACGTCAATCAAAATTCATCAGGTCTCAAAATATTAATGTTCTGCGAGTATTTTTGTTTGTTACTGAGCAAGAAGAATATACTCTTACGAAGCTCGTAACATTAGTTGACGTTTTTTGACTCTGCCGTTAGCTGCTAGATGCATATTGTTAAAAAATACGGCTGAGAACCGCGGGCCGCAAGAAAACTTGACTCGGGCCGACCACTGATCTAGAGGTTTCAGTATTCATGCTGTGTTGATTTATAATAGCCGTCCGCTGTGGCCGAGCGGTTCTAGGCGCTTCAGTTCGGAACACACGGCTGCTACTCTCGCAGGTTCGAACACTGCCTCGGGCATGGATGTGTGTGATGTCCTTAGGTTAGTTAGGTTTAAGTAGTTCTACGTCTAGGGGCTGATGACCTCAGATGTTAAGTCCCGTAGTGCTTAGAGCCATTTGAACCATAACTCAATAGCGAAGATTCGGCGGAGCGGCGGGTTGCACAACTGTACATCTCACACATTTCGGAAGAAAGTTCTGAGATTTCTGGAGGGCACATAGACAAGCGGAAGTCTTCTTGCACGTAGAGACAATATTTTCTGCTCTGCTGAGATGGTTATCCAAAGTTAAACCCAAGTTCTTCACCGTCTTCTCATATAGTATTAGAAGACGTTTGTGGAGAATGGAGAACAGTTGTTTACGTATGGAAGGGCTGATTATCTTTTGATGACGTACTGAAATTACTAGTGATTTCTTTAGTTTAATTCAAAGTTTCTGCGCCCACATGAAGAGTGAAGACGGATCGTCATTTATCTGGATGATAGCGGCGTTAGTATCTTCAGGTGTGGCACTTGAATGGACCTGGAGGTGACCGACGTAAGAAATTGATTTTACAAGTGGAGAGAACGGACACGATACCATTGACATATAAAGAGAACAATAGTGGCTCAAGACTGACCCCTGTGACACTTCTGAGAGATTTACTTTTACGTGCCTTTCTATTCTCACACGCTGTTGCCTGTTTCTTCAGGGCGCTATCTTAAAAGTCAACTGTTGGCTTTCCGCGAGGAATACGTCAAAGTTAACAGTGTCTAATGCCTTTCTGAACCATAGCAATGTTAATATTATGGCGTCGCGGTTGTCATTTGTATGTTTTAGGTCATCAGCTTCTTTTATTAGTGCGGTAATCGTGCTATTGTTCACAAAATCTAGAGTGATATTTGTCATAGAAGCTGAATGTGCCTAAATATTCAGTCAGTCGATTGTGAACAACATTAGGAAGTAATGGCACCTGTGCTTTAATAATTTTGAGAAGTATATTTTATTAATAAAGAACATGTCAGCTACAAAACTGATGCTTACTTTATATCTCTGCATAGTTATCTTCATTATTTAATTATTGTAATACTGTCCAGTAGCTTCAGAAATTTCATGTCTGTCCCGGATCATCAGCCAGCTCATTGCTTTTTTCACCTAAGAATCACTTCAAAAACGTTTTTCATCTATAAACCTTTATGCCTTCGTGGAAAGATGTAAGTCTCCGGGAGAAAAATCCAGACTGCGGGGTGGATGATGGAAAGTTTCCCATCAAAACTGAGTCACCGAGCCTGTGACAGCAGCAGCAATGTGAGAGCGAGAATTGTTGTGAAGAAGCACAATCCATGCCCACGATTTTCCATTGCTAGCCGCTTTTTTCTTGTTGTTGTTGTTGTGGTCTTCAGTCCTGAGACTGGTCTGATGCAGCTCTCCATGCTACTCTATCCTGTGCAAAGCTTCTTCATCTCCCAGTACTTACTGCAACCTACATCCTTCTGAATCTGCTTAGTGTATTCATCTCTTTGTCTACCTCTGCGATTTTTACCCTCCCCGCTGCCATCCAATGCTAAATTTGTGATCCCCTGATGCCTCAGAACATGTCCTACCAACCGGCCCCTTCTTCTTGTCAAGTTGTGCCACAAACTCCTCTTCTCTCCAATTCTATTCAATACCTTCTCATTAGTTACGTGATCTACCCATCTAATCTTCAGCATTTTTGTGCAGCACCACATTTCGAAAGCTTCTGGTTGGTTCAAATGGCTCTGAGCACTATGGGACTCAACTGCTGCGGTCATAAGTCCAATAGAACTTAGAACTACTTAAACCTAACTAACCTAAGGACATCACACACATCCATGCCCGAGGCAGGATTCGAACCTGCGACCGTAGCGGTCGTGCGGTTCCAGACTGTAACGCCTTTAACCGCTCGGCCACTCCGACCGCCGAAAGCTTCTATTCTCTTCTTGTCCAAACTATTTATCGCCCATGATTCACTTCCATACATGGCTATACCCCATACAAATGCTTTCAGAAACGACTTCCTGACACTTAAATCTATAGTCGGTGTTAACAAATTTCTCTTCTTCAGGAACGCTTTCCTTGCCATTCCCAGTCAACATTTTATATCCTCTCTACTTCGACCATCATCTGTTATTTTACTCCTCAAATAGCAAAACACGTTTACTACTTTAAGTGTCTCATTTCCTAATCTAATTCCCTCAGCATCACCCGACTTTATTCGGCTACATTCCATTATCCTCGTTTTGCTTTTGTTGATGTTCATCTTATATCCTCCTTTCAAGACACTGTCCATTTCGTTCAATTGCTCTTACAAGTCCTGTGCTGTCTCTGAAAAAATTTGTCATCGACGAACCTCAAAGTTTTTATTTCTTCTCCATAGATTTTAATACCTACTCCGAATTTTTCTTCTGTTTCCTTTACTGCTTGCTCTGTATACATATTGAATAACGTCGGGGAGAGGCTACAAACCTGTCTCACTCCCTTCCCAACCACTACTTCCCTTTCACGCCTCTCCTCTTATAACTGCCATCTAGTTTCTGTACAAATTGTAAATAGCTTTTCGCTCCCTGTATTTTAGCCCTGCCACCTTCAGAATTTGAAAAAAAGTATTCCAGTCAACATTGTCAAATTCTAGAAACGTAGGTTTGCCTTTCCTTAATCTTTCTTCCAAGATAAGTCGTAAGGTCAGTATTGCCTCACGTGTTCCAACATTTCTACGGAATCCAAATTGATCTTCCCCGAGGTCGGCTTCTACCAGTTTTTCCATTCGTCTGTAAAGAATTCGCGTTAGTATTTTGCAGCTGTGACTTATTGAACTGATAATTCGGTAATTTTCACATCTGTCAATACCTACTTTCTTTGGGATTGGAATTATTATATTCTTCTTGAAGTCTGAGGGTATTTCGCCTGTCTCATACATCTTACTCACCAGATCGTAGAGTTTTGTCAGGACTGGCTCTCCCAAGGCTGTCAGTAGTTCTAATGGAATGTTGTCCACTCCCAGGGCCTTGTTTTGACTCAGGTCTTTCAGCGCTCTGTCAAACTCTTCACGCAGTATCGCACTCACTTTTCATCTTCATCTACATCCTCTTCCATTTCCATAATATTGTCCTCAGGTACATCGCCCTTGTATAGACCCTCTATATACTCCTTCCACCTTCCTGCTTTCCAATCTTTGCTTAGAACTGGGTTTCCATCTGAGCTCTTGATATTCATATAAGTGGTTCTCTTTTCTCCAAAGGTCTCTTTAATTTTCCTGTAGGCAGTATCTATCTTACCCCTAGTGAGATAAGCCTCTACATCCTTACATTTGTCCTCTAGCTATCCCTGCTTAGCCATTTTGCACTTCCTGTCAATCTCATTTTTGAGATGTTTGTATTCCTTTTTGCCTGCTTCACTTACTGCATTTTTGTACTTTCTCCTTTCATCAATCAAATTCAGTATCTCTTCTGTTACCCAAGGATTTCTACTAGCCCTCGTCTTTTAACTACTTGATCCTCTGATGCCTTCACTACTTCATCCCTCAGAGCTACCCATTCTTCTGCTACTGTATTTCTTTCCCCTATTCCTATCAATTGTTCCCTTATGCTCTCCTTGAATCTCTGTACAATCTCGGGTTTAGTCAGTTTATCCAGGTCCCATCTCCTTAAATTCCCACCTTTTTGCCGTTTCTTCAGTTTTAATCTACAGTTCATAACCAATAGATTGTGGTCAGAGTCCACATCTGCCCCTGGAAATGTCTTACAATTTAAAACCTGGTTCCTAAATCTCTGTCTTACCATTATATAATCTATCTGATGCCTCCTAGTATCTCTAGGATTCTTCCATGTATACAACCTTCTTTTATGATTCTTGAACCAAGTGTTAGCTATGATTAAGTTATGCTCTGTGCAAAATTCCACCAGACAGCTTCCTCTTTCATTTCTTACCCCCAGTCCATATTCACCTACTAAGTTTCCTTGTCTCCCTTTTCCCACTCTCGAATTCCAGTCACCCATGACTATTAAATTTTCGTCTCTCTTCGCTACCTGAATAATTTCTTTTATCTCATCATACATTTCATCAATTTCTTCATCATCTGCAGAGCTAGTTGGCATACAAACTTGTACTACTGTAGTAGGCGTGGGCTTCGTGTCTATCTTGGTCACAATAATGCGTTCACTATGCTGTTTGTAGTAGCTTACCCACATTCTTATTTGTTTTATTCATTATTAAACCTACTCCTGCATTACCCCTATTTGATTTTCTAGTTATAACCCTGTCATCTAGGGGTAGCGCCTTTGGTTCATAATTAAAACGTCTTCGGTCCCGGGTTCGATCCCCGCCACTGCCTAAATTTTTTATAAATTATCAGCATTGGCGGCCGAAGACTTCCGGCATAAGAAGTCAGCCTCATTCTGCCAACGGCCTTGTCAAAGAGGGCGGAGGAGCGGATAGAGATTCAGGGCACTCTCTTGTCCTGGGGGTGGGAAATTGCCCCTAAAGGTGGAAGAATCAGCAATGATCAACGACATGAGGATGCAGAAGGCAATGGAAACCACTGCATTAAAGACACATAACGTGTATCCACAGGACATGTGGCCTGTAATTGAAGAAGTGTCATGATCATCTCTCCATTGGCAAAGGATTCCGGAATAGTCCCCCATTCGGATCTCCGGGAGGGGACTGCCCAGGGGGAGGTTACCATGAGAAAAAGATTCAATAATCAACGAAAGGATAACGTTCTACGAGTCGGGGCGTGGAATGTCAGAAGCTTGAACGTGGTAGGGAAACTAGAAAATCTGAAAAGGGAAATGCAAAGGCTCAATCTAGATATAGTAGGGTTCAGTGAAGTGAAGTGGAAGGAAGACAAGGATTTCTGGTCAGATGAGTATCGGGTAATATCAACAGCAGCAGAAAATGGTATAACAGGTGTAGGATTCGTTATCAATAGGAAGGCGGGGCAGAGGGTGTGTTACTGTGAACAGTTCAGTGACCAGGTTGTTCTAATCAGAATCGACAGCAGACCAACACCGACAACGATAGTTCAGGTATACATGCCGACGTCGCAAGCTGAAGATGAACAGATAGAGAAAATGTATGAGGATATTGAAAGGGTAATGCAGTATGTAAAGGGGTACGAAAATCTAATAGTCATGGGCGACTGGAATGCAGTTGTAGGGGAAGAAGTAGAAGAAAAGGTTACAGGAGAATATGGGCCTGGAACAAGGAATGAAAGAGGAGAAAGACTAATTGAGTTCTGTAACAAGTTTCAGCTACTAATAGCGAATACCCTGTTCAAGAATTACAAGAGGAGGAGGTATACTTGGAAAAGGCCGGGAGATACGGGAAGATTTCAATTAGATTACATCATGGTCAGACAGAGATTCCGAAATCAGATACTGGATTGTAAGGCGTACCCAGGAGCAGATGGAGACTCAGATCACAATATAGTAGTGATGAAGAGTAGGCTGAAGTTCAAGACATTAGTCAGGAAGAATCAATACGCAAAGAAGTGGGATACGGAAGTACTAAGGAATGACGAGATACGTTTGAAGTTCTCTGACTCGATAGATACAGCAATAAGGAACAGCGCAGTAGGCAGTACAGTTGAAGAAGAATGGACAACTCTAAAAAGGGCCATCACAGAAGTTGGGAAGGAAAACATAGATACAAAGAAGGTAGCTGCGAAGAAACCACGCGTAACAGAAGAAATGCTTCAGTTGATTGATGAAAGGAGGAAGTACAAACATGTTCCGGGAAAATCAGGAATACAGAAATACAAGTCGCTGAGGAATGAAATAAATAGGAAGTGCAGGGAAGTTAAGACGAAATGGCTGCAGGAAAAATTTGAAGACATCGAAAAAGATAAGATTGTCGGAAGGACAGACTCAGCATACAGGAAAGTCAAAACAACCTTTGGTGACATTAAAAGTAACGGTGGTAACATTAAGAGTGCAACGGGAATTCCACTGTTAAATGCAGAGGAGAGAGCAGATAGGTGGAAAGAATACATTGAAAGCCTCTATGAGGGTGAAGATTTGTCTGATGTGATAGAAGAAGAAACAAGAGTCGATTTAGAAGAGATAGGGGATCCAGTATTAGAATCGGAATTTAAAAGAGTTTTGGAGGACTTACGGTCAAATAAGGCAGAAGGGATAGATAACATTCCATCAGAATTTCTAAAATCATTGGGGGAAGTGACAACAAAACGACTATTCACGTTGATGACATACCATCTGACTTTCGGAAAAGCATCATCCGCACAATTCCGAAGACGGCAAGAGCTGACAAGTGCGAGAATTATCGCACAATCAGCTTAACAGCTCATGCATCGAAGCTGCTTACAAGAATAATATACAGAAGAATGGAAAAGAAAATGGAGAATGCGCTAGGTGACGATCAGTTTGGCTTTAGGAAAAGTAAAGGGACGAGAGAGGCAATTCTGACGTTACAGCTAATAATGGAAGCAAGGCTAAAGAAAAATCAGGACACTTTCATAGGATTTGTCGACCTGGAAAAAGCGTTCGACGATATAAAATGGTGCAAGCTGATCGAGATTCTGAAAAAAGTAGGGGTAAGCTATAGGGAGAGACGGGACATATACGATATGTACAACAACCAAGAGGGAATAATAAGAGTGGACGATCAAGAACGAAGTGCTCGTATTAAGAAGGGTGTAAGACAAGGCTGTAGCCTTTCGCCCCTACTCTTCAATCTGTACATCGAGGAAGCAATGATGGAAATAAAAGAAAGGTTCAGGAGTGGAATTAAAATACAAGGTGAAAGGATATCAATGATACGATTCGCTGATGACATTGCTATCCTGAGTGAAAGTGAAGAAGAATTAAATGATCTGATGAACGGAATGAACAGTCTAATGAGTACACAGTATGGTTTGAGAGTAAATCGGAGAAAGACGAAGGTAATGAGAAGTTAGTAGAAATGAGAACAGCGAGAAACTTACCATCAGGATTGATGGTCACGAAGTCAATGAAGTTAAGGAATTCTGCTACCTAGGCAGTAAAATAACCAATGACGGACGGAGCAAGGAGGACATCAAAAGCAGACACGCTATGGCAAAAAAGGCATTTCTGGCCAAGAGAAGTCTACTAATATCAAATACCGGCCTCAATTTGAGGAAGAAATTTCTGAGGATGTACGTCTGGAGTACAGCATTGTATGGTAGTGAAACATGGACTGTGGGAAAACCGGAACAGAAGAGAATCGAAGCATTTGAGATGTGGTGCTATAGACGAATGTTGAAAATTAGGTGGACTGATAAGGTAAGGAATGAGGAGGTTCTACGCAGAATCGGAGAGGAAAGGAATATGTGGAAAACACTGATAAGGAGAAGGGACAGGATGATAGGACATCTGCCAAGACATGAGGGAATGACTTCCATGGTACTAGAGGGAGCTGTAGAGGGCAAAAACTGTAGAGGAAGAGAGAGATTGGAATACGTCATGCAAATAATTGAGGACGTAGGTTGCAAGTGCTACTCTGAGATGAAGAGGTTAGCACAGGAAAGAAATTTGTGGCGGGCCGCATCAAACCAGTCAGTAGACTGATGACCAAAAAAAAACCCTGTGTTCACCTGATCAGAAGTCTTGTTCCTCCTGCCACCGAACGTTTTTCTTACAGTGTCACAATTACAGTCTGCGTTAATCATGCCTTTTTGCAAAAAATCAAGGAGCCAGCCTTAGGACTCCCAAAATACCGTCGTCGTAACTCGTCATAACTTACTCCTTTGGAAGAAACTCTTCATTTTCCAAGTTTCTTGGATGATGAGACATGATGCCACTCGAGTGATTGTCGTTTGGTCTCTGCTGAAATGAGACACCAACGACTTCTCACAGTAACAACTGAATCAAGGAAGGTTTACTAATATTAGTGTTAGTGTTACGCATCATGTTCTATCTTTGTTCATTTGTTAGAAATCACCTAAACTGTAGATCATTGTTTCCGCTACTGGATCCGCTCTGTTACTGTTCCGGCCAAAAGCCATTGCCCGATGGGTTCCTTGGGCACAGGGACCGTCGGCAGCGGTTTCTCTGTAACAAGCGACTCCACGATTCGCTATATACTGTAACATATCAGAAACCACAGTTCAGTGATCACTCGCATCAAGGCAACGTAAATTGTTGTCTTCTCTTCATCTGCAAAGCATTCTATGTAACCAGAATGGTAGCATGCTGACGTGTGGTTGAATGTCTGGTGAGGTCTTCCTTAGCCTCCCTGGATAAAGTGGCTGCAGTATCGTCCAATATACGACTTTTCTCAGTGCTGCTTTTGGTTCCAACATCATTATTGCCTGACGGCCATTGCCCGCTGCGCCTTTGTAGAGTGCACAGTTCCACACTGCATCCTCTGGAGTACCCACATTGCTGCAGGGGCAATTATTATTCATCTGTCTTTTGATTTTGGACCGATGTGTAGCATACGGACAATGACCGGCCAAGTAAGGGTTAAGAAATCTCATTTTTGGTCTCTCCCTGATGTTAAGGAAAAGTCGTATGCCCCCTGCTTGCCCCAGAAGTGTCCCATCCTGCCACAGTTCTAATATGCGGTCTCGTATTAGCGTCTAGTATCCTTTCTACTTCCATTTCTTTGCCATTATGCAACAAAATGGTTCAAATGGCTCTGAGCACTATGGGACTTAACTGCTGAGGTCATCAGTCCCCTAGAACTTAGAACTACTTAAACCTAAGTAACCTAAGGACATCACACACATCCATGCCCAAGGCAGGGTTCGAACCTGCGACCGTAGCGGTCGCGCGGTTCCAAACTGTAGCGCCTAGAACCGCTCGGCCACTCCGGCCGGCCATTATGCAACAAATAAAGGGTTCTTTTTTTCATGATTTTCAAGACCAATGGGCATAGACCTAGGATTACTAACAACGCATTATTTGGGATTGTACAGTAGGCGCCCGTTGATCTTAGTAGCACATCTCGTTGAACTTTCCTGACTAATGAAGCTGACTTCACAAGCTGCAATCTATGAGTTCAAACGCTCACACCATATCCTGCACCTGATGTGAATATAGATTGGTGATACCGTCTGATTGTTTTCAAAGAAAGTCGAAATTGCCTGTTTGCGACGCTTATAATTTGTTTCATCACGTTTATATCTTTTAATGCCTGCTCCTCTCAATAAGAAGTGCAAAATTACGACTTTCTATCTGGAAAATACCTAGATACCTCGATTTTTCTAATCGATGCATCGCTTCATTTTCATTTAGAATCCTTTGTTTGGTTCCTTTACAGCAGATGGTACATAGTTTTGTCTGGTGCTAGAGACAATTTTACACTTTGACACCATCTTTCAAGTTCATGAAGCGCGGCATTATTTTTGTCTTTTGTAATTCTTCTGGAATCACCGCTTACGAACAACACGTCTTCTCCAAAAGCTACCATTTTACTGCTGTCTTGTAACTTGCGTAGTATCAGCTCTAATACTACATCCCAATACTGTGGACTATAAACTGATCCCTGCGGACAGCTTTTCGTTACGGAGATAGTGATGCTGGAGGCTGAGGTATGGAGCGAAGTTACAATGAAGCACCAAAGTAACTGGTATAGGCATGCGTTTTCAAATACAGAGATATGTAAACAGGCAGAATTCGGCGCTGCGGTCGGCAACGCCTATATAAGACAAAAAGTATCTGTCAAAGTTGTTAGATCGGTTACTGCTACTACAGTGCATGGTACCAAGATTTACCTGAGTTTGAACGTGGTGTTATAGTCGGCGCACGAGCGATGGCACACAGCGTCTCCGAGGTAGCGATGAAGTGGGGGTTTTCCCGTATGATCATTTCACAAGTGTACAGTGAATATGAGGAATCTGGTAAAACATCAAATCTCCGACATCGCTGCAGCCGGTAAAAGATCTTGAAAGAGGGAGATTAACGACGACTGAAGAGAATCGCTCGACGCCACAGAAGTGCATCCCTTCCTCAAATTGCTGCAGATTTCAGTGCTGGGCCATCAACAAATGTTAGCTTGCGAACCATTTAACGAAACATGATCGATTTGGGATTTCGGAGCCGAAGGCCCACTCGTGTACCCTTGATGACTGCACGACACAAAGCTTTACGCCTCGCCTGGGCCCGTCAACACCGACATTGGACTGTTGATGACTGGATACATGTTGTCTTGTTGGAGAGTCTCTTTTCTGGTTGTATCGAGCGGATGGAAGTGTACAGGTATGGAGACAATCTCATGACTCAATGGACCCTATATGTCAGCAGGGGACTATTCAAGCTGGTTGAGGCTCTGTAATGGTATGGGGCGTGTGTAGTTGCAATGATATGGGACACCTCATACGTCTAGATACGACTCTGACGGGTGACACGTATCTAAGTATCCTGGCTGATCGCTTGCATCCATTCGTGTCTGTTGTGCATTCAGACAGACTTGGGGAAGTCCAGCAGGACAAAGCGACACCTCACACGTCCCGAATTTTTACAGTGTGGCTCTAGGAACACTCTTCTGAGTTTAAACACTTCCGCTGGCCATCTAACTCCCAGACATGAACAGTATTGAGCATATCTGGGATGCCTTGCAACGTTCTGTTCAGAAGAGATCTCCCGGATTTATGGACAGCTAGAGTGCGCTGTGCTCTGCAGACGACGGGATGCCAACCTTGTGTTGGCGAGGCCTTGTAGTAGTATCTGTGGCAACGATACTACACTTTCATATACTTCCGCCTTTAGCATTTTCTTAAGAGCAATAAGGGGACCACACCGTTACCGCGTAAAACAGCGCCACATTGTAAAACCACCTACTTCGTACTTCACTGTTGTCACTACACATTATGGTTGGTGATGTTCTGGAGGTATTCGCTAAACCCAAATCTTGCATCGGAATGTCGCTAGATATAGTGCGATTCGTCACTTCTAATCACTCCTTTCCAGTGATCCACTTTTCAGGGCTTCGCTCTTTATACCAGATCAAGCGTCCCTTAGCACCGAGTACAGAAATTTATGTTTTGTAAGAAGCTGCTCCACTATTATACCCCATTATTTTTAATTCCGCACCCACAGCCACAGTATTAGCTGGACTTCTGGTAGCACCTTGGGCCTCACAAGTACTACCTTCTGCAAATTCTATGCAGTTCTATAGCCACGCTCCACAATGCTCGACGTTCCCTTTCCTTCGATATATGATGTCTGGGTAGTATTTGATTATCTGTGGTTTTTTCCTTCGCCTTTCTACTTCACAATCACATGACCAACCGTCGACATTGGCAGCTTTCGAAGAGTTGAAATAGCCCGGATGGATCTGTCACTCAAGTGACATCCAATGAGTAGTCCAATTTCGAAGTCACTGCAATCTCCTGACCAACCTGCTCTGTTGTTACAGCTTCTCTACTGACAACACGACACACCTCGGCTCCTTTTATACGGGCGTTTCTGTTTCACGTCACGTCTAGTGGTCAATTCCGCTTTGCACAGTGATGTCCTGATACTTCTGATCAGATAGTCTATGTGCTCCGCAAGTCACTATACAGTGCATGGCGGAGAATATTTGTATCAATATTAGAGATTTTAAGTCATTTTTGCACTCGCATATTGGGCGAGGAAAATTTTCTTATCTGATTCTCCTGATCGCTAGGCGAGATTAGGACGGTAAAACCAAAATAGTAGGAAAACGTTCCTCGAATGCAGGCTCTCTTAATTTATCCAAGAGGGCTTTGCGAGAACTCCATTGGTTTTCTTCAAGAAATTCTCATTTTAGTTAGTTGAACATCTCTGTTGGACTTTTGCACCTGCTATTCCTTCTTGTTTCATCCTATCAGAGAGTCTCAGAATTCTTTCGCTACCTATTGTTACGCTTATTCGGTACATCGGAGCGTCAAAGAAACTGATATAGGCACGCGTATTCAAATACAGGGATATGTGAACAGGCAGAAGACGGCGCTGCGGTCGGCAACGCCTATGTAAGACAACAAGGGTCTGGCAATTGCTAGATCGGTTACTGCTGCTACAATGGCAGGTTATCAAGATTCAAGTGAGTGTGAACGTGGTATTATAGTCGGCGCACGAGAGATGGGACATAGCATCTCCGCAATATACATATCATCGATATGGGCTTTCGGAGCCGAAGGCCCATTCGTGTACCTTTGATGACTGCACGACACAAAGCTTTATCCCTCGCCTCGGCCAGTCAACAACGACATTGGACTGTTGATGACAGGAAACATGTTGCCTCGTCGGAAGAGTCTCGTTTGAAATTGTACATCTACATCTAAATCTACATTTATACTCCGCAAGCCACCCAACGGTGTGTGGCGGAGAGCACTTTACGTTCCACTGTCATTACCTCCCTTTCCTGTTCCAGTCGCGTGTGGTTCGCGGGAAGAATGACTGCCGGAAAGCCTCCGTGCACGCTCGAATCTCTCCTTCTTTCTATGTATTCGCAATACATTACATTGGCTATGTTAAGGGTCAGTTGCCACTCCCTGCACCAAGTGCCTATCCGCTGCAGATCTTCCTGCATTTCGCTACAATTTTCTAATGCTGCAACTTCTCTGTATACTACAGCATCATCCGCGAAAAGCCGCATGGAACTTCCGACACTATCTACTAGGTCATTTACATATATTGTGAAAAGCAATGGGCCGTCCGGTGTGGCCGAGCGGTTCTAGGCGCTACAGTCTGGAACCGCGCGACTGCTACGGTCGCAGGTTCGAATCCTGCCTCGGGCATGGATGTGTGTGATGTCTTTACGTTATTTAGGTTGAAGTAGTTCTAAGTTCTAGGGGACTGATGACCTCAGCAGTTAAGTCCCATAGTGCTCAGAGCCATTTGAACCATTTGAAAAGCAATGGTTTCATAACACTCCCCTATGGCACGCCAGAGGTTACTTTAACATCTGTAGACGTCTCTCCATTGAGAACAACATGCTGTGTTCTGTTTGCTAAAAACTCTTCAATCCAGCCACACAGCTGGTCTGATATTCCGTAGGCTCTTACTTCGTTTATCAGGCGACAGTGCGGAACTGTATCGAACGCCTTCCGGAAGTCAAGGAAAATAGCATCTACCTGGGAGCCTGTATCTAATATTTTCTGGGTCTCATGAACAAATAAAGCGAGCTGAGTCTCACACGATCGCTGTTTCCGGAATCCATGTTGATTCCTACAGAGTAGATTCTGGGTTTCCAGAAACGACATGATACGCGAGCAAAAAACATGTTCTAAAATTCTACAACAGATCGACATCAGAGATATAGGTCTATAGTTTTGCGCATCTGCTCGATGACCCCTCATGAAGACTGGGACTACCTGTGCTCTTTTCCGATCATTTGGAACCTTCCGTTCCTCTAGAGACTTGCGGTACACGGCTGTTACAAGGGGGCAAGTTCTTTCGCGTACTCTGTGTAGAATCGAATTGGTATCCCGGCAGGTCCAGTGGACTTTCCTCTGTTGAGTGATTCCAGTTGCTTTTCTATTCCTTGGACACTTATTTCTATGTCAGCCATTTTTTCGTTTGTGCGAGGATTTATAGAAGGAACTGCAGTGCGGTCTTCCTCCGTGAAACAGCTTTGGAAAAATGTGTTTAGTATTTCAGCTTTACGCGTGTCGTCCTCTGTTTCAATGCCATCATCATCCCGGAGTGTCTGGATATGCTGTTTCGAGCCACTTACTGATTTAACGTAAGACCAGAACTTCCTAGGATTTTCTGTCAAGTCGGTACGTAGAATTTTACTTTCGAATTCACTGAACGCTTCACGCATAGCCCTCCTTACGCTAACTTTGACATCGTTTAGCTTCTGTTTGTCTGAGAGGTTTTGGCTGTGTTTAAACTTGCAGTGAAGCTCTCTTTGCTTCCGCAGTAGTTTCCTAACTTTGTTGTTGAACCACGGTGGGTTTTTCCCGTCCCTCACAGTTTTACTCGCCACGTACCTGTCTAAAACGCATTTTACGATTGCCTTGAACTTTTTCCATAAACACTCAACATTGTCAGTGTCGGAACAGAGATTTTCGTTTTGATCTTTTAGGTAGTCTGAAATCTGCCTTCTATTACTCTTGCTAAACAGATAAACCTTCGTCCCTCTTTATATATTCCTACTTACTTCCATATTCTGGGATGCTGCAACGGCCTTATGATCACTGATTCCCTGTTTACGCTTACAGAGTCGAAAAGTTCGGGTCTGTTTGTTATCAGTAGGTCCAAGATGCTATCTCCACGAGTCGGTTCTCTGTTTAATTGCTCGAGGTAATTTTCGGATAGTGCACTCAGTATAATGTCACTCGATGTTCTGTCCCTGCCACTCGTCCTAAACATCTGAGTGTCCCAGTCTATAAATTGCAGCGAGCGGATGGACTTGTACAGGTATGGAGACAACCTCACGAATCCATGGACCTTGCATGTCAGCAGGGGGCTGTTCAAGCTGGTGTAGGCTCTGTAATTGTGCGCGCGTGTGCAGTCGGAGTGATATGGGACCACAGAGACATATAGATACGTAAGCATTCTGTCTGAACACCTGCTTCCATTCATGTCCATTGTGCTTTCCAACGGACTTGGGCAATTCCAGCAGGACAATACGACACCCCACACGTCCAGAATTACTGCAGAGTGGCTCCAGGAGCACTCTTCCCAGTTTAAAACTTCCGCTGGCCGCCAAACTCCCTAGACACGAACATTATTGACATATTTGGGATGCCTCGCAACGTGCTGTTCAGGAAAGATCTCCACCCCCTCGCATTCTTATGGATTTATGGACAGCTCTGTAGGATTCGTGGTGTCAATTGGCTCCAGCACTACTTCATACATTAGTCAATTCCATGGCACTTCGTGTTGCGACACTTCCGCGAACTTACGGTCTCCGTACACGAAATTAGGCAGGTGTACCAATTTCTTTGGCTCTTCAGTGTAGATTTCAAACACGTGCACAATATTTTAGAATTGACCCCCCGGCGTTATACATTTGATTTTCTTTACAAATGCTTTGCATTTCTCAGAAACCTTTCGGCAAATATAAATTCTCCATTCTCCTTTCCTAACACTAATTTAGTGCGATTGTTCCATTTCATATGATTTCTTGGGTTTAGTCCTAACGTGTTTAAGATCACTAACCTTGCAATCGGGTACTATCGTTCAGCGACGTTACTTTCCTATAAACGTCAGAATCATTAAAGAACAATTCATTTACGCTCATTGGTCCTATTAACACCATCCACTCCCCTCCCCCTGGTGCGTACCCAACGGTACTTTCGTTTCTGCTGGATGTACGTAATTCAGTTTGTTTCCATTTGTCAGTCTCTATTTGTACAAAGATACATATTTGTTCGTACATTGTAGAAAATTTCACACTACATTCTCATGCTGAGTGAAGTGAAGAGGTGCTGATTAGCACACTGGACTGCATTTGCGAAGACGACGGTTAAAATTCGCCTGCGGACATCCAGATGTAGGTATTTCATAATTTCCCTGTGAGTGCACGCAAATCCCAGGATGGTTCTTCTAAAAAGTCACGGCCGATTTCCTTCTTCAATCTTAACAACATTCCTTGAGCTTGTTTTCGAAGGGACGTTAAACCTAATATTCCTTCCTTCCTACTTTTTTGCTCCCTCTGGTTCCTTCCCTTCATTACTCGGTTATTGTAAACTGACTTCAGCTGATCTTTCAACATCGGGATTCAGGAATCGGGACTCACAGTCGGCGAGAGTGTACGAGGCAGTTCATTTTCTATCTTAGGTATAAGCATGATATCAATCTGCGCGAGGCAGAGCCGTTTCTGCCATTAGACAAGAGTAGCCGGGTATATCAGGGAGACAGATGGTAGTAAAGAAGAGGGGGGAGGGGTCGTTTTTCATTTCTCGCTCAGGAACACCTAGCAACGACCATGGCACAGCGAGAATGCAGCTGATTAATAAATGTTGTGACACGTATGAGGTATTACCGGTATTTGTTAGGGTTGTACAGTAATACCACAGCCTCTCGGAAATAACAGTTGCGACCGGATGACGGCAGGATACTGTTAGACGAGGGACCTTGACAGAAGCAGTACGAGTTTCGCAGTTATTTCGTTTTTTTTTCCACGTAGTCGTTTGTTTGCGCCCGGAAGACGCGTGTTTTGTGGCGGCGCCGTGTGAGCAGAGAGAGAGAGAGAGAGAGAGAGAGAGAGAGAGAGAGAGAGAGAGAGAGGGAGGGAGAGAAAGCGCGTGATTAGCGGCTCGGTTTGGCAGCGCCAGGACGCGGACGGAACGGCCTTGCGGCGCTCACAATGGCGGGCGGAGCGGCGCATATTCATGGCGACCTCTGGCCACGCCACGCCACGCCACGCCGGAATGCAGCGAGCACCGGCACTGGCGCCTGCGCTGGCGCCAGCCGCGGCCGACACGCCTCGCAAACTCTGCGCGCCCGCCTCGCAGCTGGCGCCACAACACCGCCGCAACACTTGCTTGCGCCGCCACGGTCCGGAATATTATCGCTTTCTCCAAATACTCGAATCCCACGGTTTCACCGAGCGGGGTGGAGTATTAGTACCACAATGGAATCCTAATTGGAAAAATAGTTGTTCTCATCCTGATTAGTGAAAACTATCTGCAATTTTCTATGTGTTGGCGTAAGCTGTCGCCATCACACCGGTAGGCAAAGATCTAGCGCGAAGATCGATAGTAAGCGCGAGAGGGGCCAGAGACACTCAGCCGGCCGGGGTGGCCGAGCGGTACTAGGCGCTACAGTCTGGAACCGCGCGACCGCTACGGTCGCAGGTTCGAATCCTGCCTCGGGCATGGCTGTGTGTGATGTCCTTAGGCTAGTTAGCTTTAAGTAGTTCTAAGTTCTAGGGGACTGATGACCTTAGAAGTTAAGTCCCATAGAGCTCAGAGCCATTTGAATCAGAGACACTCACAAGCAACACGCTCCCAACGCCCTCTCGACAGCATGTATTTAGGCCACCGCCTGTGACCGAAGAGCCTCACTGACTCACTCTTCCAGTTTGGCGTCTGTCAGAATATTTGCGGAGTAGGTCACAGACTACGACAGTACATAGTGACCAGATTAGTGACTATAGCGGGAATAGCAGAGAGGCTAAAGTTTGTCATAGCAAGATTATCGATGTTATCTGCATCGAATGTTTCTGATAAGCTTGTGTCACAACACATGTACTCTATTCAAGTTAAGCATATGTTCATGTAAATAAAGAACCATGTTAATCCACGTGTGCATTTGTGTTGTAGAAAGGGGATATACTGTATAATTTTGCAATTACATACAATCGATCGCTCACAGAAAGTTCTGTACCTAAAGACTGGACAATTGCTCAAGCCACACCAATACCTAAAACGCGAAAGAGGAGTAATCCGCAGAATTACAGACCTATATCACTAACGTCGATTTACATTAGGGTTTTGAAACATATACTGTGTTCGAACATTTTGAATTACCTCGAGGAAGACGTTTTATTGACAGATTGTCAGCACGGATTTTGAAAATATCATTGTTGCTAAACACAACTAGCTCTTTATACTCATGAAGTAATGAGTGCTATCGACAAGGGATGTCAAATTGATTCCAGAAGGCTTTAGGCACTGTTCCTCACAAGCGTCTTCTAACCAAACTGGGTGCCTATGAAATATCGCCTCAGTTGTGCGACTAAATACGTGATTGAGTGTCAAAAAGGTCACACTTCGTAGTAATAGACAGAAAATCATCGAGTAAAACAGAAACAATATCCGGCGTTCCCCAAGGAAGTATTTAGGCTCTCTATTGTTCCTGAATTAGATTAACGACGTGGGAGAAAATCTGAGTAGCCCTAATAGATTGTTTGCAGATGATGCTTCATTTACCATCTTGTAAAGTCATCAGATGACCAAAACGAATTGCAAAGTGATTTAGATATATGTATGATGCGAAAAATGGCAATTGATCCTGAATAAAGAAAAGTGTGAAGTTATTCACATGAGTACTAAAAGAAATCCGATAAATTTCGATTACGTTAAAAGTTACACAAATCTGAAGGCCGTAAATTCAGCTAAATACTTAGGGATTACAATTACAAATAACTTAAATTGGAACGATCACATATATATTGTTGTGGGTAGAGGAAACCAAAACTTAAATTGGAACGATCACATACATATTGTTGTGGGTAGAGGAAACCAAAGACCGCGATTCACTGGTAGAAAACTTAAAAGGTGCAACAGGTCTACTAAAGAGACTGCTTACACGTCGCTTGTCCGCCCTATTCTGGAGTATTGCTGTGCGGTGTGGGATCCGCATCAGGTGGGACTGACGGATGACATCGAAAGAGTTCAAAGGAGGGCAGCTCGTTACGTAGTATCGCGAGAATAGGGGAGATAGTGCCACAGACATAATACGTGAATTGGAGCGGCAATCATTAAAACAAAGGCGTTTTTCGTTGCGGCGTGATCTTCTCATGAAATTTCAATCACCAGTTTTCTCCTCCGATTGCGAAAACATTCTGATGGCACCCACGTACATAGGGAGAAATGATCGTCAGGAGAAAATAAGAGAAATCAGGGCTTGGACAAAGAAATTTAAGTCTTCGTTTTTCCCGCGCCGTTCGAGAGTGGAACGTTAGAAAGACAGCTTGGAGGTGGTTCATTGATCCCTCTGCCAGGCACTTTATTGTGAATAGCAGAGTAATCACGTAGATGTAGATGTGGATACCGGCCGCCCATAACTACTTCTCCCTTGCTTCTTTGCAATGGAAGACTCTAGAGTCTATTATAATGAATGCAGGCTGAAGCAAAAAAATTAAAATCTGTATCAAAGCCGGGCTTCGAACCCAGGCCTCTTGCTCACCAAGCAGCTGCACAAATCACTGCACCACGGTGGAGTTACAGCGAGCACAGCCACACAGATCACGTTGGTATGTCTCCCTCTCTGCTATAAAGTCTAATTCACGCCTCGGCACGGCTTGGTGTTCCCGTTCTAAACGGCTCTCCAACACTGAAATAGCACATCAACGATGTTGAATGGCGCAGTCGTTAATGCATCTGCCTCATGAGCAGGAGACTCTCGTTCCAATGCTGATCTTAATACAAATTTATTCTGTGGCTTCATCCTGTATTCATTATCACAGATAAAGTTGAGACTTAATACGTGTCGAGAACACATAATTTATATGACTATGTGTATTAGTAAGGGTTTGAGCTCTAAAACAAAAAGCTGCAGTAACAGCCTTTCATGTTGTAGAGTCTCGTACCATAGGAATTAAGGGAGAAGAAGTTGTTTGGTGGCCTGTATCCTCCTTCTACACAAAACAACTGCAGACGTGTATTAACAGGGTTCTCTATTTACTTGAACAGCTAGCTGCTACTTAACTTTAACAATGTCCATGTGTTGTGGTACGAGCTCTTCTGTAATAGTCAACGTTAGCCTCACTGCTGCTGAAGTACAACTCCTGCTGTTCGATGAATGACAGAAGCCAAACTAGAGTCGAGTAGGTGCGTCAGTGACTGAGCTAGTAACTGAGCGATTGCGCTGGTGACTGAAATTTGTGGTAAGTTCTATGGGACCAAACTGCTGGGGTCATCGGTCCCTAAGCTTACAGACTACTTAATCTAACTTAAAGTAACTTACGCTAAGACAACACACACCCGTGCCCGAGGGAGGACTCGAACCTCCGATAGGGGAAGCCTTATGATATGTGACAAGGTGCTTCAGACCGCACGGCTTGGAGATTGAGCCCTCTGGTCAGCAGCAGCGATCTAAATACTTGCAGTCGAGAGGGCGTTGGCGGTATTCTGATTGCGAGTATGTCTTTGGCCTCTCTCCTGATAGGCGCGCTTGATCCAGTGTCTACTATCAATCTTCTTGCAACATCTCTGCCGACCGGTGTGCTGGCGACAACTTAAGCCAGCACACATGTTATACGACATTCTGTTAATAATTTTGCCACAGTGCACAATGATAACACCACTTCATTGAAACAACACCACAGAGTATACATGATTATAAATAAGTATATGATCTGTTTCTTATGGGAGAAGATGTAGGAATTATGATTAATAAATACACCTTGATCTCACAAATCCCCAATCTTTTATTCAAATATAGAAAGCACATGACTCTTGAAAACGAAAACACAGAAAACTAACAAGAAATACTGACTTAGGTGCCTGGCACTTTGACTGAAATCGTTAGAAAGATGGAAAGGAGAACAAAACTGGAGTTCCTCATCACCACAAATCGTACTTTCAGTTTAACGAGAGAAATAACCTAAGGAACTCCACATCCAAACTGCACCTAGAACCGTTACATGCGAGCTGTTCAGACTGTGGACTCTGAAAGGTGAAACTAACATCTCATGCTATTAACTAAAGGCTTTTACAGCAAAGTCAGTACGAGACTGCAGCCAGCAAGCTAATCACAGTTGACACAGGACGACCAGGGACAATTCGAGAGCATGTTCCCACTCAAGCCAGAGGTCCTTTTGCCTCGCCCATCTTTTTCTTCATATACTTTCACTCTTGTGAGTTTTCGCTGCTACTTGTGATACACACTTTATACACATCTTGCACTCGGGCACACATCTCAGCCTGCCACCCCTAACAGCTGCTGCTAGGAAGTGTCCTGTGTCGTAACGCTATGTTTGTGGCGTCTCTGGACGCTTGTGTGGGTTGCACATTACGCCAGTCCTGGAAACGACTCCCAGAAAATGGACAGTAAAAGTACAAAGTGCTCTGTTCTCAACCCAAACTACATTGTAGGGGCAACAGCAGTGTTTGCACCAAATATGACTGAACGAAATTGTCTCGAACCATGAAAACAATGGGGAACGCTGAAAAGTTTCCCTGGTCCTATTTCTAAGGTTGGTACTGAGCCTAAATGGTCTCTTTTGCTGTTTGCTCACGATGCATACAATGGGGTGACAAAAGTAATGGGACAGCGGTATTTACACACACAGATGGCGGATGTATCGCGTACACAAGGTATAAAAGGACAGTGAATTGGCGGAGCTATCATTTGTATTCAAGTAATTCATATGAAATGGTTTCCGACGTGATTATGGCCGCAGGACTGGAAATAACAGACTCTCAACGCGGAATGGTAGTTGCAGCAAGACGCATGGGAAATGCCATTTCGGAAATAGTCAGGGAATTCAATGTTCCCAGATCCACAGTGTCAGGAACGTGGTGATCGTACCAAATTTTTTGCATTATCTCTCACCACAGACAACGCACTTGACGATCGAGAGTAGCGGCATTTGCATAAAGTTGTCAGTGCTAATGGATAAGCGACACTGAGTGAAGTAACAGCACAAATTAAAGTGGGACGTACGATATATCCGTTAGGACAGTGCGGCGAAATTTGGGGCTAATGGGCTATGGCAGCAGATGGCCGTCGCGAGTACTTTGCTAACAGCGCGACATCAACTGCAGTTCCTCTATTGGCCTCGTGACCGTATCAGTTGGACTCTAGATGACTGGAAAACCGTGGTCTGGTAAGGTGAATCCCGATTTCAGTTGATAAGAGCTGATGGCAGGGCTCGAGTGTGGTGCGAACCCCAGGGAGCCTTGACCAACTTGCCAAGACGCCACTGTGCAAGGTGCCGGTAGCTTCACAATGGTGAGGACTGTGTTAACGTGGAATGAATTGGGTTCTCTGGTCCAACTGAGTCGATCATTAACTTGAAATGGTTATGTTCAGCTACTTGGGGACCATTTTCAGCTATTCATGGACTCATTAATGACAATACACCATGTCACCAGACCGCAATTGCACCAGTTTGCTTTGAAAAACATTCTAGACAATTGGAAAGAAAGCTTTGGGCACCCAGATCGCCCGACATGAACTCCATGGAAAATATACCGGAAATAATCGAAGCATCACTTTGTGCACAAATCCTGCATCGGCTGTACTTCCGCTGTTATAGAGTATTACACTATTGGCCATTAAAATTGCTACACCACGAACATGAAGTGCAACAGACGCTAAATTTAACTGACAGGAAGAAGATGCTGTGATATGCAAATGATTAGCTTTTCAGAGCATTCACACAAGGTTGGCGCCGGTGGCGACATCTACAACGTGCTGACATGAGGAAAGTTTCCAACAGGTTTCACATACACAAACAGCAGTTGACCGGCGTTGCCTGGTGAAACGTTGTTGTGATGCCTCGTGTAAGGAGGAGAAATGCGTACCGTTACGTTTCCAACTTTGATAAAGGTCGGATTGTAGCCTATCGCGATTGCGGTTTATCGTATCGCGACATTTCTGCTCGCGTTGGTCGAGATCCAATGATTGTTAGAAGAATATGGAGTCGGTGGGTGCTGGATCCCAACGGCCTCGTATCACTAGCAGTCGTAATGACAGGCATCTTATCCACATGCCTGTAAAGAATCATGCAGCCATGTTTCGATCCCTGAGTCAATAGATGGGGACGTTTGCAAGACAACAGCCGTTTGCACGAACATTTCGACGACGTTTGCAGCAGCATGGACTATCAGCTCGGAGACCATGGCTGCTGTTACCCTTGTCGCTGCATCACAGACAGGCGCGCCTGCGATGGTGTACTCAACGACGAACCTGGGTGCACGAATGGTAAAACGTCATTTTTTTCGGATGAATCCAGGTTCTGTTTACAGCATCATGATGGTCCATACTGGGGTATCACCTGGCTTGATGGTATGGGATGCCATTGGTTACACGTCTCGGTCACCTCTTGTTCGCATTGACGGCACTTTGAACAGTGGACGTTACATTTCAGATGTGTTACGACCCGTGGCTCTACCCTTCATTCCATCCCTGCGAAACCCTACATTTCAGTAGGATAATGCAAGACCGCATGTTGCAGGTCCTGTACGGGCCTTTATGGATCCAGAAAATGTTCGAATGCTGCCCTGGCCAGCACATTCTCCAGATCTCTCACCGACTGAAAACGTCTGGTGAATGGTGGCCGTGCAACTGGCTCGTCACAATACGCCAGTCACTACTCTTGATGAACTGTGGTATCGTGTTGAAGCTGCATAGGCAGCTGTACCTGTACACGCCATCTAAGCTCTGTTTGACTCAATGCCTAGGCGTATCAAGGCCGTTATTACGGCCAGAGGTGGTTGTTCTGGGTACTGATTTCTCAGGATCTATGCACCCAACTTGCGTGAAAATGTAATCACATGTCAGTTCTAGTATAATATATTTGTCCAATGAATACGCGTTTATCATCTGCATTTCTTCTTGGTGTAGCAATTTTAATGGCCAGTAGTGTATAAAAGCAGCATGGCTCATTATTTCTGCAGGGACTTCTAACGACTTGTTGAGTCCAGGCCACGTCGAGGTGCTGCACTACGCCTGGAAAAACGAAGCTCCGGCACGATACTGGGAGGTATTCCATGACTTCTGTGTATCCATGAGCTCTGTATACACAGTGTCGAGAAGGGGTGACAATACTCAAGTTTGGACGAGATATTGAGATAGTGCCACTTTTCTCATGCAAGTATCTACTCATGCTGAGTAGATACTTGCTCCATCTCAAGTCGGCGTTTTGGGCTAAAGCAGCTCTGACAACTCGCGTCAGGCATTAATTCCCGCAAACTGCAACTTCAGAATACTCCGAGCAGGCACTGGGAAACACCCTAGTATGGCACCCATCTTGAGCAAAACCTTCTTACTGCAACTCCACAGTGATCCCGGGATGTCCAAGAATCCGCAATTTGTTTCAGAGGCTTTCAGCCACCACCAAACAGTCAGTAGTGTCTGCTTTAACTATAAAAAAGTCGTGAAGCGATCAGTACCACGAGTTTTTCTTTAATTTCTCTAAATCTACACTCCTGGAAATGGAAAAAAGAACACATTGACACCGGTGTGTCAGACCCACCATACTTGCTCCGGACACTGCGAGAGGGCTGTACAAGCAATGATCACACGCACGGCACAGCGGACACACCAGGAACCGCGGTGTTGGCCGTCGAATGGCGCTAGCTGCGCAGTATTTGTGCACCGCCGCCGTCAGCGTCAGCCAGTTTGCCGTGGCATACGGAGCTCCATCGCAGTCTTTAACACTCGTAGCATGCCGCGACAGCGTGGACGTGAACCGTATGTGCAGTTGACGGACTTTGAGCGAGGGCGTATAGTGGGCATGCGGGAGGCCGGGTGGACGTACCGCCGAATTGCTCAACACGTGGGGCGTGAGGTCTCCACAGTACATCGATGTTGTCGCCAGTGGTCGGCGGAAGGTGCACGTGCCCGTCGACCTGGGACCGGACCGCAGCGACGCACGGATGCACGCCAAGACCGTAGGATCCTACGCAGTGCCGTAGGGGACCGCACCGCCACTTCCCAGCAAATTAGGGACACTGTTGCTCCTGGGGTATCGGCGAGGACCATTCGCAACCGTCTCCATGAAGCTGGGCTACGGTCCCGCACACTGTTAGGCCGTCTTCCGCTCACGCCCCAACATCGTGCAGCCCGCCTCCAGTGGTGTCGCGACAGGCGTGAATGGAGGGACGAATGGAGACGTGTCGTCTTCAGCGATGAGAGTCGCTTCTGCCTTGGTGCCAATGATGGTCGTATGCGTGTTTGGCGCCGTGCAGGTGAGCGCCACAATCAGGACTGCATACGACCGAGGCACACAGGGCCAACACCCGGCATCATGGTGTGGGGAGCGATCTCCTACACTGGCCGTACACCACTGGTGATCGTCGAGGGGACACTGAATAGTGCACGGTACATCCAAACCGTCATCGAACCCATTGTTCTACCATTCCTAGACCGGCAAGGGAACTTGCTGTTCCAACAGGACAATGCACGCCCGCATGTATCCCGTGCCACCCACGTGCTCTAGAAGGTGTAAGTCAACTACCCTGGCCAGCAAGATCTCCGGATCTGTCCCCCATTGAGCATGTTTGGGACTGGATGAAGCGTCGTCTCACGCGGTCTGCACGTCCAGCACGAACGCTGGTCCAACTGAGGCGCCAGGTGGAAATGGCATGGCAAGCCGTTCCACAGGACTACATCCAGCATCTCTACGATCGTCTCCATGGGAGAATAGCAGCCTGCATTGCTGCGAAAGGTGGATATACACTGTACTAGTGCCGACATTGTGCATGCTCTGTTGCCTGTGTCTATGTGCCTGTGGTTCTGTCAGTGTGATCATGTGATGTATCTGACCCCAGGAATGTGTCAATAAAGTTTCCCCTTCCTGGGACAATGAATTCACGGTCTTCTTATTTCAATTTCCAGGAGTGTATTAAGGTGACTACCATCATGGTTCCTTTAAAACGCTATAGGCTGCTTGCTTCCCTTTTCCACCATCTATCGTTCCCTTCCACGTCAGAGTGCTCGTCCTGTTCGTTGTTGCGGACCCTAGGCCATTAATTGTATATTTTTCGGTCTCAGTTGCAAATTTTTTAGATGATATCGATCATCTTCAGATCTATGTAACTGTGTATGCAACCCGACTTGTCGAATTCGATGGAAGCTAGTCATAACGTAAAAAAGTGCAACGGTGACGGAAAAATGAACAATAGAAAAACGTCTTAAATATCAACACAGTTGCTGAATTTTCTCGCAGCGAATGTGTCGACTATAGTGGGTTATGGAAAGACCATCTTTTCATATCCAGGGCGAACACATGATAGGTTGCTTCGCGACTGCATAGATCCGAAGATGATCGAATGTGATTCGAACTAGTCATATAAAAAAAAATCTACAAGTTAGACAGAAACATAAGCAGTATAAGTTTTTTTAAACTTTCCATAAATCTTTTAAATTTGCTGTGGTCTGGGACTACTTCGCTGTTTTCAAGGACGAGTGTTCTTCGACGATGGCAATGTTTTCCAGATACTTGTGAATGTCATAGAAGCAAAGAGCAGGTCACAGAAAGTGATATTAGCGGAAATAGGAAACGGTCAGTGGACATGCTTGAATTCAGTCATTACTAGCTGAGAGGTTGAACACATAATTAAAAATTTCCTAAGGAGTTTGGAGCTAGAGGAATCAAGAAGAAGCTATCAGTCCTTGATGGATGTAGAAGTACGCTCTCTGGAGAAGAAGAGGTGGTGGTGTTGTAGTATATTTCTGAAGTTAGGTGTAGGAGATCATTTGTGGTCAAACATGTTATTTATTGCAGCACGCAAGAGTGAGGTTATCCAGGTGTGGAGTTCTGTTCAGTCTTTTTTCATTTCTCTTGGTGAGCCGAGGGCTTATATAAGCTCGCGGTTCCTTTAGCTACTACAGGAAGTATTGTAATGAAATAGAGTTTTTAAGCTTTTTAAGCTTGAGACATCGATTACATAAATTCAGTGTTTTAATGATTAATTAGCCTTCATGAGAGAAGAACAGACACTTCCCTGTGTCTTAAAAATCATTTTATTGGGTTTTAGTCATTCGAGGTTAATTACTTCCCTTCTATCAAGTGCGTAACAGGTCAGGGTAGCTGCTCATGCTTTCCTCGGGGAGAAAAGATCTTTACAAACAAAACTCGCACCCAGCGTCGTCAAAAAGAAGGACGCATTACTTCAGTCTGTGTTCTGTCCAGCTCCTTAGCAGAGAGGTCAGCGCGTCTGAGTGGCACAGAGAAGACCCGGGTTCGATTTCCGGCCGGAACGGAGGCTTTCTCCTCTTTGGAACTGGGTGTTTTGTTTTCCTCGTTATCACTTCATCGGTATCGCGCCAGTGTAGCGTCATCTGGATAGACCTGCAACTCGGCGGCCAATCTACTCCGGGTGGGGTCACCAGGCCATCAATGCCGTAGGATCATTTCAGTTTTTTCTATATGTATTCTTGCGTGCCGTGTGGCAAGTTTCGTCGGCGGAACGGGAGGCTATTGTCCTCTCTGTGGGCTGCGACGCGTTGCGCTTTCTGCTGACTGCAGCGGAGTGCAGCAGGTTGCAGTGACGTCGAACGCGTACTGTGCCGACAGCGCGGATTGCGGCGGGCCGACTGCGCGAGCCACAGCTATTGGTTGCGTCAAGCGTCCCAGACAGCAGCGGCCGACTCAGCGGACGCCGTCTACAGAAAGCTGGCTGCAGGTACTGTCAACTGTTGTGTGGCTCTTATTTCCTGGTGTTACGGAGTAACAGCGCGGCAAACTGTGGAACAAATCACAGATCGTACTGCGCTTAACGGAACTGGTTGCACTCGGTTTAGAGACAAACAACATGCGCAACGGATCCAGAATTTGGGAATCGGCTGCCGTACAGCAAATTTCGTCCGGTGTGCGCTCTCTTTGCCTCACTCTGTGAAGCATTTGGTACGCGCGCATCGGCTTTTAACTAAGTTAAGCTCCACATCAGCGAGTATACGCGGACACTGGAGCATACAACCTTGTCCACGCCACTGCTACTTTGGAAAATGCCGAACGTGCTCCCGGAGTCACTGTGAGCTACACATCAGTCTGAGGACGTCGAAACAGTGATGCGACTCCGATGGGCAGGAGCACAGGGGCAATAAGACGAGTGGTATCCAGCGAAGAGTTGCGGGGGGCCGGGGCTAGCAGTGTATTTAACACTAAATTCTTCGAGAATCTTCATATATAAATGATGCTCTAAGCCCCCCCTATTCTAACTCCGACTTTCGCTGTTGCACATGGATTAAAAAGAAACGCGAACTGACTGTAATAGACCCTGCAAGTGGAGTAGAAAAGAGTTTGGCACCTGCAATAATTTAATTTGATAGACATTAATTTAATAAAGGAAAGTTTCAGTAACGTAGTGAGAAATGAAAGGGTTGCTCTACCGATTAACAGAATGAAAGTTCTGTCCAAAATAACAATATGATTTATTATGACTAAACTCAAAATAATAAACAAAACACATGAAACATTTACAATACATCAAATTGGCTCAAATTGGATACTCAAATAAATGTTGTGAAGGTGAAGTTGTTCCTAAACTAGATTGTGACATTTATGACGAAGTGGTATGTGGAGCCAATTCCTTGCAACTCAAATCTTAAGAGAAAACACACAGCCAACCCAACATTAATTGCTGCTACCCAAGACAGAACAAAGAAAAAGACGAACAGGCGCGCTCTGCTGAGCTCTGATTATCACCTAGGAAAATCCCTGTCTGCCGGTGCTGCGGACATACATTACCAAACTGTCTTCTTAACTGCAAAAACACGACCTGGCGTACCAGAGGCGATGGCTGGTTGCTTTGACGTCCCGTCGTGGTGATGATAATGTCGCGAGTATAGCCCGAAACTAATTATCCTGGTCTGGTTGTTCCAGACTAAGGACTTCCTAGCAATACAAATGCGCCTCTGAGGGACACGAAGAAGACTCGCCACACAATCACTGACGGTACAGTGATTGATTTTAACAAGCGAAGTCACACTGTAACTCCGATACAGTCAACATTAGCCAAAACTGCTCAAGACAGACAACACAGGCCTCTTGTACACAGAACGCTCAATCGCCAACTGTACTCGGAAAGTTACGTTGAAGTCGAAACTTCAGCTACTTTGTCAAACAGTTACAATTAAATAAAAGTATATTAGACAGGCCACGGAAGGCAGGCTGACCCGAGCAGTGAGAGCCCAGTCTTGTAACCTACTCTGACAGAAAGGCGAGAGCCGACCCCATACAAGAGCACCCGTACAAGCCGAACACCAAACATTCCCGCCCCCACGACAGTGGCCATGGTTAAACGTTCCAATCAGCAACTTGAAAACCGGCGGAAAATTCCACTCTATTGCCGGAGCACTACCATTCCACCAATGGAGATTCTTGGCGCCAAATTCTGCGCCGATTTTGCTACGTCACGTAGCTATGCCCTGAGCAAGCCAATCACAGTTACTATTTTGCAGAAAGCGCGGGAATTTTCCCGCCACAACTGCCTGGGTACACAAGTCATTCCCACGCCTCGCTGGTAGCCCGCCAGAAAGTGTTTTCGCTAAGTTTCTGCGAAGTAACGGAACCTCTAGCCCAGCCGCTACTTCAGGCCGCTGCGGGCGTGTCTTTTGACAATGTCGGCGTCTGGAAAGCATTCACTCGACTCCCTCACGCCCGTCGGCTTAACCCTTTCCAGATCAGCAGAGCCCCCCTGTCACCGGACCATCCGGGTGACGAGAGACGCTGCGTGGGAAGTCCGCGTGTGAAGGAATAGCGACTTTTCACTGCATGCAATTCGCAAGGAAAATTGTATGATAGGAATATGAGAGGGGGCTCATGCCACCTCTCAGAGTTAATTCCCAGAGGAAAGAAAATGGAAACTAAAATGATAAGCGCTGTAGATGAGATCTTAGCGGAGTTCCAGAATGAACTAAAACAAAAAAGGGCGTCAACCACAATTACATCGCAGGTTAGAGACAAAATTTGGGCACTCGCACTAGGTCAAGCAAGGCATTATGGACAAAATGAAGAGCTCAGAACTGAAAAAGCCAGACTAAGAAAAGAAATAGCGGTTGCAAGCGCACCAGATGCCCAGGAACGCATTCAGCGCCTGGAACAAATAATAGCGGAACTCAAATCCGAAAATCAGAGATTAAAGTCAGAAAATAAACCCCTCACACTCTCATTTGAAACGGTTGCGGCTGCCGGTCCGATTGCAAAACATAAAAACGAAGTACAAGAACGCATTCAACAAACAAAGCTAAACAGTCCAGCACACTTTTCTTTAAATCAGAAAACAACCGAGATGCGAGAACCATTAGAGAAACCACCACTAAAACAATTAACCCCAAGCAGGAGAAATTAAAAATAAAATCAATCAGGTCAACAGCAAACACCATAATTATTGAAACAGAATCACAAGTAGACAAGAAAAAGATAATAGAAGAAGCAGCACAGCTTAAGGACATTAGGAGTCAAGAACCCAAGAAGTTCAGCCCCCTGCTGGCAGTGCACCATGTCTCAACATATTTAACTGACCAGGAATTTTTAGAAGAGCTCTACGAAATAAACCTGAGTGAACACGTAACTAAAGACGAGTTCGATAACGAGGTTAAAATAAAATTTAAAACATGACCAAAGGGCAAAAGGACAGTAAACAATATTCTAGAATTGTCGCCAAGAGTACGATTACTGCTGCTTCAAAAAGAAAGGGTTCATATTGAATTTCAGTCATAAACGACTTTGCTGCTGTACAAAAATGTTTTAATTGTTGGGGCTTCGGTCACCCATCGAAGCGTTGCGACAAAGATTCAGTATGTGTGAAGATGTGCAAAACCGCGACACAAAAAGTCGGAATGCAGGCAGGAGTATCCTGTTGGCTGTATACCGTGGAAACTCAGAAACAGAACATGTGATAAGGCAGGGTGGGGGGAGGGGGGGGGCAGGGGACAGACTGTCCTACATATAAACAGCTCTACGAAAGACAATTGGAGCGCACCGAATACCATGTCCTGGACAACGTCCATTAACAAGGAGTGCTACCATTACTGTCAGAAACCCTTCCCCCTAACACACGCAGGAACAGGCAAAGGTACAAATCACCGTCGACTAGGATGAGAGGCTGTCGGCGAGCCGTTGATTGGTGGCAACAGGTGGGGATATTACAGCCCCCAAATGCAGATACCGATACTAATGTAATGCCTCAGTTCTGGGAGACAATACAGTGTAGGTACTTTTGCATTACCAACTATATAGACGATATGTGCTTGCAGGGTGCAATAGAATGTGAGGTTGCCAAGCACCTGAAACATCATATGTTCGATTGGGCCATCTTCCAGGCTGGTCTCCTTTTATTAGTTGACGAACTGGAAGACTTCGAGATAGTACAGAGAAATACAATTACGTCCTTGGACGTCCTGAGAATGAAGATGTCACTGAGTTCAGAAAAAATTCAACACCACAGGCACACACAATCCGGGCAACAAGTAGAATATGATACAACCAAATGTAGACCCTATATTACAGCAGTTCGTTTTGTCTACGGGGATAGCGCACATAGTCACTACGAAAAACAAAACAGTAATGTAGCTGAGGAGAAATACACAACCTGCACCGGCATAACACCAGACACAAACACCCCAGAAACGGACATACAACAGTCACATTTTACGAACAAGTTCCCGGCAGAGATAAAAAACAACACTATCAGGGGAAATGTTCAGCGAAAACACATCGAACTCCATACCACCAGAAACCATAAAGCAGGAAAGACGTGCTGCACTACAAAATTACTCGAAATCGGAGCACCAAACAAACAGTCAAGAACACCAACCAGATACAACCAAAGACCCCAAGCTGAATACTGTTAATTACGTAAACGACGAAAACTTAGAAGTTAACCTACGGCTTAGCAGACTAGAAAACAACGATATATTTCAAACAGTTCTTCGCTATGTACTAAGTTCGAAAACGGGGATAAAAACTGCTTTCCAACTACAGAACAAAGTGATAGGATGATCCTAAGAGTTGAAAATCTGCCAACGAACCTCAAAGAGCTATGTAAGCTTCTAGAGGAGGCATGTGCGCGAAGGGGAGAGGGCCTAAACCTAGAGAAAGTATACAACGACTTCGTGAGAGCACATGGACATGTGTTTCTGGATTTTAAAGAAACCACACCCAAATGTTTTTCCTTCACTAGATGTCCCTTCTGAAGGTAATACAACTAAATTGCCAGGGCAGTACTCTAGTAAACATGTAACTAGGTAGGCTCTTAGAAGAAACAAAAGCAGACATCGCATGCGTTCAGGAACCTTTTCTGCGAGGTGGGAAAATTTCAGGGCTCCCCTCACATTACATCACAATAGCTGGAACACCAAACTCGAAAGCCGCGATAATGGTAATTAATAAAAACCTCATAGTAACACAAATCACGCAGTTTTTCTCTGAACACATTGCCACAGCAGATATAACAGTCGGACACGATGTATGGCTCATGTCGCGTATTTACGCTTGGTACTCGTATGATATAGAACCTTTCTTAGACAAAATGAAAGACTTTGCACGACACTCAGAAAGAAAAAGGCTGCTCATTCTAACTGATATCAAGGCAAAATCCCCCTTGTGGAACTCAGATAGAACTGACGACAGAGGGCAACTAGTGCTTGACGTGGTAAATGAATGCAACCTCTTCATACTGAGTAGGGAGGTCAGCCACCTACCTACCGTGGAGGTGAAAGTAATATAGACCTTTCTCTAGGGAACGCAAAATCTCTTCCACTAGTCAATACGTGGAGGGTATTAGATAGAACCACACACAGCGACCACAACGCAATCGTCATAACCGCAGACAGAGAAATCAATACACATAACATAGACCACGAACAGCAGCATTTACTCATAGGAAGAGCCGACTGGCCAAAAGTTCGAGATATTGTTGAGGCGTCGTCGCTACACACTGTTCAAGGTAGTATAGATTACAAAACGCATGTAGTGGCAGAGGTCCTACAAAGAGCACAGGAAGCAGTTATACCAAGCGCAAAAACTGGGTGGAGACAGAAACAACCGTGGTCGACAGAAATGGCAAGACTGAGGAAGGATTCACGGGACAAAAGAAAGTGCTACCAACAAGTAAAGACAGTTCCTGAAAGACAGATAAGACTTGATCTGTATCGTGACGCTAAACAGAAATACCAAAAGTGACTAAAGACAACAAGGCCAGACTACTGGACCAATTTTGTAAAAACCCAACTACAGAACGACATCTGGGGACAACCATTCAAGATAGAACGAATTAAGACACCGACCGTTCTGTCAACACTAAAACAAGCTGGCGGCACAATGACCAGAGGATGGAGAAGCAGAGCAGAATATCTTCTGAACAGGCTCCTCCCAGATGACGACTCCACACAAGACGAGGGACACTATGCTGACCTAAGAGAGAGCATGAGGCAACCATACATCAGTGACAGTGTAACCATGCCATTCACGCAATAAGAAGTCGCGACGCCAATCAGCAGGCTTAAAAACCGAAAAGCACCCGGCCCAGCCGAAATACTTTCAGAAACATTAAAACAAACAGTAACACAAATCACTCCTTTTCTTACCAACATGTTCAACTAGGCACTACTAACAGGCAGAATTCCAAACCTCTGGAAAACTGCTAATGTAGTAATAATCAGGAAATCACAAGACAAAGAGCCAACAGACCCCAAAACGTATCGACCGATCTGTCTCTTAAACACTCTCGGCAAGGTACAGGAAAGGCTCCTGTGTGACCGTTTACAATCGCAAAGACGCCTCCTCGGCCTAATGCCCATCAATTCGGCTTCAGGGAAGGTAGATCAATAGAAGACGCCGTCAACCAAGCACTGACAGTTACAAATAGCATCAGCGACAATTACACGGCCACCATTCTAATCGACATAGTCGGGGCTTTTGACAACTTGTGGTGACCGTCCCTCTTCGCCAGGTTAAGAGAAATGAAGCTATCAGCTTCCCTCTACAATAGCCTCCTCGGTTACTGCAGAGGCAGAGTGGTGGAGTAGAGGGCTGGTACACGAAAGGTTGTCAAGAGCCATTATTCTGGGGTATCTCAATCGAACCCTTGCTGAACACCCTGGACAGTGGCGACAGGGTAAGAGGTGTGGTGGCGCACGCAGATGACCTGCTCGTAGTGGTGTCCGCCAACTCGAGAGCAGCACTTAGAGACAAATGGCGCGCAACTGCTTCAGAAAATGAACAGTTGGTGCAAAGAAAATGAATTAAAAATAGCTCCCAACAAAACTGTATATTTACTGCTCAGAGGGACACTACAGAGGAATCCAATTCTAAAATTAGACAATGCAAGCATACAGAGGAAGCAAGGCACAGAACTGCATCTAGACAAAAAACAGACTTTCAACCATCATATAAAACTGACAATTGACAAACCCTCCAAAATTATGCGCAAACTGTCAAGACTAAACACAACTCAGTACAATTTTCCTATTAAGACAATAAGGACCTACCAAACTGCGATATCTGAATCCATCGCATGCTTCGCCGCAAGTGCTTGAGCTCATAGGCTGAACATACAGACTAACAAGACAATTGCAAGACGAGGTCAACGTAGTGTACTCCGGAGAATGAGCGGAGCCTTCAACACCGCGTCACTAGAGGCACTTTGCGCTGTGATGGGGACCTGCCCCATAGACATAACAATACGTTATAGAGCTGCACTTTACTGTCTTAAGAGGGACAGGGACGATAAATTCACCAAAATTACGGGAACCAACATTATGAACAAAACACAAATGAAACAATGGCGGGTTCAAACATGGCAGAGAGAGAGGGAAGCATCCGACAAGGGCTGCCGAGTACCCTCTTTCTTTCCTGATGTACACGAAAGACTACAAGTGAAACATGTCGACCCAAGCCGGGGGACGGTCCATTTCGTGACAGGCCACGGGCCTTATCCGGTACATTTAAACCGTATGGGACTAACTAACGATGAAGTATGCGTATGCGGAGCAACTGGGACACCAAAACATGTCACACTGCTGTGCAACACGCTAGCACAAGTGAGACCTATACAGAATGACAATGATATCGCCAGAATAATACGTAATCCCGATGACTGGAACACGATAAATAGCGTAGCCGATATTGTATCGCACACTCTGCACGACGAATGTAAGCGCCAAAACCTATATGGAAGGAGGCGTAGACAAGCACAAAGAACACAACAAACCACATGAGAGGACACAGATTCCGAAACCGAGGAAGGAACACTAAGTGAACGTGACTCAGAAGGGATCAACATGTAAGGGACCAATGCAATGTATTGACCGTCTTATTTTGTGCGGACAGAAGTATATTCTCTTCTCTATTCAAAGCTATAATCAGAAATGTATTGTTATTTAAGGAATAATGAATTCAAGTAACAATGAACTATGTTCAGTTTCAACTAAAAAGTTACAAACATAAGGGTATTTCTCATGTGAGCCTGAAATTCATGTATTCGATGCATGAAGTGCTCAATCAGCATTTAATCTGTATAATCTGTGTAAACATACATTACCACAAACGATTGCAGATGAGAATACCTCGAGGTTGTACCGACACCTTCTCATCTGCAATAGGTAGAAATAGGCCCGTATTGATCAACATGCTACTTACACTGTTTTACTCATCCAAATACAGCATATCACTTCCCGCTATATATAAAAAAATTATTGTTAACCACGCTCATCGTGTTACATTTTCTTGTTTTTAATTTTTCTTTGACATTTGCATTATATAAATTATTTTCTCATCAACTAGGTAGTAAAAAATTATATGGAAGCGTTTTAACAATTGTTAAGCATTCAATTCACTGTAACTTGAGAGAAATCTTTATATATTGTATTCTTTATATTGTTTAAAAAATCATTAACAACTGTCTACCAATAAGACTGTAACAATGAGAAGTCTTTTCTATTAGATTCAGAAGCATCCGATCCACCGTACATTTCAAGGCGGTGGGTTACTCTGTACTGTTAATGAAATAAATAAATAAATAAATTTTCAATATGTGTTCTGCGGAAAGGTAGGAGGGACGTTCAATAAGTAACGTAACACATTTTTTCTGAAAGCAATTTGATTTTATTCAGAACTCCAATACACTATTTTATTTTCCACTCTTTTGGCTACAAAGACCCTATTTTTCAGCACAATCTTCGTTTAATGCGACGGCCTTACGCCACCACTCTACTGGTCGACGTCGGAGCCAACGTCTTGCAACATCAATAAACCCTCCTCCCCCCTCCCTCGCTCCAATCATCCACGTACTGCTTCCCAAGGGGCGTATTCTTTAATGGGAAAAACAGGTGGAAGACGGGAGGCACGAGATCGGGACTGCACGATTGATGTGGAAGAACAGTCCAATGAAGTCTGGTAAACTCCTGTAGTGTGCACAGACTAATGTGAAGCTTTTTGTTGTCATGGAGAAAGGAAAGTTCATTAGCATTTATATGGTGGCGAATACGCTTCCTGAGAGTAGCACAGTACAATTCATATTCGATAGTTGCACCATGAGGGAGGACATCAAACAGAACAACCACATCAGAGTCCCAGCAGACTGTCGTCATGACTTTTATCGGCTCAGGGTGCTAACTTTTTCTTCGGAGGAGTGATGACGTTGCACCACTCCAAGAATTGCCATTTTCTTTCCAGTTCGAAGTGATGAACCCATCTTTCATCGCCTGTGACTACGTTTGACAAAAAATTGTCATGGTCAGCCTCGTAACGCGCAAGCAATTTCACAAAGATGGCCCTTCGATGCTTTTTATGTTCTCCCGTTAGGCGGTAAGGAATCCAGAGGGCACACACCTTTGACTGACCCAACTGGTGAACAAGTGTGTCACACTATAGACAGAGACGTGCAGTTAAGCAGCGAGGTGTTTCATTGTAATGCGTCGATCACCTAGAATAAAGAGTGTCCGCATGTTTCAACATTGCAGCAGTCACAGTCATGTGTGGCCAGTGAAGACATCATAGATCGGACATGTTCAGGCGATCTCATTGCACGCCAAACGACTCACCGTGCTTCTATTCGCTACCATTCTGCAAGTGCCTTTGAATATCTGCGGCGCTCTGGTTTTCCGCCAAAAGAAACTCAGTGACAGCTCTCCGCTTGGAACGCACCTCCGTTATAAACGACATTTTGAATGCTACTACAGCGCCGCCACCTATCAGAACTTCATGAAACTATAGGGGCTGAAGCGGGAATATTCCACGATGTTCCACAGTAAATTCCGATTTTTTCAACAGAAACTGGCCGAGAAAACAAATGTGCTACATTACTTATTCAATGCAATGCAATGTACACCATCGAAGAGAAGATGGAAATGCTACTCATCTCTGGAGAATGCAACTAAACAGAACAGCAATTACAATGATGTTTTGTTATTCCCGATATGTTTAGAGGTAGTACAATACCGTAGTTTTTTTAAACGATATGCTGTGTGCAGTGAAGGCGGTCCTTGACTAAAAACTGCATCTTTGATGATTGTGGTTGACGGCAAGCTGCCCAGGCTGTGGAATCCTGCAGTAAACGATATCCTCACAAGAATCCACTTGATGTTTCTCGCGATGCTGTGTAGCTTAAGAAAGCGCGAAGTTTCAAACGAAGGCAAAGTAGTCGTTGTGGAACTCGCACATCAAAGTCACCTACGTTAGTATTCTCGCTTCTGTTCCAATGAAACCGCAAGTAACCACGCGATAGCTTGAACAGAATTCCCAGAACCATCGCATTCTAACACGCTACTTTTTCTACGCTTATAATGTACACTTACACCAAGAATTGCATGGGAGTGATTTCCTGATTCGTATACCGTTCTGTCAGTCGTCACAGCAGTGAATCTTCGCCAACAAGAATTCGTTCGTCGATGTTCTTTTTTCGGATGTGTCGCTTGGCGACACATACTATTTGTCATTATGATCTGCGGTTCGGTTCGATGGCGTCACCTACACTACTGGCCATTGAAATTGCTACACCACGAAAATGACGTACTACAGATGCTAAATTTAACCGACAGGAAGAAGGTGCTGTGATATGCAAATGATTAGCTTTTCAGAGCATTCACTCAAGTTTGGCACCTACAACTGCTGACATGAGGAAGGTTTCCAACCGATTTCTCATACACAAACAGCAGTTGACCGGCGTTGCCTGCTGAAACGTTGTTGTGATGCCTCGTGTAAGGAGGGGAAATGCGTACCATCATGTTTCCGACTTTGATAAAGGTCGGATTGCAGTCTCTCGCGATTTCGGTTTATCGTATCGCGACATTGTTGCTCGCATTGGTCGAGATCCAATGACTGTTAACAGAATACGGAATCAGTGGGTTTAGGATGGTAATACGGAACGCCGTGCTGGATCTCAACGGCCTCGTATCACTAGCAATCGAGATAACAGGCATCTTATCCGCATGGCTGTAACGGATCGTGCAGCCACATCTCGATCCCTGAGTCAACAGATTGGGACGTTTGTAAGACAACAACCATCTGCACGAACAGTTCGACGACATTTGCAGCAGCATGGACTATACACTCGGAGACCATGGCTGCGGTTACCCTTGACGCTGCACCACAGACAGGAGCGCCTGCGATGGTGTACGCAACGATGAACCTGGGTGCACGAATGGCAAAACATTTTTTTCCGATGAATCAGGGTCTTTTTACAGCATCATGATGGTCGCATCAGAGTTTGTCGACATCGCGGTGAACGCACATTGGAAGCGTGTATTCGTCATTGCCATACTGTCGTATCACCTGGCGTGATAGTATAGGGTGCCATTGGTTACACGTCTCGGTCACCTCTTGTTCGTATTCACGGCACTTTGAACAGTGGACGTTACATTTCAGATGTGTTACAACCCGTGGCTCTACCCTTCATTCATTGCCGGCCGGGGTGGCCAAGCGGTTCTAGGCGCTACAGTCTGGAACCGCGCGACCGCTACGGTCTCAGGTTCGAATCCTGCCTCGGGCATGGACGTGTGTTACGTCCTTAGGTTAGTTAGGTTTAAGTAGTTCTAAGTTCTAGGTGACTGATGACCTCAGAAGTTAAGTCCCATAGTGCTCAGAGCCATTTGAACCAATCTACCCTTCATTCGATTCCTGCGAATCCCTACATTTCAGCAGGATGATGCACGACCGCATGTTGCAGGTCCTGTACGGGCCTTTTTGGATACAGAAAACGTTTGGCTGCTGCCCTGGCCAGCACATTATCCAGATCTCTCACCAATTGAAAACGCCTTGTCAATGGTGGCCGAGCAACTGGCTCGTCACAATACTCCAGTCACTCTACTCTTGGTGAACTGTGGTATCGTGTTGAAGCTGCATGGGTAGCTGTACCTGTACACTCCATCCAAGCTCTGTTTGACTTAATGCCCACACGTATCAAGGCCGTTATTACGGCCAGAGGTGATTTTTCTGGGTACTGATTTCTCAGGGTCTATGCACCCATATTGCCTGAAAATGTAATCACATGTCAGTTCTAGTATAATATATTTGTCCAATGAATACCAGTTTATCATCTGCATTCCTTCTTGGTGTAGCAATTTTAATGGCCAGCAGTGTATAGCCGATTGCTGAGAAGTGCGTTCGGAGGGGCGGCGGGCAGTCTGTTGAGAGTATACTACGAATACAGCCAAGCGTCCAGGAGGGGGAAACTTTTGTGAATGATTAAACGGCGCTCCAAGGACTATTAAATACAAGTGGTGTATTACTTCTGTTACCTAGGTGGCTTGTTTAATCTAGAATCTGTTTGAGTGTATTCCTTCCCCATGATTGTGGATTTCATATTGGTTGTTCGAGGTTTCGCTTCGAATATTGTGGTTCGGTTTAAATGAGGAAATTTGTTCAGAGGTCATAGGCGGACCTCCGATTTGGTGGTGGCTATTTCTGACATGACTGACAAGCTACTGGGGCTGGTGTTTATGAATTTGAGATTCTGGGGCTGGTGTTTATGAATCTGACATACAGGGGTTGGTGTTTATGAATTTGTTAACACTGTCGGTGTTGGGCGTTAGGGCTGTACGGCCCAATTGTAAGATCTTAATGTAAGTTTTACCCCGGTGTGTGCTACATTTAACTGATTCAATATTCGGCACCACGGTGGTGGCCAGGGAGTGTAATGTAAAAGTTTTATGTGTTGTAGTTTAGCAAATATCTTATAATGGTTAGCATTTAGATCTTATAAGTTACTTTATATCTGCTGATTTGCCCTTGGAGTTTTAGAATGTAGGAGGGGCTTCTCAGGACAGTAGTCTAATGGTATGTAATTTTAGCTTATTTTATTGATATACTTGTTAAAGGTTGAGCCTTGATTTGAGCAAGTTTCGTTTATATGTATATAACAATTATTTTAAGGTGTATGGTTTCTGGATTTTTTAATTTATTTTGAAGAGTTGGAAGTGTATTTTAATATCCATACCTGGGGTCTAGCTGAATAGAAGTGAATAGCCACAGGTGCAAGATAGTTCGGTAAGAATTGTAACATCTGTCTTGTTCAGTGCTAATATTGTCAATTTTTCAGATGACCAGTCACTTTCTGATGTAACCTGTAACAACAGGGTGGCTGGTATGGAACTTAAGTATTGATGCCTTGCATCCTGTGAGTGCACGTTCCAAGAAGCTACAAGTGCTACTCATAGTATTATATTATTTGTGTAAATTAATTTAACTCTAGTTCTTGGTATATAAGGTTTATTTCTAAAACGTTTTTGTTAACAAATTGTATCTGTTTGGTTAATAAATGTTTGAGTCCTCATTCTGCACTTGAATCACCTAGACATCGCTCCACTACATCCTGTAGTACACTATTGAGTGCCTCGTCCCAAAGGATACGTAAATGCAAAGAACGTGCATTATTGGTCCAGCGAAAACCCATGATAGCTTAGAGAGGTGGGATCAGTGGAGAGTACGTGTCTAGTTTCTGATGCTTCTTGTTACAGTTGTTGGACCTTATTTCATCAATGGTAACCAAATGGCAGGCATATGCTAACATTATCACGTGAATACTTTTCGTCACCAGGAGGATGAAGTGCCTATAAGAAACAACATGATTATCTGGTACCAACATGATAGATTTCCTTCACATAAAGCCTTGGATGCATGTAGTGTTCAAAACCTAGATTATCCTGCCAGATGGATCAGTCGTGAAAGAATAGTGGATTGGCACTTTTGGGTTCCTAACTTTGTTCTTATGGACATTTTTCTTTTAGGATACGTAAAACAACGTATCTCGATTCAGTTGCTTGTTATTCACTTCACCAGGCCGGTAAGTAACCCCACCAACGCCATGCACACTCTCCTGTAATAGCTGGTATTTGGAGTGAAATAATGTTTTTGAAAATATACATACAAGCTCGAAACATATCCTCCCAGACAGTCATAACAATGACATATCAACATTCATCATGGCACACTTGGTTGGTACAACGCCTACAGTGTGTATATCATCAGGGAATAGTGATCCGTTCTCTTCCACTTTTCGATATCATTGCAGGATCAGTCAGTTACTACCAGGTTTTTGTGGTGGGAGTGTTTCGTCCATTCTGTCATGGTGAGGACTATACATTTACATTAGGATACAGGGGACTGTATAGGGAACACACGAGTAGCTTTTACTGTTTATTTATTTATAAAGTCTTACATACAGCAGGCTATAAGATCATACTTAAATATGAACATAGTTCTGCACCTACATCTGGCCTAGTTGGCTCGTATACTTCTAGAAGTACTGATACACAGCATGAATGGTAATATTGATCGATAGCATCTTCAGATGGACGAAGAGTATTTCGCGCTAACTTCAGTAGATTGTTTCATATTTTTTCATAGAACTGATAGACACACGGTTGCCAGCTGACAGTCCAGATTATGCTGACTACCTTATCTGTTGTACCTTACGTGTTAAAACATGTGTTCTTGTAGATGGGTCCACTCTCTCTTGTTATACAGTTTAGCTGTTCATGGGAAGTCTCCTATGGGGAGGGAGAGTCAATGTTTCTGTGGAACATGGCAACAATATGCATTGATGTGTTACATAGGCGAATCCACTCACCAAGGGATAATATGAGTTTGGTATCACTATATCTTGAACTTTCGAAAATCACCATCACACAGAACTCTCTACCAACACCATTCCTACACTGCTGGATTTACTGCCGCTGTTATTATTTCTGAAACTAATAAACATACACAATGAATTTTGTTTTTTGATGAAAAGGAAACACAACTTTTTTTTTCATACCTTTTCATAGGTGTTCAATATGCCCTCCCTTGAGATGCACGGCATATGTCATTGCGTTATTCAAACCGTTCCTACACTGCAGCGAGCATGTCTTGATCTCTTGAGTTACAGCTTCCATAGCTGCTGTTATGCGATGTCTCAGTTCATTCATTGTTGTTGGTAACGGAGATACATAAAAAGAGTCTTTTATAAACCCTCACAAGAGATAATCACATACAGTCAGGTCTGGTGACCTTGGAGGCCAGTAAAGTGAGACTGAATCATTTAGTCCAGTGCGACCGATCCATCGTTTAGTAATACTTTGATTTAAAAATTTCCGCACTTCCAGATGCCAGTGTGGCAGTGCATCATCCTGTTGGTGAATGAAATCTGCTCTGTGCTGTAGGAGGACCCACACCATACCTATTACGAAAGTCACTCTGAACAGTAATTACTGACCCACAATGCACAAATCGTACAACACATAATGCTTTCTGTTGTCCTGACACCATTTTTATTAAAACTGAAATGGGCGCTCACTGCTGCTACCTAGTGGGAACCATGTAAAACTAGAGAGTTTGCTCTTTCCAACAATATGTTGTTCATGCACATGTCTCAAATAACATAATAGTTATGATTTTTTTATAATCAGATGATTCTTTTCGATACACCCTCTATACAGGGCGTTACAAAAAGGTACGGCCAAACTTTCAGGAAACATTCCTCACACACAAATAAAGAAAAGATGTTATGTGGACATGTGTCCGGAAACGCTTAATTTCCATGTTAGAGCTCATTTTAGTTTCGTCAGTATGTTCTTGCACCTACGCTCAATGGAGCACGTTATCATGATTTCATACGGGATACTCTACCTGTGCTGCTAGAACATGTGCCTTTACAAGTACGACACAACATGTGGTTCATGCACGATGGAGCTCCTGCACATTTCAGTCGAGGTGTTCGTACGCTTCTCAATAACAGATTCGGAGACCGATGGATTGGTAGAGGCGGACCAATTCCATGGCCTCCACGCTCTCCTGACCTCAACCCTCTTGACTTTCATTTATGGGGGCATTTGAAAGCTCTTGTCTAAGCAACCACGGTACCAAATGTAAGAATCTTCGTGCTCGTATTGTGGACGGCTGTGATACAATATGCCATTCTCCAGGGCTGCATCAGCGCATCAGGGATTCCATGCGACGGAGGGTGGATGCATGTATCCTCGCTAACGGAGGACATTTTGAACATTTCCTGTAACAAAGTGTTTGAAGTCACGTTGGTACGTTCTGTTGCTGTGTGTTTCCATTCCATGATTAATGTGATTTGAAGAGAAGTAATAAAATGAGCTCTAACGTGGAAAGTAAGCGTTTCCGGACACATGTCCACATAACATATTTTCTTTCTTTGTGTGTGAGGAATGTTTCCTGAAAGTTTGGCCGTACCTTTTTGTAACACCGTGTATAGTATAATCACTGGAGCTTAGTGAGTTGGTTGGACTGGTATCTGTTTATGAAACAAACACCATACCCACTGCGCTACAAGGGTTATGAGTTTCTGTTAATTGTGAATTCACACTTTGATACTGACAACTGCCACTGCTGGATGCAGCACAATTGTAATCTCTCTCTAAGGTGTTTGTGTGTATGTGTGTGTGTGTGTGTGTGTGTGTGTGTGTGTGTGTGTGTGTGTGTGTGTGTATGTGTGTGTGTGTGTGTGTGTGGGGTTGTGTGTTTGAGTGTGTGTGAAGGCATCTGATAGTACCGCAGGTGTGTATGTAGGTAGGGAGCTTATGACCAGAGTGTTTGTAGGCAGGCACTTTACCCCTGCTGACTGACTACAGTCTTATTCATTCATGGATCATTATAGAGGTGGATGGCTTTGGCAGTGCTTTTATATCTGCCTGTTAGAGCTTGCTGACAGCTATGTGGAACATGTCAGCCTCCAACAGTGATTGCCCATTGGCTTATTGAACCATGTGTTGTTGGCCTGAGTATGGCAAGACTGCAGTGGGGGTGGCAGTTGCAGCAGTGGCGGTGGTGGTGGGGTGGTTATGGCAGTGGTTTACGTGTTAACGTCTATCTTTGGTAGCGTTGTTGTTCTCTCTCTCTCTCTGTCTCTCTCTAGCGAGCTGTGGCTATAAAACATTGAATCATAAGATGGGGAAGAACAATTTAGTAGGACATATTGTTATTTATTAACATATACCCACCGCAATCATTTCATTCTACAATATACAACAAATAATTGATTTATATAGGTCTTAAATTCAGCCTGAATCACATTGAACCCTATAGGAGAAATTACGTGCAAGGTTATAACGTTAGTGCTACAGATTTTGTGCTTATAGAGTTGACAGGCGTAGAATTTTGCACTGGATGAACACAGGCGTTTATACTTTGTTCTGATTGACTCATATTTACGTTATGATTACGTAAATGTTCTACAATGTAATGGAATGCACTGCCGCTGGTTAATGGAATACAGCTACATATGGACACCAGCATAATGTTCCAGAATTGCTAATGTACTGTGTAGTTCCCATAAATTCACAATACTTGAATATTAGCGTAAATGTATTTCATTCCTCAACTTAGTTCCAGCTTCTCCTCATATTTCAACTATGGACATATTTTTTAGAAACATATGGACATCAGTTGGGGTATGGAATGGACTGTACTCACCTGTCACCTTCCCTAAAAGGTGTCCATTATACTGCATAGATAATCCTACTCATACCATGTACCTTGTACTCTAACACCAAGGTGTTGGACATTCCCTATTTCCAGTAATACCTCAAAGTCACTATTATGTGCTAGACCTATGTTCACACTTTTTGATCTACTAGCAGTCACGTTTTAGGTATTGCTCAATAGGAGTATTTTTGGGGGATGTTCTGATGGCTCTGATAAATGTGGGAGGCTGACTGCAGGTTGCACAGAACACTTTGGTATGCTGGTCCAGCATTTCTGCTAGTACTGTAGCAGTGTGTTGGACAAAACAGCATATAAGCAGAAACACATACATAATACTTAATAAATAATAATGTTGGATGCACTAATATTTATTTTTGATGTGACAGTTCTTTTTCTTTGGACCATTCTCTGCTCCTGCTGCTGGAATTTCATGTCGATCGTTTCACTACTGTGAACAGAACGTGAATGACAATGCTCAGATAGTTGGATTTTATTAAGATGAGAAGAGGGGGTGCCTGTTTCTTATTGGTCCAGGAGGATGTGACCCTTTTTTATATCATCATCTTGGCTAGAACTCTCACAGTGGATGGATGACTTTCATTCTAAACTACCGGCAGTAATTGACTACATCAACTGCTAAGGGGAGGGTGTTCCCAGAAGTCTTATCTATTACCTTGTGGTAAGATATGTTCTTGGGGTAGAACTCTCCTTGATACACTACTGATGCTAATGGGCTAACAACACGAAATATTTATAAGTGTGTCAAATTCCACTCTTTTGTCAGCAATGTTAAGAAGTATATCCAGTTGTACTACCACTCCTTGCAGTCGGACTTTGCACATTCTATGTACCATGATGTCCTTGACTCATCTCTCCAGCATATGTATGTGGAAGTGAAATATTCTGCGATGAGGTTACATCCTTCCCTGTTGCAGGTGCCTGCGCTTTTCTTGCTAACTACCAAATATATGGGCTCTCCTCTACAGCTGCCAGTCGTATCCACCACGTGATCACACTTCCCAAGCAAATATCAAACCATCACTTACACTCCAGTCTCCATTTTCCTCCTATGTACAGTGATCCATCTGAATTACCCTTTATTCTTAAACATCTTCATTTTTCTCTCCTACCAACATAGCATGTACTTGAACCGAACGACTTTCGTGGAACAATATCTTCAGTTACACATCGCAGCACTAGCGCACCATGGCCATCAGCCTTTTTCATAGTAACAGTATCAATAGGATTTTAATGCAATTATTTTCTTTGTTAACTGAAGAAAACTTTGCGATTATTCTTTGATACCATTAGGTTATAGATCGACGTTACCACTGTTGTCATTTCCTTTCACATATGGGAGGGTGGAAATAAAATTAACTATATGGAAATAAAAGCAACCACCTAGAGTAACATTAGCACCTGAAAGTGACGAAATAATATGCAGTCACTCAAAATCTGATAGTACACCAGGTAGTATGTAAGCTAACTTATTATTCCCCTGTTAATTTGTAATGTTAGGATGCTGGCACACCAGTTCCCCTCGATGGTTCTCAGTCGCTGGTAAATACTTCAAAATAAATTTTCAGCTAACATACTTTCAACAAAAAATGCAAATGTCCCATACTGTATTTATTTCGTCCAAAATAACAGAATTCATGTGTCGATTAGGTTGTACCTCAGGCTAACTGACAGAGGAATAATATTGCTATTCATTTCCAGCCTACAGTATGGGTTGTCCCGCAACAATCGATATTTATTACATTGAGCTCATAACGTGGAAATTGGGTTTCAATAATAAGTAGTAACAACAAAAGCACGTTAAATTAACCAGCGACAGTGCTGTCTCCAAAGAACGTCAAGTGGCCACAAGTTTTTTGCGTTTGACATTCGGAATGCACGTGTGGGTGGATCATCCATGCTTACTCATAGTCGATGATTGCTCGTTGCAGAAAAATAATGACGGGATATCGAAAGTTGACGACAAGACCATCAGAGACAGAGTGCAGCTCGGACAGAGCGAGGTTACCGGCGTATCGTTTCCATAGGAACTATCCTGGTGTTCTCTACAAATGGTTTAGAGAAACAGTGGCAAACCTAACCCAGAAAGGCAACACTATGTTTGAACGCTGCTCCCCCAGTCTACCCACAATAATGTCCATTTGTGACACTGTAACTTATTAAAACGCAGTAAATGAAGCAGGCAAAAAGGAATACAACTTCTCAAAAATGAGATCGACAGGAAGTTCTAAGCAAAGAAGGGAAAGCAGAAAGGTGGAAGGAGTATATACAGGGTCTATACAAGGGCGATGTACTTGAGGACAATATTATGGAAATGGAAGGGGATGTAGATGAAGATGAAATGGGAGATATGATACTGCGTGAAGAGTTTGACAGAGCACTGAAAGATCTGAGTCGAAACAATGCCACGGGAGTAGACAACATTCTATTGGAACTACTGACGGCCTTGGGAGAGCCAGTCCTGACAAAACTCTACCATCTGGTGAGCAAGATGTATGAGACAGGCGAAATACCCTCAGACTTCAAGAAGAATATAATAATTACAATCCCAAAGAAAGCAGGTGTTGACAGATGTGAAAATTACCGAACTATCAGTTTAATAAGTCACAGCTGCAAAATACTAACGCGAATTCTATACAGACGAATGGAAAAACTGGTAGAAGCCGACCTCGGGGAAGATCAGTTTGGATTCCGCAGAAATATTGGAACACGTGAGGCAATACTGACCCTACGACTTATCTTAGAAAATAGAGTAAGGAAAGGCAAACCTACATTCCTAGCATTTGTAGACTTAGAGAAAGCTTTTGACAATGTTGACTGGAATACTCTCTTTCAAATTCTAAAGGTGGCAGGGGTAAAATACAGGGAGCGAAAGACTATTTACAATTTGTACAGAAACCAGATAGCAGTTATAAGAGTCGAGGGGCATGAAAGGGAAGCAGCGGTTGAGAAGCGAGTGAGACAGGGTTGTAGCCTCTCCCCGATGTTATTCAATCTGTATATTGAGCAAGCAGTAAACGAAACAAAAGAAAAATTCGGAGTAGGTATTAAAGTCCATGGAGAAGAAATAAGAACTTTGAGGTTCGCCGATGACATTGTAATTCTGTCAGAGACAGCAAAGGACTTGGAAGAGCAGTTGAACGGAATGGACAGTGCCTTGAAGGGAGGATATAAGATGAACATCAACAAAAGCAAAACGAGGATAATGGAATGTAGTCGAATTAAGTCGGGTGATGCTGAGGGAATTAGATTAGGAAATGAGCCACTTAAAGTAGTAAAGGAGTTTTGCTATTTGGGGAGCAAAATAACTAATGATGGTCGAAGTAGAGAGGATATAAAACGTAGACTGGAAATGGCAAGGAAAGCGTTTCTGAAGAAGAGAAATTTGTTAACATCGAGTATAGATTTAAGTGTCAGGAAGTCATTTCTGAAAGTATTTGTATGGAGTGTAGCCATGTATGGAAGTGAAACATGGACGGTAAATAGCTTGGACAAGAAGAGAACAGAAGCTTTCTAAATGTGGTGCTACAGAAGAATGCTGAAGATTAGATGGGTAGATCACATAACTAACCAGGAGGTATTGAATAGAATTGGGGAGAAGAAGAGTTTGTGGCACAACTTGACATGAATAAGGGACCGGTTAGTAGGACATGTTCTGAGGCATCAAGGGATCACAAATTTAGTATTGGAGGGCAGCGTGGAGGGTAAAAATCGTAGAGGGAGACCAAGAGATGAATACACTAAGCAGATTCAGAAGGGTGTAGGTTGCAGTAAGTACTGGGAGATGAAGAAGCTTGCACAGGATAGAGTAGCATGGAGAGCTGCATCAAACCAGTCTCAGGACTGAAGACAACAACAACAACAACAACAACTTATACTCATGTTAAAGAAGTGACTATCGGATTTCAGACAGATTTAATCAATAGAGCTGCCGGACGTTACAAAGGCTTTGCCATTCAATGCTGCCTCCGTTTCTCGCAGACAAACACACTGCAGAGAGACGTTTTGGCGAATAGAATGACACCGGGTCAGTCAATTTAAAACAAAGCTTGCTGTCCTGTCGGCCTATTGATTTCCCCAGGGAGAACGTTTTATGCACCGCCCTCACCTCGTTGGTTGGCAACAAAACGTAATGCTCCTTCAGTGTTGTGAACACCCTGTCTTTTTAAGCCCTGAGTCTCAGAGCACTATCCTCACTAGCGTCCAATCTTTAGAAGAAGCAACATTTAACTCAATGCAACCTAGAGACATTTTCATCTGACGCCATCTCGTAGCCAGTAGAGCTTGTTTCGATTCTATCTCTTGTGTTCCTTTTCGTGATCTAACCATTACTCTCAGATTTTTACAGAGAAAGAAAGAGGAAGGGGAGGAGAGAGAGCATCTTTGCTTACTTTCCGGTTCTTGCTTGTGTCGTACACGAAATTTAAGAGTACTCCTGTTTTATGAGTCAAATTAGATAGTTACTATCTTTCCTTTGTTTATTTGTTTTCCGCTGGCCGTTATAGTCCCTAAGTGTTAAATTACGTACCTGGAAAAATCGCACTTGCTAATAAAATTTGTATTCTGATGATGTATCTGTTAGAGATGCAAGGTCTTCATTTTTCTGCGATAGGAGGACTTTCAAGAGGGACATTATACTAACAAAATCATAAGCCTACAATTACGTTAACTTGAAACTAATATAGCCAACTATCGGGGGGTAGCCACGTTGTACAGTGCCTTACCCACTGTCCGAGCTACGCTGAATGTCGTTAGGAATGCGCTACTATTCCCACACATTATTTGTCCAAACAAAAAGTGCACTATGGCAGTCTAGTGCTCTAATACGGCATCTTAGTGTAAAAATGCGACAGTGTTGGAAAACATCGATGGTATCCTTCAAACAGCAACACTCCTGGTTTGCAGAGAGTGACGAGTATGCAGCATATCTGTGGATGATGAGTAAGTGCAGACGTGTGGTTATTTTAGCGACCACATTTGTAACTAAACATTTCGAGGCTTCGCTCTGAAGCAATAGTAATTAATCGCACTCAGTCTCTTCAAACAACACACAACTGCCTAACCCCTGCCTGCTTGCTGTTAGCTGTTGTCCTTTCAATAAATCTGCAACAATGTTGACAAGACATGAGGCAAGTGGAAATTTTGATTAGGGTCAGATAATTGTTAGTATTAGGGAAAAGTCGCCGTCGCCCCACTCTGCATTGTTATAATATTTATTCAAGATGGCGGGTCCAAGTTGGCGGCAATAGACGTGGCAACACCCCAATGACGTCATGGTGGGAAGTTAAATCTTGGAGGAAAAACAGGTCAATTTTGCTACCTCTACTAACCTAACCCCCTCCCCTCCCCCTCCCCACCCAAGAAAATGGCGGGAAGTTCAAATTTTGGAAGGAAAAAGGTGACTTGAACTACCTCCACTAACCTAAGGAAATGGCAGGAATATTTTGGCAGGATAAAAGGTCACTTGGCTACCTCTACTAATCTACATCATCCAGTGACAACCTCTTCCTTGGAATTGGCGGGTAAAGGACTCAGCCTGTCCTGGGCTGCTGGATAGTATGGCCGTAAGTCTTTATTTTGCATGCAATCTTTATTTAAACAATTTGAGTTGTCATAGGCAATAGCTCCATCCAAGTATGTTCACCATGAAGTCTGGAGTCCAACTGGCCTAGCACACAGTACTACCACCAGAGGGCACTGTAATCCTCTGGCAGTCAAGGGAAAAACGCGAGAAAAGGCTTAGTATGTGTCCAGCTGTTGGAGAAAGGAAGGAGTGTATTTTATTTATTTTCAACGGGAAGTTGGAACAATTTAATTCGGGAAGGATTTCACCTATTTTATTTATTACACTGATACAAAATACTCGCCATCACTTGGGGTCACAGTAAATAGCCTACAGACCTGCAAACTACACGTAAATCGCCGAAATAATGCAGTACACTGATTTACAGACACGCAAACAACTCGTAAATTGTCAAAATAATGCACGTATAACACTCTATGAACACGTTCACTAATTGTAAACATCTACATATACATCTACATGGATACTCTGCAAATCACATTTAAGTGCCTGGCAGAGGGTTCATCGAACCAACTTCACAATTCTCTATTATTCCAATCGCGTATAATGCGCAGAAAGAATAAACACCTATATCTTTCCGTACGAGCTCTGATTTCCCTTATTTTATAGTGGTGATCATTTCTGCCTATGTAGGTCAGTGTCAATAAAATATTTTCGCATTTGGAGGAGAAAGTTGGTGATTGGAATTTCGTGAGAAGATTCTGTCACAACGAAAAACGCCTTTCTTTTAATGATATCCAGCCAAAATCCTGTATCATGACACTCTCTCCCATATTTCGCGATAATACAAAACGTGCCTTTCGTTGAACTTTTTTGATGTACTCCATCAATCCTGTCTGGTAAGGATCCCACACCTCGCAGTAGTATTATAAAAGAGGACAGATAAGCGTAGTGTTGGCAGTCTCCTTAGTAGGTCTGTTACATTTTCTAAGTGTCCTGCCACTAAAACGCAGTCTTGGTTCGCCTTCCCCACAACATTTTCTATGTGTTCCTTCCAATTTAAGTTGTAGGTAATTGTAATACCTGGGTAGCTAGTTGCATTTACGGCTTTTCAATTAGACAGTGTCATCTGCAAACAACCGAAGACGCCTGCTCAGATTATCTCCCAAATTGTTTATATAGGTATGGAACAGCAAAGGGCCTATAAGACTACCTTGAGGAACGCCAGAAATAACTTCTGTTTTACTTGATGACTTTCCACCAATTTCTACGAACTGTGTCCTCCTTGACGGCAAATCACAAATCCAGTCACATAACTGAGACTATATTCCATAAGTACGCAATTTCACTACCAGCCGCTTGTGTGTTACAGTGTCAAAAGCCTTCCGGAAATACAGAAATACGGAATCGATCTGAAATCCCTTGTCAATAGCACTCAGCACTTCATGTGAATAAAGAGCTAGTTGTGTTTCACAGGAACGATTTTATCTAAACCGATGTTGACTGTGTGTAATTCATAATGTTCAAACACAATATATGTTCCAAAATCCTGCTGCATAACGACGTCAACGATATGGGCCTGTAATTTAGTGGGTTACTTCTACTACCTTTCTTGAATACTGGTGTGACCGGTGCAACTTTCCAGTCTTTGGGTATGGATCTTTCGTCGAACGAACAGTTGTATGTGATTTTTAAATATGGAGCTAATGCATCAGCATACTCCAAAAAGGAACCTAATTGGTATACAGTGTGGACCAGAAGACTTGCTTTTATTAAGTGATTTAAGTTGCTTCACTACTCCGAGGATATTTACTTCTACGTTACTCATGTTGGCAGCTGCTGTCGATTTTAATTCTGGAATATTTACATCGTATTCTTTTGTGAAGGCATTTCGGAAGGCCGTGTTTAGTAACTCTGCTTTGGCAGCACTGTCTTTGATAGTATCTCCAGTGTTATCGGGCAGAGAAGGCATTCATTGTTTCCTGCCGCTAACATACTTCACATACGACCAGAATCTCTTTGAATTTTCTGCCAGGTTTCGAGACAAAGTTTCGTTGTGGAAACTGTTATAGGCATCTCGCATTGAAGTCCGCGGTAAATTACGAGCTTCTGTAAAAAAGATCGCCAATCTTGGGGAGTCTGCGTCTGTTTAAATTTGGCATGTTTGTTTAGTCGTTTCTGCAACAGTATTCTAACTCGTTTCGTGTATCAAGGAGGATCAGCTCCATCGTTTGTTAACTTATTTAGTATAAATTTCTCAGTTGCTGCCGATACTATTTCTTTGAATTACGCCACATCTGGTCTACACTTACATTATTAATTTGGAATGAATGGAGATTCTCTCAGGAAGGCGTCAAGTGAATTTTTATCTGCTTTTTTGAATAGGTATATTTTTAGCTTATTTTTCGAGGATTTGGGGATTACAACATTCAATCTCGCTACGACAACCCTGTGTTCACCAATTCCTGAATCGGTTTTGATGCTCGTTACTAACTCAGGATTATTTGTTGCTAAGAGGTCAAGTGTCGAAATAAAGAATTGTGCAGCTTACACACCTGCAAAATATACGTAAATCACCGAAATAATACAGTTCACTGATGTACAGACACGAAAACAACTCGTAAAGTGTCAAAACAATGCACGCTCTGCAAACGCGTTCACTAATTACAAACTGTCGAATTAATGCAATGTGCAGCCTACAGAAATGTTCACAAAATAATGCAGTACACTGATGCACAGATACGTTCATTATGCTTATAACTGGCAAAATAATGTGGGTATAACGCTCTGCAAACATACAACCCTTAATAAGTGATTCAAATGGCTCTGAGCACTATGGGACTTAACATCTGAGGTCATCAGTCCCCTAGAACTTAGAACTACTTAAACCTAACTAACCTAACGACATCACACACATCCATGCCCGAGGCAGGATTCGAACCTGCGACCGTAGCGGTCGTGCGGTTCCAGTCTGTAGCGCCTAGAACCGCTCGGCCACTCCGGCCGGCCACGACGCTTAAACAGCCGAAATAATGCAGTGCACAAACACTCACTGCATGTAGAAATGCTTTCAGACTATCGTTAAGAAATTGGAGTGCGACATATCAGCGAACTGGTTCCTACAGAGTTCCAAGGCGGAATGATGACTAGATGCATTTTTCCTAGCGATCCTAATGGCACAGCCCATCCCACATGTGAAACGCCTCTGACCACACGTGTTTACCTAGTCGCCACGGCTGATGTGGCTTTCATAGCTGCGGGTCCAGCACTGAGCGAGATGTTTGCATAGCGGCTCACCCTCGCAGGCACAGCTAAACGGCTGTCAGTGTTATACTGAAGTCTCATGTCTATGTAAATAAGACCCAAGTCTCCCTCTCGGAAATCGTAAACTTTGGCAGAAATAGTTTACGGTCACTTTTGTTGCAGCTTTCGTAATGTCTCAGCTGGTCTGCAAGGAAATTCTTGCCCTAACCAGACCTGTTCACGAAAATAGTCCAGAGTAACCTTTCCTGGAAATGTGACGTCCTGCTTTCAGCATACGTCTCAGAAATGGTAGACGTTCTCACTGCTTAATCATGTATGTGCGTGCTTGCAGAATCACCGTTAACCACAAAATTATATTTGTTGTTTAGAAAGAGAGCACTGTCAAAGAAAAGACGAGAAAATCAAAACAATTACACAAACAGAATTCGAAGCACTATCCTGCAGAAGAGAAAAATGATACTTCCCGGTACTGTCCCAGACACTACAACAATACATTAGAATTGATAGAGTAGCTGATTTACGTAACATACTTCGAACTCCATCCGTCTGGAGCTCCATCATGCATAAAAACCATCCATTTCTTGTTCTTTTGAACCGTCTTCTATTACATCACAATACTTTCAGGTCTACTACTGTACACCAATACCCTTCTCGACATGCGCGCATCTGGAGAAATCTTGTGCACTTGGATGGGTGCGGAACAGCAGATGTCGATTCAGTGAGCTCCATTCATTCACGAGATGCGGGATATAGTGGTCTATTTCCGATCAGCTGCAGATTGAATCGGTAACAGTGCTGCAGGGCGAGTTGGACAAAGACAGTGCGAGGGGTTCTTCCAGTCTCTAACTTTATCCTAAGAATGCGAGAATCCTCTGTCACTCCCATACTCAGAGAGAAAGATCGTAATTTACGCTGTTCGAGGTGCTAGAAATATGTCGATCGATTTCTGGTACACGCTGATGATGTATATCTTCGAAAATTAACCATGAATGGACGTACTGCACAGTGATCTATCTGCATTCGCAGTGGTACTCGCAAAGCAGAGTAGGGGGCAGTTTATCAATGATACTGAAACTGGAAAGTATGCTGCCGCATCATTGGTCAGTGTTGAAATTACTGTAAAATTGCTAAAATTGTTTGCACTATCAACTGTGATGCTTATTATTACAATGCATCGACGGCGTCTTTTCCGTCCTATCCATCCTCTGGTTTGCTGTTGATAATTACATGATGATTGAGTGACATCGTTTGTTTCAGATGGAGAAAGAGTTTTGATGGAGGGGCAACACTTTTTGGGGATTGCTAGCACCGAAACAGCGATTGCGTACATGGCTGCAGTATGTCGCATACGTGACTGTAGTATGAGGAATCAGTAGAAACAGAACACAGAGTTATGAGCTATCTTATCACTGTGACAGATGAGTTTAAATGTAGAGGTCGTCAATCACCTTCGGACAGCAGCTTCAGACGCTCCACAACACCGCAAAACTCTAACAATTTCCTTATGTTGTGACCATCTTTTATTTAAAATCATCCAGAGTATGTGTGTGTGTGTGTGTGTGTGTGTGCGTTGTGGTAGCAGCAGCAGCAACAACAAGTTTTACATCGTGCGGCATCTAGTTTCCTGTGAGAGGCAATGGATCAGAATGTGATAAAGTCAGTTTAGAACCTGACACAGATCTCAAAGTTGTGGCGGTAAAAACAAAATGTATGACAGTGTACAAAGCATGTTACAGCAGAAAAAAAACAGTGTTTCACAGGGAGCCTGTCTTGCGACTGACAATATAGTCGGTGGAATACGGTCATCCTCCTGCTCCTACAGTACGGGCGTTGACACTTTACATTGGTCTGTGCAAGAGACTTCGATCACTGACCTCCTGCGGATCACTACCTGTATATTTAATAGGATCGCCACATGCGCTCGATCCCAGCATGCAGACGGTATTTGTTTTCGATGTATGGGAAGAGAGAGAAGCGGTAAAATCCTTGTCGTGTTCTCTATCGGATGAAGTTAGCGGAGCTTTTATAGTTGTTAATTTTTCTCTGTTGGATGGTACGGAATACATCTACTTCTACCTGATTACTCTGAAATTCGCAATAAAGTGCCTGGCAGAGGGTTCAATGAACTACCTTCAAACTGTTTCTCTATCATTCCACTATCAAATGGCGTGCGGGAAAAACGAACATTTCAGTTTTTCTGTGAGAGCCCTGATTTCTCTTATTTTATCGTGATGATCATTTCTCCTTATGTAGGCGCGTGCCAACAGAATGTTTCGTTATCATAGAGAGAAATTCGGTGATTAAAACTTCATGAGAAGATCCCGTCGCAACGAAAAACGCCTTTGTTTTAATGACTGCCACGCCAATTCGTGCATCATATCTGTGGCCGTATCTCCCCTATTTCGAGATAATACAAGACGAGCTGCCCTTCTTTGTACTGTTTCGATGTCATCCGTCAGTCCCACCTGATGCTGATCCCATAACACACAGCAATACTCCACAGCGTGGTGTAAGCAGTCTCTTTAGTAGACCTGTTGCACCTTCTAAGTGTTCTGCCAATGAATCGGAGTGTTTAGTTTGCTCTACCTACAACATTATCTATGTGATCGTTCCAGTTTAGGTTATTTGTAATTTAATCCCTAAGTATTTAGTTGAATTTACAGCCTTCAGATTTCTATGACTTGCTGTGTAACCGAAATTTAGCGGATTTCTTTTAGTAATCATGTGAACAACTTCACACTTTTCCGTATTCAGGGTCAATTGCCACTTTTCACACCATACAGACATCGTATCTAAATCGTTTTGCATTTCGTTTTGGTCACCTGATGACTTTACAAGACGGTAAAATGACAGCATCATCTGGAAACAATCTGAGATGACTACTGAGATTGTCTCCTATGTCGTTAATATAGATCAGGAACAATAGATGTCCCATAACACTTCCTTGGGGAACGCCGGATATTACTGCTCTTTTACTTGATGACTTTCCGTCTATTACTGCGAACTGTGACTTTCCTGACAGGAAATCATGAATCCAGTCGCACTACTGAGGCAATATTCCATAGGCACACAATTTGGTTAGAAGATACTTGTGAGCCTTCTGGCAATCTAAAAACATGGAATCAGTTTGACATCCCCTTCATGAATACAAAGAGCTAGTTATGTTTCGTAGGAACGATATTTTCTGAATCCATGCTGACTATGTGTCAATAAATCGTATTCTTCGAGGTACTTCATAATGTTCGAGTACAAAAAAGGGCTGAGCACTATGGGACTTAACATCTATGGTCATCAGTCCCCTAGAACGTAGAACTACTTAAATCTAACTAACCTAAGGACATCACACAACACCCAGTCATCACGAGGCAGAGAAAATCCCTGACCCCGCCGGGAATCGAACACGGGAACCCGGGCGCGGGAAGTGAGAACGCTACCGCACGACCACGAGCTGCGGACTGTTTGAAAACAGTATATGTTCCAAAACCTTACTACAAATCGACGTTAGTTATATGGTCCTGTAACCCAACGATTTACTCCTACTTCCTTTTTCAGGTATTGGTGTGACTTGAGCAATTTTCCAGTCTTTCCGTACGGATCTTTCTATGAGCGAGCGGTTGTATATAATTGCTAAATATCGAGCTATTGTAGCAGCATACTCCGAACGGAACCTAACCCGTATAGAACCTGGACCGGAGGCCTTGGCTTTATTAAGTGATTTAAGCTGCTTTGTTACACCGAGGATATCTACTTCTATGTTTCTCACCTTGCCAGTTGTTCTTGATTGGGACATTTACTTCTTCTTCTTCTTCTTCTTTGGTGAAGCAGTTTCGGAAAACCGTGTTTAATAACTCTGATTTATTGTCGCTGTCATCAATGACTTCACCGTTGTTATCGGGCAGTGAAGGTATTGATTGCGTCTTGCCACTGGTGTGGTTCATGTATGATCAGAATATATTTGGGTTTTCTGCCGGATTTCGAGACAGAGTTTCCTTATGGAAATTATTATAAGCATCTCACATTGAAGTACGAGCTATGTTTTGAGCTTCTGCAAAACTTTACCAGTCTTGTGGATTTTGCGTTCTTTTATATTTGGTATGCTTTTTTCGCTGTTTCTGCAAACAGCGGTCTGACCCGTTTTGGGTACCATGGGGGATCAGTACCATCACTTATTAATTTATGTGTATATATCTCTCAACTGATGTCGATACTACCTCTTTGAAATCATTCCACAACTTTTCTACGCTTACATGATCAGATCGGGAGTGAAAACTGTCTTTTATAAAGGCGTTAAGAGCATTTTATCAGCTTTTTTTAAATAGATATACTTTGCATTCCTTTTTGATGGTTGTAGGTGTTACGATATTCAGCCTAGCAAAACTGCCTTGTGGTCGCTAATCCCTTTATTCATCACGATGTTCACTATTTGTCCACGATTATTTGTTGCTAAGAGGTCAAGTAGGCTTTCGCAACCATTTACGCTTCGAGTGGACTCTTGAATTAATACTTCAAAATAATTTTCTGAGGAAGCATTCAGTACAATTTCTGATGACGTTTTATGCCAGCCGCCGGCTTTAATTGTATAATTTTTCCAGCATATCGGGTGTAGATTGAAGATGCCACCGACTATAATTGTATGAGTGGGGTACCTATTTGAAATGAGACTGATGTTTTCTTTGAACTGTTCAGCAACTGTGTCTTCTGAGTCGGGGGGGGGGGGGGGGGGGGTCGGTAATTAATAGTTTAGTCCGATTGTCAGGCATAAAGCCTGTCCATGTTATTTCGCAGGAACTATCTACTTCAACTTCACTATAAGGCAAATTACTTTTGACAGCAATTAATACTGCATCAGCAACTGTATCTAATCTATCCTTTCTGAACACTGTTAGATCATTTGAAAATATTTCAGCTGAACTCATCTCCGGCTTTAGCCAACTTACTGTACCTATAACTATTTGAGCTTCAGTGCTTTCAATTAGGGCTTGGAGCCCTGGTTCTTTCCCAACACAGCTACGACAATTTACAACTACGATTCTGATAGTTTCTACAACTACTTTATTGTGTATTAACTGCCCCATTTTAGATGGACGCCCTTTCTGTGGTTCCCTGAGACAATCTAACTTAAAAAACCGCCCAGTCCCTTTCACACAGCTCCTGCTAAGTGTGTAGCTACCTCCTGTGTGTAATGGACTCCTGACCTATTAAGCGGAACCCGGAAACCCACCACTCGATAAGTCAAGGAATCTGCAACCTACGCGTACACAGAACCGTCTGAGCCTCTGATTCAGATCCTCCACTCGGCTCTGCAGCAAAGGAACACAGTCGGTTCTTTTGATGATGCTGCAGATGGTGAGCTCCACCTTAATCTCGGAAGAAAGGCTGTTAGTCCTTACCATTTCCGCTAGCCACCCAAAACTAGAATTAATCTCCTCCAATCCAAAGCGACACACGTCATTGGTACCGACATGAGTCACCACCTGCTGCAGTTAGCTGCACCCTGTACTCTTCATGGCATCCGGAAGCACCCTTCCCACATTCGGAATGACTCCCCCCAGTATGCACATGGAGTGCACGCTGGCTTCCTTCCCCTCCTTGGCAGCCATGTTCCGAAGGGACTCCATTATGCACCTATTGTTAGAGCTCCCAACTACCAGCAGACCCACCCTCTGTGAACGCCCAGACCTTGTGGACTGAGAAGCTTCCTCTGGAACAGGGTGGACAACTGCATCCGGCTTAGAGGAATCGTCAGCCACAGATAACGCCTGAAATCTGTTCATCAAACGAACTGGGGAGGTCCTACGATCGACCCCTCGGAAAGTTTTTCTCCACCTACCAGGCTTTGGAATGGGATAACTCGACCATGGGTGAGAGGTCAACCTCAGTGCAGGCAGTACTTGGGGTGGCCACAGCAGCGGACCGATAGAGGGACATGTGGGATGTGCGCAATGTCCCTTGCATCCCCACGTCCAACCCCCACAGTGATGTCCCTTGGCAGCAGCCTCAAGCTGTATGATGGAAGCCAACGCAGCCTGGAGCTGTGAGTGAAGGGTCGCCAACTCAGCTCGAATCTGTACACTGCGATCACAGTTTCTATCCATTACTGTAGCTGCTCCTTTTTGAAGCTCATAAAAATATGTAACAAACAAATGATGTACTCAGCCTATTAGCAGCAGGAATTCGAAGTGCTCTCTCACTGCTGGTCTATCCAACACTAAGCTGCACTAACCAAAACAAACAAAAGCCTGTACAATACAAGGCTTGATAACAATGACGATACTGTACGCTACGCTGTTATTAAAATAAAAATAAAAAGTTGTGCCTAGGAAGCACTCGAACACGCAAGAAACTACAAAAATAATCTAGTAACTAAGCAGATATCTGTAAATAAGTCGTTGCCGTTGGAAGCTAGTAAAAATATATTACAAACGAATGGTGTACTCTCCTTGTTAGCAGCAGGAGCACGAGGTGCTCTGTCTCTGATGGTCTATTCGACACTAAGCTATACTAACCAAAACAAACAAAAGCCATCAAATAATGATGATTGAATGTTGGGATGTGTGGATGTTCCGACATGTGCAAAGAAAATGACTATGTTCAGTCATAAGTTAGGTATGGATTTGACGTTGAATAGCCGCAAAGGGAATGAAAGATTTTTTTTTTTTTTTTACTTGGAGAAGTATGTCACGTCATAAGAATGGTACAGATATTTCTATTTCCAGAGCCACTGCCGTCAGCGGGGGTATTTCCGATACTTCGTTCATTGTCGAATGTCGTCTAATTGAGACAACGGTCGTAATATTTAATTGTAAGTACACTGATAAAGTATATGTGTCGGGTTTCCTAGGTGCCTAGTATGCAAGGAGTACGTAGCGGCGGTGGCCTATGGTGGGAATGATTCATGTTTCCAGCTAACAGCAGGAGTTGTCAGATTGGAAAGACCGGTTGGGGTACTGACCTAACCATGTCGCCCTCTAGACGGCTGAATAGCGAACTAATACTCAGTTGTGTTGGACATCCTTCATGATCGTGTGTGTTATACATGGAAATTTGAGAAGATTGAATATGGACGTGTCTTTGCGCTAGAGGATTATTCCCTCCCATGTAAATTGTACAGTTTACTAGCTCCTGCACATTTTCCCATCTTCATTTGGTTGAGAGAACATCGATTGTGGTGTATGCACCTAGCAGGTGAAAGAATGGTGTAAGACAAGTTTGCTGGTTCTCTAGACATGAGAAGCACCTTAACTGGCTTTGTAAATTATAGGGATGATTTAGAATCTGTTATAACAGCGACAACATTCCATTAGAACTACAGATAGCCTCGGGGGAGCCAGCCCTATTCCCAATGTTATTCAATCTGTATATTGAGGAAGCAGTAAAATAAACAAAAGAGAAAATCGGATTAGGAATTAAAATCCATGGAGAAGAAAGAAGAACTCTGAGTTCGCCAATGACATTGCACTTCTGTCAGAGACAGCAAAGGACCTGGAAGAGCAGCTGAAAGGAATGGACAGTGTCTTCTAAGGAGAATATAAGATGAACATCAACAAAAGCAAAACGAGTATAATGGAATGTAGTCGAATTAAATAGGGTGATGCTGATGGAATTAGATTAGGAAATGACACGCTTAAAGTAGTAAATGAGTTTTGCCATTTGGGGAGCAAAATAACTGATGATGGTCGAAGTAGAGAGGATATAAAATGTAGACTGGCAATGGCAAGGAAAGCGTTTCTGAAGAAAAAAAATTTGTTAACATCGAGTATAGATTTAAGTGTCAGGGAGTCGTTACTGAAAGTATGGAGTGTAGCCATGTATGGAAGTGAAACCTGGACGATAATTAGTTTAGACAAGAAGAGAATAGAAGCTTTCGAAATGTGATGCTACAGAAGAATACTGAAGATTATTAGATGTGTAGATCACATAACTAATGAGGAGGTATTGGTTATGACCTGTAGATTAAAACTGAAGAAACTGCAAAAAGGTGGGAATTTTAGGAGATGGGACCTGGATAAACTGAAAGAACCAGAGGTTGTACAGAGTTTCAGGGAGAGCATAAGGGAACAATTGACAGGAATGGGGGAGAGAAATACAGTAGAAGAAGAATGGGTAGCTCTGAGGGATGAAGTAGTGAAGGCAGCAGAGGATCAAGTAGGTAAAAAGACGAGGGCTAGTAGAAATCCTTGGGTAACAGAAGAAATATTGAATTTAATTGATGAAAAGGAGAAAATATAAAAATGCAGTAAATGAAGCAGGCAAAAAGGAATACCAACGTCTCAAAAATGAGATCGAGAGGAAGTGCAAAATGGCTAAGCAGGGATGGCTAGAGGACAAATGTAAGGATGTAGAGGCTTATCTCACTAGGGGTAAGATAGATACTGCCTACAGGAAAATTAAAGAGACCTATGGAGATAAGAGAACCACTTGTATGAATATCAAGAGCTCAGATGGAAACCCAGTTCTAAGCAAAGAAGGGAAAGCAGAAAAGTGGAAGGAGTATATAGAGGGTCTATACAAGGGCGATGTACTTGAGGACAATATTATGGAAATGGAAGAGGATGTAGATGAAGATGAAATGGGAGATACGATACTGCGTGAAGAGTTTGACACAACACTGAAAGACCTGAGTCGAAACAAGGCCCCCGGAGTAGACAACATTCCATTGGAACTACTGACGGCCTTGGGAGAGCCAGTCCTGACAAAACTCTACCATCTGGTAAGCAAAATGTATGAAACCGGCGAAATACCCTCAGACTTCAAGAAGAATATAATAATTCCAATCCCAAAGAAAGCAGGTGTTTACAGATGTGAAAATTACCGAACGATCAGTTTAATAATCCACAGCTGCAAAATATTAACACGAATTCTTTACAGACGAATGGAAAAACTAGTAGAGGCCGACCTCGGGGAAGATCAGTTTGGATTCCGTAGAAATACTGGAACACGTGAGGCAATACTGACCTTACGACTTATCTTAGAAGAAAGATTAAGGAAAGGCAAACTAACGTTTCTAGCATTTGTAGACTTAGAGAAAACTTTTGACAATGTTGACTGGAATACTCTCTTTCAAATTCTAAAGGTGGTAGGGGTAAAATACAGGGAGCGAAAGGCTATTTACAATTTGTACAGAAACTAGATGGCAGTTATAAGAGTCGAGGGACATGAAAGGGAAGCAGTGGTTGGGAAGGGAGTAAGACAGGATTGTAGCCTCTCCCCGATGTTATTCAATCTGTATATTGAGCAAGCAGTAAACGAAACAAAAGAAAAATTCGGAGTAGGTATTAAAATCCATGGAGAAGAAATAAAAACTTTGAGGTTCGCCGATGACATAGTAATTCTGTCAGAGACAGCAAAGGACTTGGAAGAGCAGTTGAACGGAATGGATGGTGTCTTGAAGGAAGGATATAAGATGAACATCAACAAAAGCAAAACGAGGATAATGGAATGTAGTCGAATTAAGTCGGGTGATGTTGAGGGTATTAGATTAGGAAATGAGACACTTAAAGTAGTAAAGGAGTTTTGCTATTTGGGGAGCAAAATAACTGATGATGGTCGAAGTAGAGAGGATATAAAATGTAGGCTGGAAATGGCAAGGAAAGCGTTTCTGAAGAAGAGAAATTTGTTAACATCGAGTATAGATTTAAGTGTCAGGACGTCATTTCTGAAAGTATTTTTATTGAGTGTAGCCATGAATGGAAGTGAAACCTGGACGATAAATAGTTTGGACATGAAGAGTATAGAAGCTTTCGAAATGTGGTGCTACAGAAGAATGCTGAAGATTAGATGGGTAGATCACATGGATAATGAGGAATTGAATAGGATTGGGGAGAAGAGAAGTTTGTGGCACAACTTGACAAGAAGAAGGGATCGGTTGGTAGGACATGTTCTGATGCATCAAGGGATCACTTATTTAGTATTGGAGGGCAGCGTGGAGGGTAAAAATCGTAGAGGGAGACCAAGAGATGAATACACTAAGCAGATTCAGAAGGATTTAGGTTGCAGTTGTTACTGGGAGATGAAGCAGCTTGCACAGTATAGAGTAGCATGGAGAGCTGCATCAAACCAGTCTCAGGACTGAAGACCACAACAACAACGTCGTAAACTGTGCTTATGTCTCGGCTTCGTGACTCTGGACTTTTCCGAACGGGCTTAGCGCCGCGATGACTTCATCTTCATTCACCTCGAAAGGCAGTTCGAATACACGGATCGTCCGAAGACCAAGTGCTGCGTGGTCGACATTCACAAGCCGGACGTTGCCGTCGGAGTCTCGAAATTTTAATCCATGTCGCTTCCGTTGAATAATCTCGTTGCAGGCAGCGTCGGAAGTCATCTTAACATAAACGACGATGCTAATGAACGATAGGTGTATGCCGATGAGATCGTCACGGGGGATCTTCACATCTTCGCGTAGGAAAAGTTCGACGGCCAGTGCTTTGGGTCGTGCGTATTCATTTGAGAAGGTGAACTTAAGGGTGTTCTTCCTGTAAGAGTTGGACATTATAGCTCGTTCGGCTGAAAAGCGCGGTGACGGGGAAGTTAAGAAACACTCCGCGCGCGCAGCGGCTTGGACGGCCGAGCGCGGTGCGCACTGCTGCCCTAATTCGTGACGATTACCATTAGACCACAGGCTCACCCATCCAACTGAGCTACCCATGCACGGCTCACGACTCGTCCTCGCAGCTTCAATTCTGTCACTACCTTGTCTCCTACCTTTCAAAGTTCACAGAAGGTCTTCAGCGAAACTTGCAAAACTAGCACTCCTGGAAGACTGGCTTACAGTTTTAATCTGCCATGAAGTTTCAAATCAGCTCACACTCCACTGCAGAGTGAAAATCTCATTGCAGAAGTGACACTTTTATTTAAAGACAAGAGTTACACTGAAGTCACCGGGTTTTGTGGTGAGCCCCACGCTCTGCAACGTACTCCCGTGCTGGCCACAAACCACGCGTTCATGTGGTAGGGCATTGCATTCCTCCACTGCCGGATTGTCGTTGGTGCATGTGGAGGTACTACAGTACGTCTCCCCAACGCATTCCAAACGTGTTCGACGGGACTTAATGTTCTGGCGTAACCTCAAGCGCCGGAATGAAAAGGAAGAACGCCAACCAGAGAAGGCAGTGAGGCGACGTCGGCCAATAGGGCGTTGACTAGGACGTGATCACGATAGGAGCGGCATCCAGCCGAAGTGAATGTAAGCGCCGCTACTGCCAGCGTCGGCCGGACATTAGTGGACAATAGTCACAGAGTAATAGCACCGCCTAGCAGAGAGTGCTAAGAGAACAGTTATTAGTGATCCATAACCATTGCTTATTTGGACTTTGTCTATAGCGACGAACATTATTAACTGTGTTTGCATGTCGCCCATCGCTTGTGACACTTGCTGTACATTCAAGTTAAGTACTGTCAATCTTCTTTATGGTAATAAAAACTAGTAACGTTTTTTTCCTGAATTATTGTTTAGCATTCCGAGAACGCAGCATCCCTTAGGCATCCTATACGAGACGGTAGGGCAAGAACCCACACTGAAGTCGAGGGAACGGGCAGGCCAGTCTATTCCTCTCGTTCCAAAAATTCCTCCATCTGCGCTGTTCAGTGCGGCCACGCATTGTCATCCAGAATGAAGTCTGGGTCGAATGCAAGCCTGAAAAAGTGCACATGGCGAAGCAGTACAGTGTCAAAATAACATTGACTGGTGAGTGTACAATGTTCAAAAATCTGGAGATCAGTACGCTCACGTAACATTATGCCTCCCTACAACATAACACCTCAATCACCAAAACGATAATGTTAGACAATTCTGGACGTACCCTCATATGGCGAGAGGTGGGAACACCTAATGCAGTTAGGGACACTGTGGAACGTGATCAAGTCGGTGGTCCATGCGTTCTGGTGTGGGAAGGCATGTTGTTGCATAGGCATACTGACTTGCACATCTTTGAACACGGTTCACTAACAGATCATTTTTAGCGACATTTGTACTTCTTACCCACTCACGTCTTTTCAGGGGTGAATTCGGCAGTGATTTCTTTGTTATCGGTGACAGTGAGCGACCGCATCGATAGTGTGCGGAGACGTATTGCAACACGCTCATATGTACCATGGACCATGAAGCAGAATGAGATTTTCACTCTGCAGCAGAGTGTGCGCTGATATGAAACTTCCTGGCAGATTAAGACTGTGTGCTGGGCCGAGACTCGAACTCGAGACCTTTGACTTTCGTGGGCAAGTGCTCTACAATCTGAGCTACCCAAGCACGACTCACGTCCCGTCCCTACAGCTTCAATTCTGCCAGTACCTCGTCTCCTATCTTCGAAACTTCACAGAAGCTCTTCTGCGAACCAAGAGTGCTAGTTCTGCGAGGTTCGCAGAAGAGCTTCTGTGAAGTTTGGAAAGTAGGAGACGAGATACTGGCAGAATTGGAGCTGTGGTTCAAATGGCTCTGAGCACTATGGGACTTAACTTCTGAGGTCAGCAGTCCCCTAGAACTCAGAACTACTTAATCCTAACTAACCTAAGGACATAATACACATCCATGCCCGAGGCAGGATTCGAGCCTGCGACCGTAGCGGTCGCGCGGTTCCAGACTGTAGCGCCTAGAACCACTCGGCCACTCCGGCCGGCAATTGGAGTTTTGGGGAAGGGTAGTGAGTCGTGCTTGGGTAGCTCAGATGGTGGAGCAGTTGCCCGCGAAAGGCAAAGGTCCCGAGTTTGAGTCTCGGTCCGTCACACCGGTTTAATCTTCCAGGAAGCTTCAGGACCATGAAGCAGTTGGCAACCGCGCAGGTGGACGAGTGGAACGCCCTACCACCAGAACTGCTTGTGGCCAGCGTGGGAGCACGTTGCAGAACATTCATTGCCGTTCGTGGTGATCATATAGCCTCTTAAGAACCACGTACGGCACTTTGTAACATGCAGCGGACCATCAAGCTTGCAGTGACTTCAGTGTAATTATTGCCTTTGAACAAAAATGTCTTCGTTTCTGTTCGTCTCATTGTGTATTTCTTTCAGTTACCTTCCGTATTATTTTCGTACTGTAGTAATTCCTTCTATGTATGTCCAAGTTTCATCGCGCTATCTTACTTGGCAGTGACGCATCATGGGAAAGTTCCTTTCGTCGGTAAGTTTTGCGCACCAGTGTAGTTTAACTGTTGTATTCGGAGTACTGGTATCGTTGACTTCGTGTTCTTATCAGTTCACCCGTCCCATTAGCAAAATTTACAGCTATTTCCCTTGATTTAGAAAAGAAAATATTGTGCGACAGCAGTTGTTTCTACTCCCAGCGAGGTGTAAAGTACTGTAGTGGGAAACAGGATCAGGAAAAAAGTATATTTGTGGGGCCAGACAAGAGTCTGGGTGTGATATCACGGCGAAACCGTTTTACAGGGGCTAATGAGGTCGTGTTCTCTAATCTGTGACAGATAACATAACAAAAGACGGGAAGTATTTTTAACTTACGATGATCCTGCGGCAGAAAAACGGGAAGAGTAATAAAATAAGCTGCCAATTACGGTGGGCAAAGTGTCGGAGCCAGAAGCGGCAGGAAGTGCAAGCAAAAACGGTGCGGAATGGGTAGCACGGAGCACAGCGTTAATGAGGATCCGCGAGGCTGCAAAACGGGACGGTTTAGCTCACAGAGGACAGGCAGGATGTGGCTGAAGGTCTGTCCGCATGAAGGAACGGAGGCGGACCCCACAAAGCGCACAGGTCGCTGCAAGGGGCACAGTGATACAGGAGAACACAACTTACGCTCACAAAATACGCATAATGACACTAAAAGTTTATTTTGAGACACATATTTTTTAACCGGTTTCGTCTTAGAGTTTTGTCTCGCTATCTCATGCGTTACAATGAAACCCGTGTGTACAATCTGTAGACTCCCCAGTGCCTGTTCATTTTAAAAGTTGTGAGACTTCTTTACAATATATGTGACCAGTAGTAACAAGTAAGATGGATCAAAAGTAGCTGTGAACATATTACAAATGGTTGATTATTGGATATTGCCTTGTTTCTTCTGCGCTAATCGCATATTAGATAAGGAAAGAAATAAAATTTGTCTCTGACCTAAAAATAAACTTATTTTATTTACATATCATTTAATATGTAAATGTATTACACTATGCAACATGATTATTAATGTTTGCCTAATTTTCGATATTTCTGAAATAATTTTTTGTGCTGATTTCAGATCTGCTATTAGGTTTTTTCTATCATGTACAGTTTTTTTTCACAAATCAATAAACTCACGTGCCACACATGGAAATTGTATTACAAGTAAGGGAAATTTTGTTTTAATAAGATGGGGTAGTAGGTCCCAGTTGTCACACCCATCTGGATATTAGGCGGGAAAGTTTAGTTCGTTGTTAGACTACTATAGTGTTGGGATACTGAATGTAATTTTGCACTTTCGTAGAAATGAGTTTCCGCAAGTGTTGGATTTATCACACACTCTGTCATGTTTGTGATAGCTACGTAAGTGCTAAGCAAAAGCAGGACATCAGTAATTCTGTGAAAAATATCTGCTACGCATACTTTGACGTAAGGCTTGGTGATTAAGACAAACATGTGTTGAGGGGTTGAAAATGCGGAAAAATGGGAAGGGGTAAACAAATGTCTTTTGTAGTTTCTGCGGCTTGTAGGCAGATGCGTAATCATGTATATGATAGCTATTTTTGTAGGTTAACGTTGAAGGTCATTAGACAAAAAGGAAGGATATGAAATATCCAAACACTTTTTCGGTTTTACGACCAGTTACGCGTAGTGAATCTCTCCCTATTCCAGTTCTCTTACCATTATTGTAGATTCGCAACAGGAGAGCAACTCAGAAAACGAATGCAATGATGGTGATGATTACAAGCCAGAAGAAGATTCTGTACTAAAATTAATTGGTAAAAACGAGCTAAATGATTTAATTCGTGACTGGAATCAGACAAAACAGCCGCTGAATTACTTGGGACAAGACTGGAAACAAAACATCTTCTACTACTCGGAGTAGCATTCTCTTGGTACGATAGCAGAGAATAAGAATTAATAAAATTCTCTAATGATGAAGACTATGAAGTTTTTTGTTTTGATATTGAAGGTTTATCGAATGATACAAGTCCACGGAGGTTATTGAAAGACTCGTAAAAACGTAGGCTGTAATGTTTACTTTTATATAATGGAAATTTGTTTGGCTCAATATTTGTTACCCATTTAATACACCATACCGAGACGCATGAAAACCTCAAGGCTATGTTGAAATGAGTGAACTAAGAAAAACATTCTTGGACACTGTGTGGGGATTTTAAACTAGTTGGCATATCACTTGGGCAACAACCGGCTATGCAAAAACGTCGCATTTCATTTTCGAGAGGGACAAGGAAATACAAGCATCGGAGGATGACTAACTAGCCTGAAAGAAAAACCCTCCAGCCCGATTCACAGAATGTAATAAATGAAACAGTTGCTCAGACGACCAAGATGCTACTACCTTCGCTTCACATCAGCCTTAGACTAATGAAACACTTTACTAAAGCGCTTCCAAAACAAGTGGTGGCTGCTCCCTTTCTTTGATAATATGATTTTCAAAAGTATCTTGCGAGAAACGTAAAGATTAGATCTTTGTCGGCCTGATCAGCAGAAATTTAATGAAAGACAATTTGTTTGAAATTACAACGAATCCAGTAGAAGAAAGGACTTAGGTTTCGTGTAAGGAAGTAGTGGCGATCCATTTGGGCAAAAACACACACTCAAATTATAAAACGGTGGTTAAAACAGTGCCGAGGAATTTCATGAAATCACAGTGTAATATGAGTGTGAAGCCTCATTTTCTACATTCACATATCGTTATTTTACTTGTGAACCTTGGTGATGTCAATGAAGAACAAGGAGAATGGTTCCACCAGGACTGACGGACTACTTTTTTATGGTAAAAACAGACAACCTGGTGAAGGGAGACTATCAGGCAAGAGAAATTTCACCCCATGTCAGAAAGAACATGATGTAGGGAAATCAGCAAATGAAAATTAAATTATCATATATGCGTTGTGTTTTTGTAATGATTATTAGCATTTTTAAGTGAACATATACCATTGTCTAATGCGCTGTGTAGTCGGTCTATGCGAGATTACAAAATAAATAAGTTAATGCGTTTAAAACATTTCCTGTTAGAAGAAAATGTAATTTTAGCTAAACTTTCAGACATTTGTACAAAAATGTGACGTGATACAGAAAAACCAATATTAGATTGCTATCACAGTGACAAATACATTACAGTCACAAAACACCGTTAGAAATGTTTTAAAACGCAGTACTGTGAATTACGTTATAAAGTAAAATATTTTAGAAATTCATTGCAATAAAAATGTAACACAAAACTCGAAGGTAGAGAGCTGTAGTCATTATGTTACACTAAAAGTGGACTATGATTGATTGAAACTATAACTAAACTATCTGAATGATTACAGTTTGCAGCACTGGTTATCATTGATTGGTTTAAATAGACCTTTGGTTTGCGTTTAGTACAAATGATTAGTGTTTTTAAAAATGATTGTTTCAATCTCATGCCATATAAAATGAAACCTGTCGCGGTAATATTGTTACATTTGATTATTATTGTCCATCATTTGATCCGGATGTTCCTTCTTTGCTGTTGTTTTCATGGGGGATGGGAGCAAACTGTGTATATCCTTGATTTCTATTGTATTACATTGTACTGCTACAATAAAATTCACACAAAATATTATCACAATTATCACTCGTACCGCCTGTGGTCGAAATTCGACCACCTGTGCTTATAAAGTTACGAGAGTTGCACAAATGATCTGGTTGTTCGTGTAATCTATTTTGAACAACAGTGTCACTGTCATAAAACTATAACTGCGCACAACATGGTGAACGACCGCACGTGGAAATCATTGGACCTGATCCACGATAGAAAATGACTTATATCTTTCAGTGATAATTCCACGTAAAACCGTGTCTAATATTTTAGCTTCAAAACAGACCATAGCAAATGTTGCATCGTAGCTATGAATATTATTGAAATAATTCTTTGATTTCTCTTTACTTTTTCGATCATTTGATACAGAGGTTGAAAAACCAATTTTGTGTTAACGACGGAAAATTGGCTTTCCCCTTATGCTAATGAGCCATGGCTGACTCATGAAATGCGTTGGATTAGACTTTGGTTGCTATTCTGTGTTTAGTCTCCTGCGGTTATCGCGATTATGCTGGTATCCTCTCTCTCCGCGAGGGGCAACAGTGGTGTGTATCGATATTCGCACCTTGTACTATTTTTGGCCTGGCGCTTATAGTTCCGGCTGTGCGGTGTGTATCAGTTGGTCGGTTGGTATGGAACAGCGAGGAAATCTCCACAGTGCGTAGTATGGCCAAGGCCGCTGGCGGCGTCTACGCGCGGTCGGAGTGTGTGGTGCTGTTCCCATTGCTACGAGGTCTGTGGCTCACCGATCCTGGACACGACAGTTGAGTTTTGACTTAATACACCAGCAAGTCACGACTGTTCATATTGTGTCGTTTGGGTTTCGTTATCGGCTATTGGGACATTCCCGCGAGCAACAACGTTTGTTTTCAAGTTGGCAAATTTTAGCCACCCTGTACCAACAGTGCCTTGATGAACTTGTGGATAGTATGCCACGAGGGATACAGGCATGCGTGAATGCAAGAGGACGTGCTACTGGGGTACTGGTGTGTACAGCAATCTAGACTACCACCTCTGAAGGTCTCGCTGTATAGCGGTATAACAAGCAATGTGTGGTTTCCATGACCAGTAAAAAGGGAGGAAATGATGTTTATGTTGATCTATATTCCAATTTTCTGTACAGGTTCCGGAACTCTCGGAACCAAGGTGATGCCAAACCTTTTTTGATGTGTGTATTTTACAACTGTAACGCATTTGTTTACATGAACATGTTTCAAAAATACTTCCTAACACTTAGATTTATATTAGACCATAAAATATTTCTCATTTTTAGAAAAGACTTTGCTACTACTTCAAGTCTGGATTGTATATCCAGTTTTTTTCTGTCATCGTCAGTTATTTTACTCACCAAATAACACGCTTGTCAATTATTTTCAGTGTCTCATTTCGTTATCTAATTACATCAGCATCGTTTCATTTAATTTGACTACATTTCTTTACCCTTGTTATTCTTTTGTTAACATCCATCTTGTAACAGTCTTTCCCAGCCTAACCACACCGTTCAATTGATTTTCCAAGTCCTTTCCCGTCTCTGACATAATTACCATTGTCATTACAAATCCCCAATGTTGTTATATCTTCTCCATGAACCTCAATTCCATTCCCAATACGATGTCGAAAGCTTTCACTAAATTTACAAATGCTATAAAAATTTGGAGTCTTGTATTTTATGCTCTTCCCGAACACCGTGCGCAGATGTTCAGGTCCCTGGTTGAGACCCTCAATGTGGGAGAGTGTGCGAGCACTGTGTGTTAATGCTTTGAAGACGCCGTTCCTCCGCGCCAGGTGGTGGCAGACGTCTGCGAGTAAGTATGGGTCGGTGTGTGTCTTTTTACGGTGCACGCCATGGCCGAATGAGCCTCCGTTTATGAGTACCGGTATATCCAAAAAAGGGGATCATCCCATCCACTTCTACATCCATTGTAAAGTTGATGTTCTGGTGTATGGAATTGGGATGTATGAGGAAATCAACTAATGTCTTCCATATGGCAATAGTATCGTTGATATTCTTGTGAGATAAATCATAGGGTCAATATAGCCTCACATGTTCCTACACTTCCACCAAAATTCTTGCAATATAAGTCGTAGGGTCAATATTGCCTTGCATGTTCCTACATTTCTCCGGTCCCAAACTGATTTTCCACGAGGTTACCTTCTACCAGTTTTCCCATTCTTATGTAAATCATTCGTGTCAGTATTTTGTGATTATAACTAATTAAACTGCTGTTTCCACAATATTCACACAGGACAGCAACTATCTTCCCTGTCATTGAAGTTATTACATTCACGTGAGTCAACAAATTCTCCCGACGTAATTTATAATTCACGGGTAAACGTCCGTATGTCATTGTCAAATGGCTCTGAGCACTATGGGACTTAACTTCTGAGGTCATCAGTCCCCTAGAACTTAGAACTACTTAAACCTAACTAACCTAAGGACATCACACACATCCATGCCCGAGGCAGGATTCGAACCTGCGACCGTAGCGGTCGCGCGGTTCCAGACTGTAGCGCCTAGAACCACTCGGCCACACCTTATGTCATTGTCTAATGGGCACAGTATTTCGGTAATCGAGGACGTCGCCATCATCAGCTGCACTGATGAACTGATTATCTAGGAACTGGTGCAGGACTTATATCACCAAAGTGTCGTTACAAGAATCCTTGGAACTTATTGGCCAGAATTTTGAGACGTAGGCGACCAATCTTTTTAGGCACGTCTTGACGACGACATATTCGCATTTCGACAGTAGTTACTACTAGCAGACGGAAGGAGCAGCCATGGGGAATCCACTTTCACTAGTGTTGTTGCCAACAAGTACATCAAAAATTTCGAGAGGGAAATCCTGGAATCAGCCTAATGGAAACATGCATTTCTTTTCCGGTATGTCAACGATATTTTCGTCATATGACTACTTGGAAGAGACTATCTGAATCATTTCCTCATGCATCTCAGTTCCATGAACCATACCACCAGTTTTAACATAGAAATAGAAGTAGATGGAGTGCTCTTCTTTCTGGATGTTCTGGTGCAAGGAAGCGGATGGCACGTTGGGCCACAGCATGTATCGTAAGATGAAACACACTTACCCATGCTTACTCGCAGCCAGCTGCTATCAACCGCCGCAGAACAGCATGCTCAAGACGTTGGTACATAGTGCTCGTACACTCTATGACAATGAGAGTCTCAAGCAGGGACTTGAATACATGTGGACGGTGTTCCGGGAGAACAGCTACGTGGTATGGCAAATTCGGAGAGTCCTACGTCCTACACCGATTGTACAACCAGTGGACAGAAACCTCAATAGTATGCTGCCATTGCGTTTATTCCGTTTTGTGGCTCTTTATCCGGAAAGATACCACTAATTCTTAGCAAACAACAAATGAAGACTGTCTTCAGGCCACCAGCTAAAACTCGGGCAATGCTTGGCAGTGTCAAGGACGATCCCCCGGCTATGTGGTATGACATACCTATGGTGCGTACTATCGAAGATCGTTACTGGCAACAACAACGGGACACCAGACTGCAGCAACCTAAAAAGACACCAGTGGCGAAGCATGCTATGGATTACGACCGTACTAAGGGTGTCAAACAGAAGTCTAATTTCTGGGATTGTTTAATAGTAGACTCAAACTACATCCGAGTATGAGAACCGCTGATTAATCGTGATAGTGGTTACACCCTTGGTAAGGCCTGGGAACCTGCACTTAGATTAAGGAGAGTAAGCAGATTTCTCGCAACGAAGCGACTTCGCAGGCAGGCAGAGCAACAGCAGACGCAGGCAGCAAGCGTTCCTGGGCGCGAACTTCTTACGGATCGATGTGTCGGCGGAAAGAGGTCACAGTGTGTGGGGGAGGAGTGAGAGGATGTTGGGGTCACGCTCGCGTCTGGGCGCTGACCGTAGAGAGAGAGAGAGAGCCACGTCGGATGAAGGGGGCTGGGGCGGGGAATATAAGCCCACCGCCAGCACACCTGAAGATGGTAACGTGAACGCTTGCCGAAATATTGTATCTGTTGGACACTAACATTCACACGTGCACTATTTCGTTATTATACTCTTATTGGAGTCTGAGGATACAGAGCTGTTTTCATGTATGTTGCGTCCAAAGTGGAATAGTGTTACCGCATGTTCTCTCAAAGATCTCAATAATTCTAAGAGCATCTCGTTCGATCCACGGACTTTGTTTCGACATAGACATTTCAAAGCCCTGCAAATTCTTCTGGCAGTATCGTATCTCCCAACTAATCCTCATCTACGTCCTCTTCCTTTGCTATAATATTACCATCAAGTTCACATTCCTTGTATAGTACTTTTATACGGAGCTAATCACCTGAAACTTGCACCGCAAATATTGTGGAAACGGAAAGTGCTGTTGAAGTTGCGGTTTTCACAAAATTGTTCAAATGGCTCTAAGCACTGTGGGACAACATCTGATGTCATCAGTCCCCTAGACTTAGAACTATTTAAACCTAACTAACGTAAGGGCATAACACACATCCATTCCCGAGGCAGGATTCGAACTTGCGACCGCAGCAGCAGGTTCCGGACTGAAGCGCCTAGAACCGATAGGCCACAATGTGTGAACAGGCATAGTCAATGGTTATGTAGTAGCCCCCTATCTTCTTCCTAGTTTAAATGCACAAGTGTACACAGTATTTACCAGAAACAGGTCACTAAGGTTCCTTAAACATTTCCTGCTTGTTTCTTCTCAATGGTTATTGTTACTACATGGATCCTCACTCTGGATTCGTCAACACCTGCGTGGTTTGCACAGAATTGATTGCTAGTCGTGGGCTCGTTTTGTTAGCGACTGAACAGACTGTAATAATAATTAGTGTATTTTTTGTGCAAACATACACTTTTTTAAATGAAAAAAACCTACTGACACTAACAGATTAAAAGTAAGGTAACTTTCTATGTCAGTGGTGTTTGTCGCAGGATTATAGGGCGAGTAAGGTATTATACACACATCAAAAAAGTTTTGCATTACCCCAGTTCCCAGAACTCTTCAAGATAGACATTGACTGTGGATGTTGTATCACAGACACAGTCCCTTTGACTTTTCAGGGGTGTCACTAAACCCATCCAAAGATGTAAACAACCACGTAAGAGCAGTGCCTATTAGACGCAGGGGGTCCGACAGCCGATCAGTTCCAGTCGTTCCACGAGGAAGGAGGTACACGGGTCTCATTGTCTGTAGTTCAACCATGCCCAAACATACCGAGGTTCGATCGCGTCCGCATTGTTACTTTGTGCCAGGAAGGGCTCTCGACAAGGGAAGTGTCCAGGCGCGTCTCGGAGTGAACGAAAGTGATGTTGTTCGGTCATGGAGGAGATACAGAGACACAGGAACTGTTGATGACATGCCTCGCTCAGGCCGCCCAAGGGCTACTACTGCAGCGGATGACCACCACCTACGGATTATGGCTCGGGGGAATCCTGACAGCAACGCCAATACGTTGGATGATGTTTTCGTGCAGCCACAGAATGTCTTGTTACCACTCGATCTGTGCGCAATAGGCTGCATGATGCACAACTTCACTCCCGACGCCCATGGAGAGGTCCATCTTTGCAACCACGAGACCATGAAACGCAGTACAAATGGGCCCAACAATATGCCGAATGGACCGCTCAGGATTGGCGTCACGTTCTCTTCACCGATGAGTGTCGCATATGCCTTCAACCAGACAATCGTCGGAGACGTGTTTGGAGGCAACCTGGCCGGGCTGAACGCCTTAGACAGACTGTCCAGCGAGTGCAGCAGGTTGGAGGTTCCCTGATGTTTTGGGGTGTCATTATGTGGAGCCGTCGTACGCCGCTGGTGGTCATGGAAGGAGCCGTAACGGCTGTACAATACGTGAATGCCATCCTCCGACCGATAGTACAACGATATCGGCAGCATATTGGCGACGCATTCATCTTCCTGGACGACAATTCGCGCCTCCATCGTGCACATCTTATAATGACTTCCTGCAGGATAACGACATTGCTCGACTAGAGCGGCCAGCATGTTCTCCAGACATGAACCCTAGCGAAAATGCCTGGTGTAGACTGAAAAGAGCTGTTTATGGACGACGTGACCCACCAGCCGCTCTGAGGGATCTACGCCGAATCGCCGTTGAGGAGTGGAACAATCTGGAGCAACAGTATCTTGATGAACTTGTGGATAGTATGCCACGACGAATACAGGCATACTTCAGTATAAGAGGACGTGCTATTGGGTATTAGGCGTACCGGTGTGTACAGCATTCTGGACTACCACCTCTGAAAGTCTCGCTGTATAGTGGTACAACAAGCAATGTGTGGTTTTCATGAGCAACAAAAAGAGCGGAAATGATATTTATTTTGATCTCTGTTCTAATTTTCTGTACAGGTTCCGAAACTCAAGGAACCGAGGTGATGCAAAACTTTTTTTGGTGTGTGTATTTTGAAAAGTTATCACCCAACAATTTTTTGTGCCATTCGACCTGATTAGCCGCTAGGTACAATGTTGTTGTGTTTGCTTACAATGTGTTTTTTTTCCTTGGGTTGATTGCGATTTGCTAGTCAGTTAATGTATGACAGTCCAAGCAGTGGGTCGTGAGTGGACCATGCTGATTTACCTATGCAGAAAAAGCCGACAAGCACGTGGTGTATGGAGAGCGTAGGAAAAATGCATTTCATTCTTGTGTCGTGTATGCATGAAGATATCCCAGTAGACGTCAGTCATCTCGACAGTTACTTATCAATCCCTTAACGTTACGTGAAAGTGGTAGCGTAACAAAAGGAAACAAGTAACGACAGAAAAGGGTGAAATTAATGGTCTTGCTGCTGTTGCAGCTGATCCACGCGTTAGCTCCAGTGCAGTCGCACGAGGCTCGAGTCAGTAAAATGATCTACGCATTCTCCAGCGACACAGGTTTCATCCCTGCCACGGCTCTCACCATCAAGAGCTACGTGGCAACGATTATGAGAATCGTGTGAACTTCTGTGTACGTGCATTAAGGCAGGGTACTCCAGATGTATCATGTATCTTGCTTAGTGATGAAGCCACAGTTACCATTCATGGCCAGGTGAACCAGCGGAACATGCGCTGTTGGTCTGTCGACAGTCGCCTTCGGCTTCGTCGGCTGGAAGTCATCGTCCACGGACTGTAAACGTGTGGTGTGGGATAGTGAACCTTCAACTCATAGGCCCATGTTTCACAGATGGGCCACTAAACGTGCACAAGTATCGCAGCTTCCAAACACGGTGTTTTCCATGGATGCTAGAAGATGTTCCTTTGCAGACTAGAAGAAACCTTTAGTACCAACACGTACTACACCAAGTACTACAGCATGTCTTCACTAATTGTTTCCAAACCGTTGGACTGGACTCAAAGGATCTGCACCCTGCCAGCCCATTCCCAGGATTTGACGCAAATGGATTTTTTTCTGTAGGGAAAGCTGAAACACGCTGCTTACGAGGACATACCGACTACACCCGATGATATGCAACGACGCATTACTGCAGCCTGCTCTGCCATCTCCGCTAAAATGCTAGCACGTGTGCAGCAGTCGTTCCATCCCAGACTGGAAGGTTGTAGTGCCGCTGCCGGTGGTCATTTTGAACACAAACTTTGACGGTCAGTAGTCTCGTTACTCGTCAGAATCCACATAATTATTGCTCGAACAGTCCACGGGTATACTGCCGGTCCATAGTGCCCAACGGGCACAAAATTTCAGCGATCAGACATGCCGCCATCGTCAGGTGCGCTGACGAACTGAGCCCCTGGGCGCGCTGCAGAAGTTGTTGGGGTATCTAGCGTTGCCCTGTCTGAAAGTTAGAAGTACAAGCCTTGCGGCTACGCCTTCAATAATAACATATATTGGAAATAAAACATTGGCTTTTTGGTGGGCTTATTTTTTCCTGCATTAAAATGACTTCAAGACACTGCCTGGATTTTTTTTTTCATTCGCTCACAAATTCACACGATATACACATTTCACACATTTATACATCTTATGGTAAACACATTCACACACACACATTCTTTTTTAAAAATATATATACACTTTGCTTTGGCAGTGGTTCTGAATCGGTCCCTCAGGTAGAGCATCCTTGCGAGCTGGTGAAGCTCCTTCGTTGGGAACTGGTGTGGCAGGTGGAGTGTCCTTTTCAGAGCACGGTTTTGAATTCTTTGTAGTCGTTGTATGTGGTTGGAGCAGCATTGCCCCACACAACGACGGCGTAATCTAGGATTGGCCGCACCAATATGAGGTACAATATCACCCCCATTCTTTATGGTAGTGTTGATATTGGATTTAGTAGTGGGTAAAGCACTACCATTCTTCTTCTTGCTTTCTCTCGGATGTTATCTGTATGAGGACGCCATGTCAGACGCATGTCGAGGGCCACGCCGAGGTATTTCGCTGTTTTTGACCATGGGACTGGGGTGCCCCTTATCTCGATCGGCTGGATGTTAGGTGGAAAACGTCTTCTGCAAATAGCTATTGCCTGCGTCTTCATGGCGTTGAAGGACAGTCCCCATTTCGTCTTGTTGCAGTGTCGCCTGGAGGTGTGCAGCATTTATACTTCAGGAGTAGATAGCCGTGTCATCGGCATATAGAGACAGGTGTGTTCTGGCCGTCGATGGTAGGTCAGATGTGTACAATGTGTATAACAGTGGTCCCAATACACAACCCTGAGGTATTCCTGCTTTGGTGAGTCTGGTGGACGAGGTACCATCTTGAGTGCGGACATGAAATGTCCGGTTTTCGATGTAGCTTTTCAGGAGTGTCGTGAGTGACACGGGGACCCCGCTATCTAGAAGTTTATACAGGAGGCCTTGGGTGCCACACGCAGTCAAAGACGCGTGAGACATCCACAAATATAGCCCCAAAGAATTCCTTCCTTTCCATGGCGCCGAATGCTTCCTCAAGTGGGTGGTGGAGTGGCCTCGGCGAAAGCCGAACTGGACGTCTGGCATCAGGTGCTCTGCTTCCACATGTTGCTGAAGTCTCTTTATATACAGACGTTCAAAGAGTTTCGATGTAGTAAGTAAGAGACTGATTGGTCTGTAGCTTGCTGGCGATCGAGGGCCCTTTCCTGTCTTCGGTATGGCGACGACCTCAGCATGTTTCCATGTGAGGGGGAAGTCGCCAGTTGCCAAGATCTCGTTGAAAGCCGCTGCTAGTAGTGGAGCTGCGGTGGATGGTAGTTGCTGCAGCAGTTTATTTGTTATGAGGTCTGGTCATCCCGCTTTTTTTCCATTTAGTTCTTCGAGCTGTTTTGTTACTTCCTCTGTGGAAATCGATTTGGTGTGGTCGTCTTCAGCTCGGCTGGCGAGGAATCTTGGAAGGCACTCGTTAACTAGGCCAATGTGGTCTGCGTCAGAAGGGTCGTTCATCGGCGAGAAATTTTTTGCGAATGCATCTGCCAGGGCATTAGCTTTGGCGTCTGGTTCGCTGACAATATTGTTGTCCACGTGTAGTGGGGGTAACTTCCGTCACTTCCTTAGTAGAGACTTCGTCATCTTCCAAGCTTATTGGTCTTGAAGCTGTAGCAGCGCGATCGTATCTGCCCAAACTTGGTTCTTGTGTTTTTCTACTGCTACCCTTATTTATCGTTGCAGTCGGTTTACTCGGCGCTTTGTGGCTGGGTTGCGCGTTGCCTGCCATTCTCTGAATGCGCGGTTTTTTTTTCTCTGATGCCTGCTGTGATGGATGGAGGCAGTTGGTGAGTTTTTGGTCGTGTAAGTCGTCTTGGTGGCGTGGCTTCTGTTGCAGCGTCCAGTGCTTTGGATGTTATGTATAGTAGTGTGGCTTCTGATCCTGCTGTCTCTGGGTCTGGTGTGTCTGGAAGGTCTCTTTCGGGCAGTTGGCGGTATGTTTCCCAGCTGATTCCTCGGATATCGAGGTGGTTGTTTGGTGCTTTATAGGTGCCGACAAGATCGACATCAAAGATGACCGGTTCATGATCTGAGGTAAGGGCCCTTCTGATGGTGACAGTAACATCGTGGGGGAATCCCTTAATGATGGCTGTGTCCAATACACCGCTCTGGCCTCTGTTTGGAAAACATGTGGGGTCGTATGGTCCCACAATGATGCCATGGTTTCTTTGTGCGACTCCTAGGAGATGGTGTCCACTGATATTCGTGATGCGGCTATTCCAGTTGGCGTTTCTTGCGTTAAAGTCGCCGGCAACTAAAAGGTTTCCCCGTTGTGACAGTAACGCCTCGAAGTCTGCTTCTTCTCGATGGCCACGGGGGAGGGGAGGGGAGGGGGGTCTGTAGACTGCCTTGCATTGTATGTGGCCTCTTTATGTTTGGACTGCAACCGATGTGGCTTCTACTGTGGCTAATGCTGGGAGTGGCAGTTGATGATGCATCGGGGAGTTTCTTACGTAGACTGCTGTTTCTCCACCAGCGGTCGGCCGGTCCATTCGCAAACAGCTGCAGTTGGCGACTCATACGTGGATATCAGGTTTCAGGTGTGTCTCTTTGACAAGGCAGACATCGATTCTTCCGTCTTAAAGGAATTGGCAAAACTCACGTACTTTAGTGCAGATTCCATTGGCGTTCCACGTGCACACAGTTAGTCCAAATCTAGCTGCCATATTGGGTGGTGGAGGTTGGCTTTGGAATGGTCTGTAAGGCAACTTGAACTGCAGCATGAGGTGCACAAAACCATTGAGCTCCTGGGGGCGGGCGCCCGTCTTAAATCCCCTCCCCTCGCGAGGCGTTCTCTCCGAGGTCCGCGCCAGCGTGTCAACAGCGCTCGCTTGTTACGCCGGAAATGCATATCCTCCTATTTCCATCTATTGTTCTATAAATTTTTTCCTTGTTTTGTTACCTGAAGGTATGACATTTCTGTGTCTTTATATATTGTAATAGTTTTACTATTTGTGTATATATATATATATATATATATATATATATATGCATTTATGTCGATGTATAATTGGTTTGTTTTGTAAATATTATTTGTAGTTTTATGCTGAGTCTGGCCTAGGGAAAACTATGCTATCGAACGATTACATCGATAGGTCGTGTGGAGAACCAAAGTGTTTAGGATCTTTGGTAGTGTTAGCTCTGCCGCGTGGAGCGCGGGCAGAGCAGAGTCTGGCTGGAGTAGGGCGGTGGAGCAGGTGTGTTGTGTGACGCTCCCGCGAGTTGCCGCGCTTTCGGGGTTTGGCAGCATGTAATTGCGCTGGACTTGCTATGATAGTTTCTGACACGGTGTCGCGGACAGGAAGCATTAGCTTAGAACTGTATGGCAGACCTCAGCTTTTCAAACCGTTGCATCACAAAAGTACAGCAACTAAGCATGAACCTTTGTCCCAATTGCATTACCAAGCAGGGTCCCTTCCTTTTCTGGAATGAACCAGAGATTCGTTGAAATTCATACGCCAGCATTAAAGTAATATCATTCCATTTCACTGCTTTAATTTCAAAGATCAGTTAAAGTATTCATAGCTGGCTACAATATTTAGATTACTCAAGCATATTTGTTAGCATATTTTAGCTTACCTGTGACTGCAGCTCATCTTGGTATGTACTAAATTTTACTATTGTTAATTGTTCAGAATCATTTAATTCAAGTTCAAAGTTAAATCTCTTATTTCTAAATTGCGTAGAATCAAGAAGCTTTTGAAATGATTGTTGAGATAGCCCAAGACTAGCCTTATTTTATTGAATTTCGTATTGCTTCAGAAACAAAGTTCACTATTAATTTCAGTTACCAAATTAACTTTCAATTTTCCGATTTTATTAATTCTTTTGTTAAATTAAGTGAGAGTGTAGCGAAATTTATTACTTCTGACAAACATTCAGTTTTCACACAAAACGTGTCAACCTTCAGTTGCCATGCTTTTAGTGCTAATTATATGTGCACTAATCTTTCATTTTCAGTTATTATAGTAGTTGTCCATAGGACTGGCGACCGTAATTTTCCCCAAATCTCAAATATCCAATTAACGCCAATTAATTGTTAACGTAACGACCGCACATTTACTTTATTTATTAATTTTATCCTTTTCTCAAAATTAATTTGCACCAATTTCATACGCATTTTTCCTTTCATTTAGATGTAACCCTTTCCTCCCTCTTTACCGACAAAGTAACTTCGGTGACGATTGCTTTTTCCAAATTTCCATTAGGTACACGCGGTTTAATTTTTCACTGTCATTAAGGTCGATAAGTGAGGGGGAGGTTACACGCTCAGACGCTGGCGTCGGTGTCTGTGGTGGCGTCGATGTAATTGCCTCGTCCGCTCTAGTCGCCCGTTCGTTTCCTTTGCTGAGCTTCTTTTAATTAGACGCAATGCTGGTTCCCATGCCCTGCTGAGGTTGTAGCCGCAATCTCGGTTGATGAGTCCGTCCCTGGTACGAATTTCGATAGCCTCTCTAACGATGCTGTCCCAGTATTTGCATTGAGTCTAATTAAAAAGACGCTCAGCAAAGGAAACGAACGGGAGACTAGAGCGGACGAAGCAATTACACCGACGTCACCACAGATGCCGACGCCAGCGTCTCAGCGACCGCTGACGCTCGGGCGCGGACCGCGGAGAGAACGCCTCGCGAGGGGAGGGGATGTTAGGCGGCCGCCCGTCCACAGGAGCTCAGTTCGTCAGCGCACCTGACGATGGCATTTATGATCGCCGAAATATTGTGCCCGTTGGACACTATGAACCGGCAGTACACTCGTGGACTATTCGAGCAAGAAATACGCCGGGAGAAACTGAAGAATCACACATAACTATTGTATGTGCTTATATTGTTGTTTAGTGTGTGCTACAATGTACATAACAAATGTTATAACTTTTTAAAATGTGATATTTCGTAAAGGAAAGAATTCGCACTAGAACCGCGCAACAAACTGTGGTGTCACCGCCAGACACCACACTTGCTAGGTAGTAGCCTTCAAATCGGCCGCGGTCCGTTAGTATACGTCGGACCCGCGTGTCGCCACTATCAGTGATTGCAGACCGAGCGCCGCCACACGGCAGGTCTAGAGAGACTTCCTAGCACTCGCCCCAGTTATACAGCCGATGGTTCACTGACAAATTACGCTCTCATTTCCCAAGACGATAGTTAGCATAGCCTTCAGCTACGTCATTTGCTACGACCTAGCAAGGCGTCATTACCAGTTACTATTGATGCTGTAAAACATGTACCGTCAAGAGCGATGTTCACCAATTATGAATTAAAGTTAAGTATTCCAGTAGTTACATACGTTCTTTGCTACTGTAACGTCCTTGTCCAGTTCCAGACCTCACGCCAGCCCGCGTGAGCTTAAACGCGTGCCTTTCGGCTTCCTCCTAGTGGATTGGCTGTCCTGCCAGACCACTACACAAACGCCATGGATATTCCAATTTATCCTACTTTTAGTTTGGCAATGTCAATAGGAATGCTTAATTTAAAAAAGTGTATGTTTGCACAGAAAATAAGCTTTCTAAGTATTAATACAAAAAGTTTATTGGCTGTCAATACGAGCCTCTGACTACCAATCCATTATTTGAAAACCACACATCAATGGAAGTTTCAATTTTCTCAAAATTTGCGATGCAAGTTTTAGGTTATTCATCTTGTGTATTCCTTCCACCTTTCAGCTTTCCATTTATGCTTAGTAATGACTTACCATCTGAGCTCTTAATATTTACATAGGTGCTTCCCTTTTCTGTAGGTGTATTCCATTTACCCCAAAGCATGCATGCTTATACAGATTTTAATTTATTCTATAGCCAACTCTGCGTTTCCTTTTTGTGATTTATCAGTTTTAAGGTTTCATGGCCGGCCGCGATGGTCTAGCGGTTCTAGGCGCTCAGTCCGGAACCGGGCGACTGCTGCGGTCGCAGGTTCGAATCCTGCCTCGGGCATGGATGTGTGTGATGTCCTTAGGTTAGTTAGGTTTAAATAGAATGAGATTTTCACTCTGCAGCGGAGTGTGCGCTGATATGAAACTTCCTGGCAGATTAAAACTGTGTGCCCGACCGAGACTCGAACTCGGGACCTTTGCCTTTCGCGGGCAAGTGCTCTACCAACTGAGGTACTGAAGCACAACTCACGCCCGATACTCACAGCTTTACTTCTGCCGGTATCTCGTCTCCCACCTTCCAAACTTTACAGAAGCTCTCCTGCGAAACTGTAAAGTTTGGAGGTGGGAGACGAGATACCGGCAGAAGTAAAGCTGTGAGTACCTGGCGTGAGTCGTGCTTCGGTAGCTCAGTTGGTAGAGCACTTGCCCGCGAAAGGCAAAGTTCCCGAGTTCGAGTCTCGGTCGGGCACACAGTTTTAATCAGCCAGGAAGTTTCAGGTTTAAATAGTTCTAAGTTCTAGGGGACTGATGACCGCAGATGTTAAGTCCCATAGTGCTCAGAGCCATTTGAACCATTTTTGAAGGTTTCATGTTTGTATTCTCTTTTGACTGCGTTTTATACATTTACTTCTCGTCATTTAACTTTAACATCTCGTATGTTAGCCACGGATTTATATTGGACTTTGCTTCTCTGCCTGGTTGTTCCTCTTTCGCATGCACTACACAGTGTCTCAGAACAACTATTTCATCTTACACTCCTGGAAATGGAAAAAAGAACACATTGACACCGGTGTGTCAGACCCACCATACTTGCTCCGGACACTGCGAGAGGGCTGTACAAGCAATGATCACACGCACGGCACAGCGGACACACCAGGAACCGCGGTGTTGGCCGTCGAATGGCGCTAGCTGCGCAGCATTTGTGCACCGCCGCCGTCAGTGTCAGCCAGTTTGCCGTGGCATACGGAGCTCCATCGCAGTCTTTAACACTGGTAGCATGCCGCGACAGCGTGGACGTGAACCGTATGTGCAGTTGACGGACTTTGAGCGAGGGCGTATAGTGGGCATGCGGGAGGCCGGGTGGACGTACCGCCGAATTGCTCAACACGTGGGGCGTGAGGTCTCCACAGTACATCGATGTTGTCGCCAGTGGTCGGCGGAAGGTGCACGTGCCCGTCGACCTGGGACCGGACCGCAGCGACGCACGGATGCACGCCAAGACCGTAGGATCCTACGCAGTGCCGTAGGGGACCGCACCTCCACTTCCCAGCAAATTAGGGACACTGTTGCTCCTGGGGTATCGGTGAGGACCATTCGCAACCGTCTCCATGAAGCTGGGCTACGGTCCCGCACACCGTTAGGCCGTCTTCCGCTCACGCCCCAACATCGTGCAGCCCGCCTCCAGTGGTGTCACGACAGGCGTGAATGGAGGGACGAATGGAGACGTGTCGTCTTCAGCGATGACAGTCGCTTCTGCCTTGGTGCCAATGATGGTCGAATGCGTGTTTGGCGCCGTGCAGGTGAGCGCCACAATCAGGACTGCATACGACCGAGGCACACAGGGCCAACACCCGGCATCATGGTGTGGGGAGCGATCTCCTACACTGGCCGTACACCACTGGTGATCGTCGAGGGGACACTGAATAGTGCACGGTACATCCAAACCGTCATCGAACCCATCGTTCTACCATTCCTAGACCGGCAAGGGAACTTGCTGTTCCAACAGGACAATGCACGTCCGCATGTATCCCGTGCCACCCAACGTGCTCTAGAAGGTGTAAGTCAACTACCCTGGCCAGCAAGATCTCCGGATCTGTCCCCCACTGAGCATGTTTGGGACTGGATGAAGCGTCGTCTCACGCGGTCTGCACGTCCAGCACGAACGCTGGTCCAACTGAGGCGCCAGGTGGAAATGGCATGGCAAGCCGTTCCACAGGACTACATCCAGCATCTCTACGATCGTCTCCATGGGAGAATGGCAGCCTGCATCGCTGCGAAAGGTGGATATACACTGTACTAGTGCCGACATTGTGCATGCTCTGTTGCCTGTGTCTATGTGCCTGTGGTTCTGTCAGTGTGATCATGTGATGTATCTGACCCCAGGAATGTGTCAACAAAGTTTCCCCTTCCTGGGACAATGAATTCACGGTGTTCTTATTTCAATTTCCAGGAGTGTATTTTGTGTTACGTTCCCCCGTTCCTGTCAAAAGCTTCCAAATTCTCCATTTGAAACGGTCAGCTACTTTCGGTTCTTTCAGTATATCCAGGTCCTGTCTCCCTCATTTCTTATCATTCCGCAATTTCTTCAGTTTTAATCTGCGGCTCAGAACAAATACGTTATGCTCAGGGTCCACTTAGGCCTCTGGAAATGTCTTCGAGTTTTAAATCTATATTAGAAATCTTTGTAGTATAATCCCCATTCAAACATTCCATTGTCTCCAGGTCTCGTTCATGTATACGACTTTCTTTCGCGATATTTAAAACAAGTATCAGCAATGGTTAAATTGTACACACATACTTCCATAAAATACAGACAGCCAAGAAACAAGTGTAAACCAAAAATCGGGAAAGCTGGCATCATTTACAGAAACAAATGACACAGAAGACACCGAAACTGGCAGTTGTAATGTTATGTTGACTACGCGAAAAATAGAACCTTTCAAGCGGTATTTGATATGAGGGGAAACTGCATGCTTTTCAAATAATGAATCAGACGTTTTACTTTAATTATCCCTTTCTATTATAAAATAAAATGTGTTATAAATCTAAAAAAACAATATGTGGAAACGAAAAGTAATGTAATATTCCAGGGCATCCAGTGCAGATGCCTTGTTAAAAACGGAAAATGCGTCTGGGTGTATAAATAAAATAAAAATTCATATGCAGCATGAAGCAAGCCGTTTTCTTGTGAACGACTGCAGTTTAGGATAAATTATTCTCTGTAGCAGATTCTACCACAAGGGTTCCACATTCATTCCTTTCCCCACAGTTCACGTTCTCCTATTATTTTTCCTTCCCCTCTATTCCCCTCTGTCGAATTCCACTATCCCACGACACTTAACTTGTGCATGTTAGCTCAACCGCGTACTCGTTTTCTTATTCATTGTTAGACCAACGCTTTTTTGATTTTGCGTAAGAACCCCAACGCAGAAAGGTCTATGGTTAGCGGGCGTGTTGCGACGGTAACAGTGGTAAAATATAGGAAGCGATGTCTTAACTACAACTTGTACAGACCAGACTGCCGCTATAAGACTCAAGGAACCTGACACGGGCGCAGTAATTGAGATGGAAGTGAGACAGGTTCTGCTCCATATTATTCAGTCCGTACGTAGGATAACAGGCAGTAAAAGAAGTGAAGGTGAAATTTCGAAAAGAAATTAAAGTACAAGGAGAAGAAATAATAGCTGAAAAGTTTGCCAATAACATCGTAATTCAGTCTGAAATGCAAATGACTTGTTAGATCAGTTCAGTCGAATGAGTAGTCTTGAAAAGGAGTTATAATATGAACATTAATAAAAGTAAAACAATGATGAATGGAATAAAGAATTAAATCAGGGCACGCTTGAAAAAATTTGATTAGAGAACGAGCCACTAAAAGTAGTAGACACTTTTTACTATTTGTGGAGCAAAATAGCTGAGAATGGCAGAAGTAAAGAGGATATGAGGTGCAGACCCGCAATTATAAAAATAGTTTCTATGATTAAGAGAAATATTTTAACGTCTGGACCACTGGACTGACTTCAACGAAACTTAGTACACATGTCCTGTATTGTCAGACAACAGTCGCTGTGGGGGTAAGAGCCACCTGCCTATCATAGTTCAGGAGGTATGACGTCATAAACAATGAGATTCGTGAAAACTGCCGCATTAAACATGACGTTTGAATGTATTACTTCTGTGTTAGTAACTGTATAAGCACTAAATTTTGCAGGCAGTATCCAGATATGCCGCTCAATGCACCTACAAAAGTATATAATGGTATTAAACATAGTTCAGGAGGTTTGATGTCATGAACACTGAGATGCGTGGACACCTGCTGCATCATGCATAAAGTTTAAATTTATTACTTCTTTGCTACTAACTTCATTTTCAACGTATTTTGCTGGTAGTATCCACGTAAGCCGCTGAATGTATCTACACAAATACGTCATTGAACGACACATAGTTCAAGTCATATTACGTCATAAACACTGAGATACGTGAGAAAATCATGCAGGAAAGGTTAATACATTTATTTTTTACAACTAAAACACACCTGCAGTTGAGTGTACTTCAGGAAATCACTGACGTCTGGGAGCGCATTTGACAGCTCGCAACTGCGAAGTGCACACGGCTGTAGTTAGAGCTATGAAGAGGTATTGCCATAGAGACGTTTAGAAAATCGTGTTGTACACATGCGGAGCAGCTACTCCCAACATACAGAAGTTGCCCAGTATCATGTTTCTTAATCTGGATAATGTACTTATACATTAGTGAATTATGCACATTTCTTTGCACAACTTGTCCGTAACTTCAAACGTGTCTTCACGAATGCATGGAAATGGTTCAAAAATGGCTCTGAGCACTGTGGGACTTAACTACTAAGGTCATCAGTCCCCTATAACTTAGAACTACTTAAACCTAACTAACATAAGAACATCACGCACATCCATGCCCGAGGCAGGATTCGAACCGGCTACCGTAGCGGCCTCACGGTTCCAGACTGTAGCGCCTAGAACCTCTCGGCCACACCGGCCGGCCCATGGAAATGGAATCTCTTTGATACTTCACTACAAACACAGTTCAGTTTTTGTTTTTGTTGCTAATAGAAATTGGCAAAATGAATACTCGGGCAATGTCGGGTTTGTCAGTAGTTTAACATAAATTTAAGAGTGCCGACAAGAAGAGAATAGAAGCCATTGAGATATTACGATATAAAAGAATGCTGACGATGTGTATATTGGATAGAGTGATTATTCGCCGTTACCTGAGGCACCAGGGGAAAGTCAGCTAGGTAATAGAGGGAGGTACGTGGAGTAGATGTAGCATGAAATAGGGCTTGGTTGCAGTAAGCCAATTGAAATGGATGTAGGAGGCAACAGCTATGTGAAGATGAACAGGCTTACAAATGACAGACTAGGGTGGAGGATGCATAAACCAGTCTTCGGACTGAAGACAACAACAAGCGTGCTCTGTGTGCACTGCTGTAAATTTATTGAAAGCATCACGTATACTGCTAAGATACAGAGTGACAATCATTGAACTATATGACATAAAATCATCATAACTTCTGAACCGTTTGTGTTTGCACGTTCAAACTACACGATTGGTCTCAGAGCACGATGAGAATTAATATGCGCATGTGTGGTTTGATTTAGGAACAGAGCCTACTTTCATTTGGATGGATTCGTCAATACCAAAATTGGCGCCTTTGCGGGACTGAGAATCCACATTTATCAATCGAGAAGTCTCTTCACCCTCAACGGATGACACTGTGGTGCGCAATGTCCAGTCACGGGATAACTGATGCGATATTCCTTGATGGCACGGTGGCTATCGAACAGTTCGTGAAGGTTTTGGAAGAAGATTTCATCCCCATTATCCAAAGTGACCCTGATTTCTACTACATGTGGTTAATGAAAGATGGAGGTCGACGCCATCAAAGCAGGAAAGTGTTTGATGTCCTGGAGCAGCACTTCGGGGACCGCATTCTGGCTCTGGGGTACCCTGAGGCCACTGGCAGGGACCTCGATTGGACGCAATATTCTTCGGATCTGAAGAAATGCGACTCCTTTTTGTGGAGCTATATTAAAGGCAAGGCATTCAGCAATAACCCCAAAGCCATTGCTGACGCGAAAACAGCCTTTCAGGAGGTCATCTACAGCATTGATGTTCTGACACTTCAGCGGGTCATGCAGAATTTCGCTATTCGTCTGCGCCACATAATCGCCAATGATGGCAGGCATATCGAACGTGACATAACCTAAACCCGAATACCTGCAGTGACGTTTACATTTTGAACAAGTGTGTGCGCGCCGTTGTTTGTAACTAATTTACGATTTTTTTCATATAGTTTAATAACTGTCACCCTGTATTATGTTTGTGACTGAGTGGGTTGTACGACACAGGTCAGTGGAAATAAATAATTAAAAGAAACCTCTTCTGTTGATAACAGTAGACATAGGAGTCCGCTAGGAGAGAGGTTGTGTGTGTGGAAAGGGAAATGTGAGTACTCGATTGTCATTCATTACAGAATTGTCGCTAATGTCTAGCAATGATTGGTTGTGACTTCGCTAAATTGTTTACTGAACGTTGACGAGTGAGCCGCCAAATATTGTGATTTTAGGAATCAATATGTCTTAGATTTTTGTTTTCGCGAAGCACTGGTGCTGAGGCGGCATCGCTTCTGTCCTGCAGTCAAGGTGGAAGCGAACCGTTGCAGGACAGGCCCGGAATACCGCTCTCAACCTGTTCTCTGATATTTATTCTGAACGCCCTTATCGAGCTGCTGTCAAGAGGGACAGAGCCAATACCTTGATGTGCGAATTCTCAGCACATCTTAAACATGGCAGCAGTATTAGTGCCTGTTATCCACAGCAAAACCCTTAAGGAAAAAAATACAAAGCATGAAGACAATGAAATAAATTCAGAGAAGTGAAGCTTTCGAAGCAAACAAACTACTGGTTATGGCATTTTATTTAAAAATTATCCTTTGGTTCTCCTCTTCGAGGAGTATCTTCTGTTGGTTATTTTTGTTGGTATGCAACAAGATTTTCTCAATCGCGCTAACGTGTTTTTCTAATTCATATCTTGAATGTTCAATTTCAACCTAACGTTATGAGAAAACAAAAAGAAATATATATTGTAATTATTTCTTAGCTTTGTTTCGTAACTAATTGAATCCTGTGTATTTAATTATAGGGGGATGTAATTTTACACCGTTTAATCAAAGAGGGACATCCATATCCATATTACGAGCGTAAAACGTACTTTGTATATACTGTTGAAGTATGGTTATCGTTGCCTGCCCTGTTAGCCGTGAGGTCTAACGCACGCCTTTCCGGACTGTGAAGAAGCGTCTGGTTTCCGGCAAGAATCCGCCCGACGGGCTTGGGTCGAGGTCCGGTGAGCCGGCCAGTCTGTGGATGGTTTTTAGGCGGTTTTCCATCTGCCGCGGCGAATGCGGTCTGGTCCCCCTTATTCTGCCTCAGCTACACTATGTCGGCGATTGCTGCGCAAACAAGTTCTCCACGTACGCGTACTCTACCACGCAAACATAGGGGCTACACTCGTCTGGTGTGAGACGTTCCCTGCGGTGGAGGAGGGGGGGGGGGCGTCCACCGGGGGCCTAACCGCACAATAACCCTGAAAGAGTGGCTCGGTGTGGGGCGGCAGAGGGGTGAAGTGGACTGAGGTAGTCGTCGTGGGGTTATGGACCACTGCGGCTGCGGCGGGGACGGAGCCTCTCCGTCGTTTAAAGGCCCCCGGTTCACATACAATACAATACAATGGTTATCATTTGCGTATCAAAGTAAAGTCCCTTGCAAATATTAATTGGATGATATACTATAAGTTTTGCGCACATTTTATCAGATTTATCTTAGGAGCACAACATGTCTGAAAACTTATAGAATCAATTGTGTGAAAACTGCCAATTTTGGAATCTGGTACCTCTTGGCAAAATTTCTACAGTTACTCATGGCAGTATGTGCGCTCTTAGCAGACATGAAAAATGAGTCGTGAGCACAGCACGCACCACCAGGCAGCGCCACAGGCGTCGATAGCTCGATAACCCACGCCAGAGACGGCGTATAGCTCAGTGATTGTCGCACCAAGATGTCACAGCGGTGGTGTCGCCAGAGAAGTGGTATGTGAGCACAGCAGAGCGGACAGTTCCAAGTCAGCTCGACTATCGAGAAGGCTGCCTTCTACTTCTGTACATCGTGCCGCATCTTCAGTCTACTTGTAGCGAGACCACACCAGCCCATCTTCAGTGAACATTCTGGTGGAACAGGAACTGTTTACCAAACAGCCTTAGCTCCTGGAATAGTAGTTGAACTTCAGGATCTGCTGGCTGAGCCAATTTGTACAAAGTTGATTATTCGTCAATAAATGTACGTGTTCTTGTCACTAATCATTGTCAGTGTTTCATTGTTTTGCTCGTTCTTCTCTCGCTGTGTTTCCCTCAGCGCACTATAAACAATTGAGGGTGGCGACGAGTAAAATCTTCTATGGCTGTATCTAAAATACGATATGGACGAGTAAGGAGAATCTATCCCAGGTGGCAAGACCGTCTACAAGATCGTGTAGTTACGTGGAATGATTAAGTATTTTTAAAGAAATTGCAAGTGCCATTAGTGAAAAATGGAATCAGTCTTCAAACGGTATTTTTTGATCGAGCAAAAAAATGACCCCTATCTGTGACTCTCATAAGGGTACGCATACTGTCTGCTATGGGTGGGGTATGTAAAATGCGTTGATAATTTTAATCAATGATTTTTTTCGTTCCCTCGAGTGCTGTATTCGTTACGTTGTAAATCAAATAGACTCAGGAGAATTTGTTGTGCGCAGCGAACTATACTACTCGTATCCTTCTTCAACTAAATCGGCGTTTCCTTTCGAATGTCCGCCGAACAGGCGTAAAACATTTTTCCATAACCCCTAAGGAAATAGGCTGATATGGAAAACAGAGAATCAGAATTTCCTTTTTTAGATATGTTGACGACGAAAGGAGTCGTTGGATCTTTCGGCAAGTGTGTACAGGAAGGCAATATGTTCGTACTGATATCCACAGAAACGTCAAAATCTCCATTCAGGGAAAAGGATAGAATAATCAAGACCTCAGCCGTGAACGGAAGGGTTTCAAGAGAAATTCCCGACAGTATAAAACTATGTACTGGATCTGAAACAGAACCAGGATCTTAACATTTCATGAGTGATGTTCTTACTGACTGGGCTACAAAGGTACGCCTAATGATTCACATACATGGTTTTAATTCTGCCAGCACCTGTTTAAAACTTGCTAAACTTCAAAGATGATCTGCTGCATTCCTTGCTGGACTGGAACCCTTGGAAGAAAGGAAGTCGTGAGAAAATGGCAAGTGTCTGTCTGCGAGTCCTGGTCTATGAAGTGTCACAACAGTGCATACTCCGCTGCAGAGTCAAAAACCCCTCATGGCCTCTAGAAACGTTGTAACACATCATTCATGGTCGCTCTGGGCTACTGGGCATGGTAGAGCTGTTGCCTCACCTTCAGTAGAAGGGGACTGTGTTCAGCCTAGAGCTGACGCGTCGGTCTTTCTGTGATCTGTCTAAAATGGTTTCTAGCTGGATCCTACTACATGGGACTACTGGGTAGAGATAACGGAGCAGGTACGAGGTATGTCGCGGGTTGCAAACTTTACAAATCAAGGCGCCGCAGTTACCTCAGTGCTAATAGGCGTCCTTCGTCCTCGCCGTAGTTTCGCCAATATGACGAGTCTGAGAACTGTGGCGCTGCGATCGCTTCATACTCGTCGACTCGATCTCTCTTACTGACGCATGCAGTAGCATAAGGTTAGTCGTGACTTACTGTTAGTACAGGAGATGGGTACACTTCCGACTGGTTTGATGCGGCCCGCCACGAATTCCTCCCCCGTGCTAACCTCATCATCTCAGAGTAGCACTTGCAACCTACGTCCTCAATTATGTGCTGGATGTATTCCAATCTCTGTCTTCCTCTACAATTTTTGCCCTCTACAGCACACTTCTAGTACCACGGAAGTCATTCCTCCTGTCTTAACAGATGTCCTATCATCCTGTCCCTTCATCTTGTCAGTGTTTTCCACATATTCCTTTCCTCTCCGATTCTGCGCAGAACCTCTTCATTCCTTACCTTATCAGTCCACCTAATTTTCAACATTCGTCTATAGCACCACATCTCAAATGCTTCGATTCTCTTCCGTTCCGGTTTTCTCACAGTCGGTGTTTCACTACCATAAAAAGCTGTCCAGACGTACATCCTCAGAAATTTCTTCCTCAAATTAAGGCCCATATTCGATATTAATAGACTTCTCTTGGCCAGTGCTAGTCTGCTTTTGATGTCCTCCTTGCTCCGTCCGTCAGGTTATTTTACTGCCTAGGTAGCAGAATTCCTTAACCTCATCTACTTCGTGACCATCAATCCTGATGGTAAGTTTCTCGCTGTTCTCATTTCTACTACTTCTCATTACATTCGTCTTTCTTCGACTTAATCTCAACCCACACCCCGTATTCATTAGACTGTTCATTCCGTTCAGCAGATCATGTAATTCTTCTTCGCTTTCACTTAGGATAGCAATGTCATCAGCGAATAGTATCATTGCTATCCTTTCACCTTGAATTTTAATTCCAATACTGAACCTTTCTTTTATTTTCACCATTGCTTCCTTGATGTACAGATTGAATAGTAGGGGCGAAAGGCTACATCCTAGTCTTACACCCTTTTTAATGAGAGCACTTCGTTCTTAGTCATCCACTCTTGTAATTCCCTCTTGGCTGTAGTACATATTGTATATGACCCGTCTCTCCCTATAGCTTACCCCTACTTTTTTTCAGAATTTCAAACATCTTGCACCATTTTATATTGTCGAACGCTTTCTCCAGAGCCTATGAACGTGTCTTGACTTTTCTTTAGTCTTGCTTCCATTATTGACAGCAACGCAGAATTGCCTCTCTCATGCCTTTACTTTTCCTAAAGCCAAACTCATCGACATCTAGCGCATCCTCAATTTTCTTTTCCGTTCTTCTGTATATTATTCTTGTAAGCAGCATTGGATGCATGAGTTGTTAAGGTGATTGTGCGATAGTTCTCGCACTTGTCAGCTCTTGCCGTCTTCCGGATTGTGTGGATGATGCTTTTCCGAGAGTCAGATGGTATGTCGCCAGACTCATATATTCTACACACCAACTTGAATAGTCGTTTTGTTGCCACTTTCCGCAGTGATTTTAGAAATTCTAATGGAATGTTATTTATCTCTTCTGCCTCATTTGATCCTCCAAAGTTCTTTTAAATTCTGTTCCTAATACTGGATCTCCTATCTCTTCTAAACAGACTCCTGTTTCTTCTTCTATCACATCAGATAAATCTTCCTCCTCATAGAAGCTTTCAATGTATTCTTTCCACCTATCCGCTCTCCCCTCCGTATTTAACAGTGGAATTCCCATTGCAGTCTTAATGATACCACCGTTGCTTTTAATGTCACCAAAGGTTGTTTTGACTTTCCTGTATGCTGAGTCTGTCCTTCTGACAATCATTTCTTTTTCGATGTCTTCAAATTTTTCCTGCAACCATCTTAGCTTCCCTGCACTTGCTATTTACTTCATTCCTCAGCGACTTTTATTTCTTTATTCCCGAGTTTCCAGGAACATTTTTGTACTTCTTCCTTTCATCGATCAATTGAAGTATTTCTTCTGTTAGCCATGGTTTCTTCACAGTTACCCTCTTTGTGCCTATGTTTTCTTTCCCAACTTTTGTAATGGCCCTTTTTAGAATGTCCATTCCTCTTCAACTGTACTGCCTACTGAGCTATTCCTTATTGCTGTATCTATAGCCTTAGAGAACTTCAACCGTATCACGTCATTCCTTAGTAATTCCGTATCACACTTCTTTGCGTATTGATTCATCCTGACTAATGTCTTAAACTTCAGCCTACTCTTCATCAGTACTATATTGTGATCTGAGTCTATATCTGCTCCTGGGTACGCCTTGCAATCCAGTATCTAATTTCGCAATCTCTGTTTGACCATGATGTAATCTGACTGAAATCTTCTCGCATCACCCGGAATTTGTCAAGTATACTACCCCCTCTTGTAATTCTTGAACAGAGTATTCGCTATTACTAGCTGAAACTTGTTACAGAACTCGATTAGTCTTCTCCTCTCCCATTCGTTGTTCCCAGCCCATTTTCTCCTGTAACCTTTTCTTCTATTCCTTCTCCTACAACTGCATTCCAGTCCCCAATGTCTATTAGATTTTCATCCACCTTTACATACTGTATTACTCTTTAAGTATTCTCATACACTTGCTCCATCTGTTCATCTTCAGCCTGCGACGTCGGCATGTAAACTTGAACTATCGTTGTCGGTGTAGCTTTGCTCTCGATTCTGATAAGAACAACCCTGTCACTGAACTGTTCATAGTAACACACTCTCTGCCCTACCTTCCTATTCATAACGAATCCTACACCTGTTATACCATTTTCTGCTGCTGTTGATATTACCCTATACTCATCTGACCAGAAATCCTTGTCTTCTTTCCACTTCACTTCACTGACCCCTACTATATCTAGATTGAGCCTTTGCATTTCCCTTTTCAGATTTTCTAGTTTCCCTACCACGTTCAAGCTTCTGACATTCACGCCCCGACTCGTAGAACGTTATGCTTTCAAATGGTTCAAATGGCTCTGAGCACTATGGGACTTAACTTCTGAGGTCATCAGTCCCCTAGAACTTAGAACTACTTAAACCTAACTAACCTAAGGACAACACACACATCCATGCCCGAGGCAGGATTCGAACCTGCGACCGTAGCTGTCGCGCGGTTCCAAACTGCAGCGCCTAGAACCGCTCGGCCACTTCGGCCGGCTGTTATACTTTCGGTGATTAGCCAATCTTTTTCTCGTGGTAACCTCCCCTTGGCAGTTCCCTCCCGGAGATCCAAATGGGGGACTATTCCGTAATCTTTTGCCAATGGAGAGATCATCATGACACTTCTTTAATTACAGGCCACATGTCCTGTGGATACAAGTTACGTGTCTTTAATGCACTGGTTTCCATTGCGTTCTGCATACTCGTGCCGTTGATCATTGCTGATACTTCCGCCTTTAGGGGCAGTTTCCCACCCATAGGACAAGAGAGTGCCCTAAACCTCTGCCCGCTCCTCCGCTCTCTTTGACAAGGCCGTTGTCAGAATGAGGGTGACTTCTTATGCCGGAAGTCTTCGGCCGCCAATGCTGATTATTAATCAAAATTTAAGCAACGGTGGGATTCGAATCTGGAACCGAAGACGTTTTGATTTGAAGCAAAGACGGTATCCCTAGACCACGGTAAAAATCTTACTGCTTTAAAGCAGCAATGACAAGCCGAAAGGACCGATTGTCGGGATCAGACTGCCTTTAACGTTGCTGTGTTTTGTGAGACTGCGAAGGGTACAAGACAATTAATTGTTGCAGTGTACACAATTGCAAATGTGTTCCATTAGAGGTGTGATGTCTGGAATGTTTTATGCTAAAGTCCACGCTTCAGACGAAAACATAGAAATTTCGTCCATTGTAAAAAAAAAGGTTGTATTCTTATTTATTCCACCTCTACCATGAGAAAACATATGTGCTGCGTCAAACGACAAATGGACACAGAGCAATGTCACTCTTCTATCCCTACGACCAAAAACCGTGCTATTTCTGTATTCTTTTCGTCATGACAACTCACGTCTACGCGCTAACAGGGTGTTCTCTAGCCTACCATATCATTCGTTTCGTAAATTTTTCGAAGACTATTATAAACTTATTTTAATAATTAGTGACCATTTATATATTACACTTCATCCTCAGGTAACATTTTCTGGCACTGTTGTTGCAGACTCAGTAACGCCTCGAAAGTGTATGCTTGTCATCGTAATTGTTAGACATTCTCAGAATAGATATTACACGTGTTGTCGTTGTGGTCTTCAGTCCGAAGACTGGTTTGATGCAGTTTTCTATGCTACTCTATCCTGTGCAAGCCTCTCCATTTCCGAATAACTACTGCAACTTATATCCTTTTAATTTGCTGAGTGTATTCACCTCTTAGCCTCCCTCAACGATTTTTATATCCCACATTTCCCTCCAGTATTATATTGGGGATCCTTGCTGTCTCAGAATGTGTCGTATCAACCGATCCCTTCTGCTAGTCAGCTTGTGTCACAAATTTATTTTCTCTCCCATTCTATTCAGTAACTCCTCATTAGCTACGTGATCTATTCATATAATCTTCACCATTCTTCTGTGGCACCACATTTCAAAAGCTTCTGTTCTCTTCTTACCTAAACTGTGTTGTCCTCAATGGTTCACTTCCATATATGACCACACTCCATATAAATACTTTCAGAAAAAGTGTAGGACCCACAAATCTGTAATATATATTTATAAATTTCTCTTTTGCAGAAGCGCTTTTCTTGCCACTTCCAGTTTAAATGTTATATCCTCTCCACTTCTGCCATGTATGCAGACCAAATAACAAAACTCTTCTGCTACTTTATGTGTCTCGTTTCCTAATCTAATTCCCTAAGCGTCACCTGATTTCATTCGACTACACTCCATTATCCTTGTTTTGCTTTTGTTGAGATTCATCTTACATCCTTCTTTCAAGACACTGTCCATTCCGTTCAACTGCTCTTCCAAGTCTCCTGCTGTCTCTTACAGAATCACAATGTCACCGGTAAACCTCAAAGTTTTTATTTCTTCTCCCTGAACTTTAATTCTGACTCCAAATTTTTCTTTGCTTTCCTTTACTGCTTCCCCGTTGTACAGACTGAATAGCATCGGGGATAAGCAACCATCCTATCTCACTCGTTTTTCAACCACTCCTTCCCTTTCATGCCCCCCTACTCTTACAACTGCAATCTGGTTTCTGTGAAAGTTGTAACTAGCCTTTCGCTCCCTCTATTTCACCCATGATACCTTCAGGTTTTCGAAGAGATTATTCCAGTCAACATTGTCAAAAGGTTTCTCTAAGTTTACAAATGGTATCAAAGTAGGTTTGCCTTCCCTCAACATGTGAAGCAAGGAGGCAACTGTGCCGCAGAGCGCTCTCATGCTTCCTACAGCCAACAGAGGGAGTTTGAAAGAGGTTGAATTGTGGCCTTCCTTGTGGCAGGATGGTCCTTTCGGAGAACTGTCACACAAGTTGGATGTACTGCGTCAATTGTGCAATGATGCTGTTATCAGTGATCATGTGGACATTCTCACACTCTTAGACTAGGGTCTGGACGTCCACGCAGCGCAGATGTCCGCCAGTGTCGTCGTGTTGTAAGGGCAGTAGTGGCAGATCGCACTGCTTGAAACGTCCCCTTTGAAAAGCTATGAATGACAGTGCTGGAAAAACTCTTACGTTATTTGATTTTCAAGCAGCTCAGCAAAACTCAACGTACTCACGCAGTTTTATCTTTACTTACTCTGATCATCACTAAACTGACACACAATGTTTTTTAGCGCAACGCAATCTGACTTTCAAAAATCCCTACAAAAGAATGGGCCTGACTAACAATAACCTATACTATTCATGAATTACTTACCTCACAAAAATCTTCGTTACTCGAACTATACAGCGAGCGCTAATACTGCCAGCTAAATAAAAGATTATAACTACTGAAGGCACTAACTACTGATATGCATAGCTACCAAATGAAAGATTTTGACAGAGAACAGACAATGTATTTACCTTAATAATGTTAAAAAGTGATCATATATGTATCAGTTCATGATATCCAGTCTTACAAATTTCCTCTTTCTGACGGACACACGTGCAGATCGTCCGCTCTCAAAACTCTCGCATCTCACTCCCCACATCCACCACTGCTGGCGGCTCACCTCCAACTGCGCAACGCTACGCGCTGTTCACATCCAACTGCCCAACACTACATTAGCGAATATTCCAACAATGAGTCCAACCAGCCACAGACTGCACACAGCACAGTCAATGATTTTCATACAGAGCGATACGCGCTGTTACCAACATAAAAACCTAAACAGCCTACTTACAAGATACCACAGCACAGATAAGCGGACTTGTGAGCCCAGACGTGTTAACACAAACTGTTGCGAACCTGTTATTAGCAAAGGGGTTATGGACATGCACACCTCTAGCCCGTCTTCCACTCACGCCACAGCATCGACGTGCACGACTCGACGGGTGCCGTCAGAGGATCACTTGGAATGGCGCGTCATGCTATTCGGCGATGAAAGCAGTTTCTATCTGGGTGTAAGTGATGGTCGTTTGTTCGTACGACGTAGAGCTGCTGAGCGCTGTCTCGCAGAGTGCATTCGTCGAAGACACACTGTTCCCACCCAGGCCTTATGGTCTGCCGTGCGATAAGCTACAACTCTCGTTCATCTTTGGTGCTTCTGGAGGGGACGCTAACCAGCGCTCGGTACGTACAATATGTAGCTAAACTCGTGTTTTTTTTTTTTTTTTAAACTGGAAGGTGATGTGTTGTTCCAACTATAAATGTTCACCCGCACGCTGCCCGTGAAACTCGAAGTGCTCTGCAAGACATGAAGCAACTTCTCTGGTCAGCACGATTACCGGACTTGTCTCCAATCGAACACATGTGTGATATGATGGGTCGAGGAGTGACTCATGTGAGTCATCTGCGAAGAACTATTACGTAACTAGGCGAACAGGTCGAGCAGGCGTGGCACAACGTATCCCAGGACAGTATTCAGCATCTGTACGATCGAGTGGATGCCAGAGTGGCGGCTACACCACGTACTAATATCGGTATTTCAGCATCGGTCAATACCTGGTACCTCAGAACCGCTTGTGCTATTGGCTCTACAGCCGTAATAATTTCATGTTCTCCACATCACTGTTGCAACAATAAATCTTGAGTGCACTGTGCCTCTAAAAGGGAGTACAATTTTTTACACACCCACACACACACCCTATATATATATATATATATATATATATATATATATATATATATATATATATATTAGGCCCTGTTGGATCACGCAAAGCTTCTTGATTCTTTTTCCTTTTTTTTCCACAGTGCTCTCATTTTTCTGCTTCAACTCTCTTCCTTTCCTCTGTCCATTTTCTCCCTGCTTTCTTCGGAGCTTCGTTGTCTGACTTAACTTCCCATCTGTCAACTTTCTGCTTGAATACCTTTCTGTCCAAAATATCTAAATAATTTATCTGATCTTTTTTGTAGGTCCGTTTTGACCTCTTGTATCCACGGTATTGTTTTAAGTCCTTCTATGTATTTAAGAATTTTGTGCGTACCTTTTGTTTTGGGAAGCCTAGAGCCGTGCCCACAAAATTTAATCGCATTTTTCTAATGTCTGTTGCAAGGCTGGACAATTTCTCAGTTGTTTGACGAGATTATAGTCTATAGCCTTCTTCTGTTTTCTTTGGCCCTAGTATGTTTGTGATGATTTTACGTCCTTACTTTAATAATTTCATAGGTCACTTTTTATGTGGACTATCAGGGTTTCACTGTCATACAGAACTTCACGTTTTAATACTATATTATAGTGCCTAATTTTAGTGTTTTTGGATAAGCATTTTTTATTGTACATCTTGTAGGTTTTTCCATAGGCTCTCTTTAGTTTTTGGAGGCGAATGTTTTGTGCTATTTTCTCTCGCCCCGTAGGTTCCAGGCCTTCAACTAAGTATTTAAAATATGGGACTCTATTGATATGACCCTATTTTGTAGTCAAGTTTTGGGTGTCACTTTTTGTGGCGGTGAACTCAGAATGTAGGAAAGATATTTGCTGACCAACTTTCTCTGCACATTCTTTAAGGGTTTCAACCTGTTCGATTGCTGTTAGTCTCACTAGCGGGTGATGAGATAAGTCGTCAGCAAAAGCTAAACATGAAATCCTTATGCCATCCTTGACTCGCCCTATCTGTACAGGTTTCCAGAAGATTTTATTCCTCAATTCCTTTTCCCTTTCGCAGATGACCTTGTCCAGCACAAGGTTGAATAGGTGAGGAGACAGGCCATAATTTTGTCAGACGCTAGTTCTGATCAGGAAGGGCTCGGATATTTCAACCATGAATCTCATCTTAGAGGTAATATCGGTCAATGTTTCTTTGATGAGGTTAAGGGTTTTTGGATCTAACCCTTGTTCTTCAAGGATATCAAAAAGTGTTTGTCGGTCAACTGAGTCGTATGCTTTTTTAAAGTCAACAAACGTGCAAGTTACTAGGCTGTTTCTGACTGCTTTCTATTTTAATAAAGTCTTCAGATTGAAAATTTGACTGTGCAGGACCTACTTGGACGAAGGCACCTTGGTATTCACCAATTTTGTTTTCCACTTGCACTTGTGCTGTTTGAAGAAGACAGACTGATAGTACTTTGTATGTGACCTGAAGTAGGGATATGCCTCGATAATTATTTACATCAGATTTGTCTCCTTTTTGTGTAATGGATGAATAAGCGCATATTTCCATTCCTGGGGTATTTTTTCTGTCTCCCAAATATCTGCAATGTTTTGGGTTAACTCTCTCAGAGAATTTGGTCCTAAAGTTTTCAGTAGCTGAGCAATAATCTCATCTTCACCAGATGTTTTATTATTTTCTAATTGAATAATGTGTTTGTGGATTACTCCTTGTGTTGGTGTGGATGATTCACGGTGCGTATAAGTAGATCTTTCTTTAGGGAATCTCGAAGGTGGTTCCGGTCAATTGGAGTGTTGAAAAACAATGTGCCACTTCCGTACAGTTTTTCGTCAGATTTCTTGAAAAATAAATTTGTCGGCTGCATCCGCAAATTTTTTCTGCAAAAGTTCTGTAAAAATCTTGTGTACTGGAGTTGTGGAAGTTTTCTTCGATTAAATTCAGTTGGTTTTTCAGTATTTTCTTTTGGTCTGCCTAATGATTTTCGCCACTTGTTTCCTAGTTTCTTAAAAGTATTGACGATTTTCCGGTGTTTTCTTTCTGTTGTAGTTAAAATCCTTTCTCGTTTTTCCAAAGTTTTATCACAATCTGTATCCCACCGTGGTTATTTTGTGTTTTTCTTCAGGGGGACTAAATCTTTACCCTTCTGGATTATTTTACTGTGAAATTTTTTCTAAGTATCTGGACTTTTTCGAGTTCTTCAAGCTTAGTTTCTTTGATTCTTCTGGTGTCGAATTTCTACTGGTACACTTTCTTGCGATGGACTCTCCTTGGGGTAAATTTAATTTTTATCCGTGCTAGGTAGTGGTCTGAATCTATATTTGCAACTCTGCGAACTTCATTCTGTAGAGGATACGAGTTGCTAACATGATCAATCTGATATTCACGGAGCTCTTTTATTCGGGATTTCCTGGTCTTTTGTTTTCGAGGATTCTTCCTCAACGATGTTGACATGATTTTAAGATTGTTTTGTTGGCATAGTTCGATAAGCCTTTTTCCGTTTCTGTTGGTAAATTTATGGGCGGGATATTTTCCTGTAGTTTTCCAGTATTGGTTTTCTTTGCCTGTCTGAGCATTGAAATCACACAATAAGATTCCCACTCTGCAGCGGAGTGTGCGCTGATATGAAACTTCCTGGCAGATTAAAACTGTCTGCCGGACCGAGACTCAAACTCGCGACCTTCGCGAGCAAGTGCTCTAACACTTCATATCGGCGCACACTCCGCCGCAGAGTGAAAATCTCACTCTGGATCTTAACTGTTTTACAATCCCAGATACACTGCAGCCAGCAGTCATGTACAGTGTCTAAATTACCGCCAAATCTTGCTGCAGTATCGCAGGTGGAATACTCAGCCTCTCGTAGCCGTATTAAGTGACCTCGCTCAAACTCAGTGAGGTGTTGAAAGTGGCCTCTTTGTCGCCTTAAAGGCGTTCTTCACTAAAAACAACTCACCGCGTCCAGTCTCAAAGATAATTAACACTCACGATCGTTACAGCGTGTGTTTAAAGCAAACCTGATTTGCATCCTCATAATGGCACTACTAGCGCCACTCGTAAGCGACTGGCGCGAAATCTGAATAGACATCGTCTTTGAGATGTAGAAACCTGTCTTGGAATGGCGATGTTTTTCGTCCACTGCTAACGAATCAAGCATTATATTGATATATAAGAAATGTCATGTATAATAGTTGTTTATTTAGGCAGGTCGGACATTTTTTGACGTTTCAACTTGCACCTGAGAATGGCTATAAACCCAAAATCATGACTGTGTCCAGTAAACGAGTGGTAATGTACAGTCTAATCGCAGAAATTTCTTTCAGAGAAGTTGCGTGTGTAGCGAGAGCGCCGGAAGTCCGCAGTTATACTTGCGAACTTGTGTTCTCGCTGTCCTTCTTTGCAAGACGCAAGTGACAAGTGGGCAGCGGTGGAGGCTCACGACTCGGGTGGACGAGCACCCTAGGACGACGAGTACGAAGGCCACGTAGGACCGCTGGCGAGTTTAAAGCCTGTATACGGAGCTCATTCCTGACCTCTACTAGTGGGCAGCAACTCTCCCATGACAGCAGGCGTTCTGAAGCACATGTTGGATGTAAACGTACAAGAAGTCTCAGCAGGAAACAGCACTTTCCAGAGGAGTGCTACTAGTGGGAGCGGGAGGTGAGCATTGGAATTGCCTGCGCTTGTTCCTCGGACTGACTGCCTGGAAATACTGAAAGAAGTTCTTATAGATGCAAGAGGTTCGCAATAGTGTGGTTGGGATGGCAGCCCTCTAACCTATAGGGAGCAAGTCGTGTGACTTCCGCGGCAGTTGTGATGTTCAGTAGACTTTTCGGAAGCTAGGAATTAGTGTTCCTTAAAGATCAAAAAAGCTTTTTTTTCACGAAAGCGTGTAAGAATTATGAAGTGTCTTCCTGTGTGCCGACGTGAAATTAAGATTAGACGTTTTCCAGCTTTCAAGGTGTGTGTTAAGGTTTCGTGGGGCAGTGGCTTTATATCATAGCGTGGAGGCATTCGCTAACTGGAGGTGTTTAGTGAAAGAGACGGACTAGGCCAGGGATAACTGGAGCCAGGAGAAGGAGCAGCCTTAAACCACATATGTATTCGAAACTGGGGAGTGCAGTGCATCGATAACAGTGGTCGATATTATACGACGGAGTCTAGAAGCAAGTCGGCGTAAGAATCTACACCATTTGCACTGCCGTTACCCACCTGATTAGTGGAGCAAACGTTGGCAGCCCTCGCCGTGAGGTGTGAAGGGAACGCAAGGCCGTGTGCCAGTAGCTCGCTCTAGGTAGCCAATGAGAGAGCAGCAGGTAAACGACGTGTTTCATAGCAATGAGTGGAAGCAATAGCATAAAATGCTTGCGGCAACACAGAGACGAAATGCGCGATGACCTCGGAAAAGGAAAAGCTAGTGCCGTCCTAATAACATAAGTAAAAAAGATAATCATCATATAAAATAAATTTGTGACACACGGTATAAGAGTACAGCGCAAATGACAATGCAACGTAATGTGACAAATAAGTAGTTTCTAATCACTGGTGCATTTTGAAGATTGGAAAGCTGCCAGACCAATATTCAAGAAAGGTAGTAAGGAGTAATCCACGATATTACAAGCGCATATCATTAACATCGATACGCAGCACAATCCAGGAACATAAATTGTGTTCGGACTTTATGAATTACCTCGAAGAGAACGATCTGTTGACACACAGTCAACATGGATTTAGAAAACATCGTGCTTGTGAAACCCAACTAATTCTTTACACCACGAAGTGTTGAGTGTTATTTACAAGGGATTTCAAATTGATTCCATATTTCTATATTTCCTAAACGCATTTGACACTGTACCACACAAGAGGCTTGTAATTAAAATGCGTGCTTATGAAATATCATCTCAGTTATGTGACAGAATTTGTTATTTACTGTCAGAGAGGTTTCATTTCGCAATAATTGGCGGAAAGTCATTGAATAAAATATGTGATTTCTGGTAGTCCAATTTCACTGACGAACATAGGAATATGTAACGTTGCTGCAACCATGCCTATGTTCGTCGGTGAAAATGGACTAGCCGCGCGGGATTAGCCGAGCGGTCTGGGGCGCTGCAGTCATGGACTGTGTGGCTGGTCCCGGCGGAGGTTCGAGTCCTCCCTCGGGCATGGGTGTGTGTGTTTGTCCTTAGGATAATTTAGGTAGTAGTGTGTAAGCTTAGGGACTGATGACCTTAGCAGTTAAGTCCCATAAGATTTCACACACATTTTTTTGAAAATGGACTTGATAAGCAACCTAAGCTATCAGTAAATGGAATCTAACCTGCATAAAACTGTGTGCGTGTTGTATGAGTGTTAGTTTCACTGTCTTTTAAGCGCTCAAGAGAGCGTTACGTGAAAAACGTATAATTAACATTTGGATAAGCTATCTGACTGCGCATTTGAATATGGAAAAATTGCAGGAACAAATGTACCTAAGAATTTGCAAGTGATACAGAATCCGACTTGTGCAACGGAATTTACTGAATTAGAGTACATGAATGTTGTGGTGTGTCAGCGTCTCTGTTTTGGCCCAAAGTTCTGCACTCACCTCTTTAGATGACTCCCTTTTTCCATGTGGTTTACAGCAGCATGCAGCAGCAGCGGCTGAAGCTTATTGTTACTAACAATGATTTTAATAAAACGGAGTTTTCTTGGGTTCTGTTAACTACTAAATAACTTGTGAGAAGGGATTTCATAAGTTAAGTCTATTTAAAATGTCGGAATCATCATAACCCATAACCAGTGACAATTAAAATGACGTAGCTATCAATAATGGGTTAATGCCAGACTAACAAGTTACTTCAATTTCAGAGTTACATTAACATTTAATTACCACAGCATATTTATTAATTAGATGTGTTGGATAATAATTATTATTTGGAGGATAAGGAAGCATCTTTAACTGACAAGCAAAACATGGGATTATTGCAAACTCGGAATAACAATCATTAGCCTAACCCTGCAATTGCTTTTGCGCTAGACTTGCGAATTTTACCTTGATTTCCATCTTCAAGCGCAGTTAAGCCATCTAAATCTCTCCAGGCTATATAAATGAAATCAGGCCTTGAGTGTGGTGTGATCGGCCATCACCGACTTGAGGGTAGCGTGCCACGTCTTCTGTCTCCGAGCTCTCCACCGACGCTACTACTTCCACTGTCGCAGACAGACCACACCTCACAACAATGCTTAGAATCGCGCTCTCATGTTTCGCCCTCAGATTGTTACTATCGATATCTGAGTGCTTACACAATGCAAAGAATAGCCTTAGGTTGGATATATTGTTTTCAATGTAATGGAGATTTCTGACACACTCCTTACATCATCCACATGAGCACTAAAAGAAATCCGTTAAACTTCGGTTACACGATAAATCAGCCAAATCTAAAGGCCGTAAATTCAACTAAATACCTAGGAATTACAATTACGAACAGCTTAAATTGGGAGGAACACATAGAAATTCTTATGGAGAAGGCTAACTAAAGACTGCGATATATTGGCAGAATACTTAGAAAATGTAGCAGATCTCCTAAAGAAACTGCCTACACTACACTTGTCGGTCCTCTTTTGGAGTACTGGTGCGGGGTGTGGAACCCTTACCAGATAGGAATAACGGAGTACATTGAGGAAGTTCAAAGAAGAGCAGCACGTTTTGTAGTGCCTTGAAATGGGGGAGAGAGTGTCACTGACATGATACAGGATTTAGGGTGGCCATTATCAAAGCAAAGGACTTTTTCTTTGCGGTGGAATCTTCTCACGAAATTTCAATCACCAACTTTCTGCTGAGAATGGGATAAAATTTTGTTGGCACCGACTTACATTCGGTGAAACTATCAGCATAGCAAAATAAGGGAAATAAGAGCCCGCATGGAAAGATACAGGTGTTCATTTTTCCTGTACGCTGTTCGAGATTGGAAAATAGAGAATTATTGTGAAGGTGGTTCCATGACCCCTCTGCCAGGCACTTAAGTGTGATTTGCAGAGTACCCATGTAGCTGTAGATGTAGAATAAGTGGTTCCCCATACTGACTTGCGATTTATTGGCTGGCGAAATTGGTCCTGGTGGGTTCACAGGGGATCTACAGTGGTACCAGAGAGGTGGCGGCGCGATTTTAGCGGAGTTATGTAAGGGCCAACAGTGCAACAAAATTTGTTGCGCTAGCACCACGGCTTGAAAACTTGTGAATGTCATAGAGAAATATGTGTAGTCATTTGTAGTTATCCATCGTCTTCTGTTCACTGGTCAACAAAATTGTCACAAAGAATACGAAAGATGTTCTTTTGAGCATACATGTGGTTCCTGTATCTATACTAAAAACAGATTCCCGCTAATCAGGCTCAGTTTCCTGTCGACACATTACCTCCTGTCTACGGATATTCTTGGAAAAACTTCACTTTGGTTATACTGACGGCACTTAATTTAATGATGCTGCATGTGTAACTGTTGAAAAACCGTCGTATTATTTGCAAGGAATTTTCGTAATGATCTATACTTCGGTAATCTATCTCCAGGAAATGGTGGAGGTTTTGCCTGTTTCCTGATTAATCACATTCAAATGTTTTGTATCTCTGTAAATAGCGTAATGTCTTCTTTTATATATCAGTGGAGAGTTAACTCTTAGAAGAAAACTTAAATCTCTTCATTTTGGTTGTAAGGCTGGCGATCAGAAGTGATGAGTGTTTCAGAAGATCCAGGCCCGCGATGCCTTCGAGGGAATCATCTCATTGAATCGTATATTTCCGCAACGAGTTTACTTAAAATAGATGGAGGGGTAGGACTGATCATAGACGTATCTGCAGTTCGGTCACTCCTTCCAGCAGTGTCACAGGCAAATCGGACCTTACGTGCAATACTTCCTGTCTCTTTGACCGTCAGCGTCGGGTCTCGCAAAGGAAAACAGGAGTCTGAACTGAGATGTGATTAAATTATTATTTATTGGCAGGCGGATGGGCTACAGAAGTAACTGAGATTGCTGCAATTCAAACAAAACCCTGCTTAAGAACAATGAAGAAGCTGAGAAAACCTCTACAATATGGTAATAGCCAAGGACCCATATTTCCACAATGATACTGACACAAGCGATCTATTCGCGAAAAATTAATACAAGAGTTATATAAGGAAGTAATAATGAGAGTTTTTCCAGCCTTTCGATGGAAATTTTCTTAGTACTATGAGAGAACCAGTCCCTTTGTAAGGCTGAGCGAAACGGATATTGGCGCTTCTCGGCATGGGTGCGTCAGTATGTTTTGGAAAAGTCACTCATTTTAAAGGAGAAGATATGGGTCTCACACGTATGCTGTTTCTTCCGTGTCACATTTCTGACGGGCTGTATAAAGTGCTCGTGTCTCTTGTTCACATACGTAACCATCATTTGGAGAGAGTCAACTGGTTGCACAACAGGCTGCTGTTTTCGCGCTACAAAAAATTTGGAATAACCTCAAAGGCGAAACAAATGTTGTGGAGTTCACTAATTCCTCATCCCCTATGAGGCCTGTTTGTGACTGAATAACTGGCAGCAATGGCTATTGAGAATATGAAAGTAAATGAAAATGAATGCCATAATGAACATGCAAAAGACAGAGAAGGATGTTTGCAGTATGGTCCAGTATTTGAATACTGTAGCTGCCCGCAGAGACAGATATGATTACGGGCAGTGGTGGCCTGTTAGGAATGAAATAATACCTGCGCACAAGAATTAATATTATAAACTCAACCAGAAAATGAATGAAGACAGGAGGGACTCATTTATATGTGACATGTTTGGCCTCAGATCAGAAACTATAGTGGTCAAGCTAAAATATTATCTGTTAATGGCAAAAAATTCATCAAGGAAACATGGTGGTGGATGTGTGACAAATTTAGGATACCGGTATAAAATACATATGTTCATCCACAGATTTATCAAGATGAAATGAAAAACGGTTTTCTATTTTTTATACAGGGTGAAACACCTAAACCTTGCACCGCAGATATTGCTGAAATGAAAATTGCTATTGATGTGCAGTTTTCACAGGTTGATTTGGTATTCAGGGGCTAGTATTGTTAGTTAATCAACAGATTGTAATAATACTCAGAAAGCCTATTTTTGTGCAGATATACACTTTTTAAACCGAACAATGTCTGTTGACGTTAACAAACTAAAGGTAGGGTAAATCAGAATGTCAGTAGTGTTTGTTGTAGGATTCTAGTGTGAGCCGTTTACGTGAAATGGTATTTTGAGAAGTTCCCACTCCGAAACTTGTGCAATGTCTATGGAAGTACATACTAAAGAACAACACAAATGCATACACTAGTTATATGTGGATTCTGACCTGTAACGAGACAACTGACCTTCACAGGCTGTGTTCAAATGGTCACTGGCAGCGGCAATACACGCTTCCAGCCTGCTACGGAACGACTGCTGCACACGTTCTAGCATTTCAGGGGAGATGTCCGGGCAGGCTCCAGCAGTACATCGTTGCACATTATCAGGTGTAGTTGGTATGTTCTTCTAGACAGTGTCTTTCACTTTTCCCCACAGAAAGAAGTCTATAGGCGTCATATTCGGGGAACGGACCAGCCAGTTCAACGATTTGGAAAAAAATCATGAAGACATGCTGTGCTACTTCGTGCACTATGAGCTGGACGGCCATCGTGTTGCTACCAAAGGTTCCCCATAGTCTGCAGAGGTGGAGTTGTAGCTTCCGTGGAAGATGGTCTGTTACGAGGCTGCGATACTTGTGCACGTTCTGTGTATCGTCTACGAAAAACGGGCCTGTGAGCTGATGGTTCACTATCTCACTCCACACGTTTACACTCCAAGGACGCTGATGTTCCAGCTAACGAATCCAATTGGGATCATCAACTGACAAATAATTTATCTTTCGGTGGTTTACCTAGCAGTGATTGGTAAATGTGGCTTCATTACTAAGTAAGATACATGATATATCTGGAGTATACTCTCTTATGGTCCATGTGCAATAGTTGATACGATTCTCATAATCGGTTCCATGCAGCTCTTGCAGAGAGATGTGATAGGGATGGAAGCTATGTCGATGAGGATGCGTAAGTCACTTGCCCGACTCGAGCCACTTCCTCGTGCGACTGCACTGGAGCTAACGTGCCGATCAACTGCAACAGCAGCAGGAACATTAATCCCCCCCCCCCCAGTTTCTGTCGTCACTTGTTTCCTTTTGTTTTGTTGCCTTGGTGCTACGCTACCACTTTCACGTAACCGGTTGAAGGGGTTGATAAGTAACTGCCGAGATGGCTGACGTCTATTGCGGAATCTTGCCGCATGCACTGTATAAGAATGAAATGCATTATTCCTACACACTTCATACACCAAGAGCATGTCGATTTTTTCTGCATTGATAAATCCCATCGTCCACTCTCGGCCTACTGCTTGGACTGTCACACACTGACTGGCTAGAAAGTTGCAGTGCGCTCAAGGAACACACTGTAAGCGAACATAATAACGTCGTACCTAGCAACTAAGCTAGTGGAATGGAACAAAAAAACGTCGGTGTGGAAACTTTTCAAAATTCGACGTCTCGTAAACGACTCGCACTACAATCCTGCAACGAACATCACTGACATTCTAATGTACCCTACTTTTAGTCTGGTAATTTCAGTAGGCATTGTTCCATTTAAAAAAGTGTATGTCTGCACAAGAAATTATTACTGTCTGTTTATTTGCTAACAATAATAGCCCCTTACTACCTATCCATTCTGTGAAAACTGCATATCAATAGCACTTTCTTTCTCCGGAATATTTGCGGAGCAACTTTTAGGTGGATCATCTCGGATGGGTCAATACCGTCTTTTACAATTGTAATAAAAGCCTTGCTTAGACTACACGCGTTTCTCTTTATTTTAAAATATTTTCAATGGTTATTCGTACTTAACGTTATTCTACACATGTGTGCTAGATTTTTGTACAGAGTATTTTCGCTCACTCTAAATATATTTACGTTTTCATGTTGCATAGGTCCACTGCCATCTCCTAGTGGACCTACCCAACGTAAAAACGTGAATGTATTTCGTGTATATGGAAGTGCTGAGTACAAAAATCTAACAAGTATGTGTAGAATAACGTTAAGAATGAATGATAACAAAATGCTTTAAAATAAAGCAAACCGCGTATGGTGTAAGTAAGACTTTTATTACTTTCGCCAAAGACGGTGTATATATTGTAGCTATTACTTGCATAACTGTGACTGTAGAAAAAGAGACTAAAATACAAAGAAGACAATAGGTTTTGTGCCAGTGTATGTAACGGCAGCGTACGTTTCCTTGCCGTGCCGCTGCTGTCCGGTGAGGTATGTAGTTTTGATAGCTTTCTTGATTGTTGGTGGTTCTTCTACTCTGGTGGTAGGTTCGTTTCTCGTTCCGGGCGCTCTAAACACAGTACTCTGGGGATGTAGTGCAGACCGCTGGTTCCGGCTTTGGCGTATTGTTCCATCGTTGGATTTGGTTTATTGCACGTCAAATGGTTCAAATGGCTCTGAGCACTATGGCACTTAACATCTGAAGTCATCAGTCCCCTAAAACTTGGAACTACTTAAACCTAACTAACCTAAGGACATCACACAGATCCATGCTCGAGGCAGGATTCGGACCTGCGACCGTAGCGGTAGACTGAAGCGCCTAGAACCGCTAGGCCACACCAGCCGGCTATTGGACGTCAGGTAGCTTCAGCAAGATTATCGTTAGTCATTCGTTAGACTGCCACTAGTCTGAGTTACCATCTTGTGAAGTGGCTGCAGCTCTTGGCTGCCTATCTCATCACTCGCGAAAGTGTATGTTGCCGGCCCCTCTTAGAGGTCGATTCCTGGATCACCGTCTGTGGCCCCTTGGTTCTTGTAAGACATGTGTGTTCTAAAAGGAGGTCTGATGGTCAGTGGTTCAGTATAATGCTCCTTCAGTTCACACCTTCTGCGGGTATAATCTGCCTCAGTACCCTTTAAGGAATTTATGTACTGGTCTTTGAGCTTTATTATTGTATTATTTATTACAATATCTTGTAACGCCTGCATTAAAGATTATATATGTCTAGTTAATCGTTCTGGTCACCTTCTGGAATAAATCTAGCAGTGTCGTGTTCAGTGGATGTTAAGGGTTGTGTTACAAAGTTTACCATTATCTTATTTCACCCGTTTGGTTATCAGTTGCCTGTTTTTTAATTAACCTTTGCTATTGTATTTGCTGTTTCACAGCAGGCTTCTAAATTTTTTATATTATTGCCGTTCCTGGCGTGTAAGGCCTTCAGCATGATTGTAGTCATTTGCCTTAAAATTCTAATTTGATATTTGTATTTTAGCAGTAAGCCTTAAAACCATATTTACTGCCGTTCCTGGTGTCTGATGCCTTCTGCTGTGTTTGTGGCGACTTGCTTTTAACATTTCAATACCAGTAATTTGTAAGTTGCATCGAGTTTTAAACAATTCTTAATTTATTACCATTCCTGGCGTGTAAGGCCTCCTGCCCAGATCGCAGTGGCTTGCTTTTAAAACATTATCTGCTATAACTGTATTTAATGGTGGTTTAATAAATTGTAACTCACTGAAAACACTTTTATTTACACAATTGTTTATTCCTCCATTAATAACGTGTGGTATTTTTATTTATTGTTGAGTCTGGAATTACTGGTTTAAAATAAATTGTGTGCAACTGTAAAAGGCAACCAACAGTAACTGGTTACGGCCCCGTCTACTATCGTAACCGAATGCTGCCTTCCCTTGACAATCAGGTTTCAGGTTTTGTATTTACTTCAGAATGAGCTGCGATTGTTTTACTTCAGCTTAGAGTCTTGTTAAGAACGTTGTAAACAGAATGCAGATAAACATGATACAATTAACCGTGAATCTATAGCCTAAAAACAATAAAAAAGAAACAAATGCATAAATGAACATTGCATCACTTTGAATTTCTATTACATCACTTACAAGGGGAGGCCGCCAATTGTAAAATTCAGATTCGATTCATACTGCGCATAATAAAAGCTCATGGCCAGAGATGTAATGTGGCAAAGTAGCAAGATGCACTTCTCAGCCGTTGTCGAGAAAATCGACAGTTAAAAGAAACCGTTGCGGTGAAATACTCTCTACGATTAATAGTTTTCCACAGCGTCGTGGCGCAGAGGTAAGCGCTCGGGTTTGAAATCCGAAGGTCGCCGGATCGAATCTCGCACCATGCAACTTTTTTTTTTAGTATTTGTTTTTTTGTAATTCAAATGGGTATGTATATACACACACACACACACACACACGCACACACATATATATATATATATATATATATATATATATATATATAAAATTCCCGGCAATCAGTTGCATATAATAAGTTGTTGAAAGTCGTTTGTCGTGGAAAAACTGGCGACTTCGAACATCATTATCTTTTCCGCAAACAAAGTTGTATTTCACAAATGTTATTAATTGTCTTCATAATGTTAATCACGTATAGTTAACGGAAGACGTAGAAACGATATTCCGAAACGAATACTTATAGCGTAAGTCAAACGTTCGAATTAGAATAGAGACCCCACGAACACAAATTACCTGTGGTAGGTATGAAATATAAACTCCGTTACTCGCTCGTTACACTTGAAGGACAGATGTTGAATGGGCCGAAACGAGCCGCCGCATAACAGCGTAGTTGCCTGCTAACTTCGAAAGAAGGTAGATGCGGTCCCTAGCGCAACTTATAACATCGTCGAAAATCAGTACGGACGGGAGAGCTTTGGTACACCCTGTTAAAAAAACGGCAAAATGGAGGCGGTACAATTGGAGAGCGATCCGCCTTCACCAACATGCATAAGAAATTCATCAATAGTTTACATATACACCCCTGGAAATGGAAAAAAGAACACATTGACACCGGTGTGTCAGACCCACCATACTTGCTCCGGACACTGCGAGAGGGCTGTACAAGCAATAATCACACGCACGGCACAGCGGACACACCAGGAACCGCGGTGTTGGCCGTCGAATGGCGCTAGCTGCGCAGCATTTGTGCACCGCCGCCGTCAGTGTCAGCCAGTCTGCCGTGGCATACGGAGCTCCATCGCAGTCTTTAACACTGGTAGCATGCCGCGACAGCGTGGACGTGAACCGTATGTGCAGTTGACGGACTTTGAGCGAGGGCGTATAGTGGGCATGAGGGAGGCCGGGTGGACGTACCGCCGAATTGCTCAACACGTGGGGCGTGAGGTCTCCACAGTACATCGATGTTGTCGCCAGTGGTCGGCGGAAGGTGCACGTGCCCGTCGACCTGGGACCGGACCGCAGCGACGCACGGATGCACGCCAAGACCGTAGGATCCTACGCAGTGCCGTAGGGGACCGCACCGCCACTTCCCAGCAAATTAGGGACACTGTTGCTCCTGGGGTATCGGCGAGGACCATTCGCAACCGTCTCCATGAAGCTGGGCTACGGTCCCGCACACCGTTAGGCCGTCTTCCGCTCACGCCCCAACATCGTGCAGCCCGCCTCCAGTGGTGTCGCGACAGGCGTGAATGGAGGGACGAATGGAGACGTGTCGTCTTCAGCGATGAGAGTCGCTTCTGCCTTGGTGCCAATGATGGTCGTATGCGTGTTTGGCGCCGTGCAGGTGAGCGCCACAATCAGGACTGCATACGACCGAGACACACAGGGCCAACACCCGGCATCATGGTGTGGGGAGCGATCTCCTACACTGGCCGTACACCACTGGTGATCGTCGAGGGGACACTGAATAGTGCACGGTACATCCAAACCGTCATCGAACCCATCGTTCTACCATTCCTAGACCGGCAAGGGAACCTGCTGTTCCAACAGGACAATGCACGTCCGCATGTATCCCGTGCCACCCAACGTGCTCTAGAAGGTGTAAGTCAACTACCCTGGCCAGCAAGATCTCCGGATCTGTCCCCCACTGAGCATGTTTGGGACTGGATAAAGCGTCGTCTCACGCGGTCTGCACGTCCAGCACGAACGCTGGTCCAACTGAGGCGCCAGGTGGAAATGGCATGGCAAGCCGTTCCACAGGACTACATCCAGCATCTCTACCATCGTCTCCATGGGAGAATAGCAGCCTGCATTGCTGCGAAAGGTGGATATACACTGTACTAGTGCCGACATTGTGCATGCTCTGTTGCCTGTGTCTATGTGCCTGTGGTTCTGTCAGTGTGATCATGTGATGTATCTGACCCCAGGAATGTGTCAATAAAGTTTCCCCTTCCTGGGACAATGAATTCACGGTGTTCTTATTTCAATTTCCAGGAGTATATATATATATATATATATATATATATATATATATATATATATATATATATATATATATATATATTTGAATTACAAAAAACTAATAATAAAAAAAATTGCATGGCGCGAGATTCGATCCGGTGACCTTCGGATTACGAACCCGAGCGCTTACCCTTGCGCCACGACGCTGTAGAAAACTATTAATCGTAGAGAGTATTTCACCGCAACCGTTTCTTTTAACTGTCGATTTTCTTGACAACGACTGAGAAGTGCATCTTGGTGCTTTGCCACATTACACCTCTGGCCATGAGCTTTAATTATGCGCAGTGTGAATCGAATCTGAATTTTACAATTGGCGGCCTCCCCTTGTTAGTCGAAAGACGAATTGATCCTTTGTAAATATAAAAGATATGAACAGTCCTACATGTTCATATCTTTAAATAGCACTTTTCCCCTTCGGATTAGTCAGTGTATGTAACGCACATTAAACTCTTTCTTTGAACTGCTGTTAATGTATTGTTAATAGTAACAGTGAGTAAATGTTGTTTTGTGAATAAGGCTTTCACACTGTAGATAGTAAGATGGGATACCTGTCGTATAGTCAGCGTGGTATTTGATTATGTCTGCTGCCTCGAGCAAGTGCAGCAGGGCATGTTTCCACTACTCAAAATGTATTTACACTTGACTACTCAAAATGTATTTACACTTGTCTGGATATAGATAAGTCTCTCTTTTGAGCTCTAATAGTAACTTCGATATGTCAGATACATTTCTTATGCAGCATTGTTGACCTCACGTACACCTGAAGTAAACTAGACAGCGATTATATTTGTCAATTCAAACTCGACAAATGGGTCAGTTAAATTCGAAAGATCATGGTAACTGTGAACAGTACTGAAAACATTACTTGTCGTCTGTCAAACAGCTAAGTAAGATTCTAAGAAGCGAAATTATTAGATTTTTTAATTGAACAGTTTCCTCAAAATCGTCTGAAAAAAATTTAGTTCCCGTATGTGCATAATTGGTAGAGTCACCTTGCGGCGGTATAGCTACGTGGCAGGAACGGTCTGCAACGACCGAGGGCGACGCAACAGCAACGCTAGCTACATCGGTGTGAACCACAGCGGCGCCAGCTGGGGGGCCAACTATGTCAGTGTGCACAGTCCCATTACGCGCAACGCGTCACGAAATTCAGGCTGACACTGCTGTTATGGCGCGGTTTTTGACACTTTAGAGACGGGAATGTCTAACTGCTTGAACTTTGCAGCAAATGTTCCCGAGTAGAGTTGTAAAACTACTGTAGAGTTCTGCAGACTACCACAAGTATGCGTAGGCTATGGTAGCTTTCCTAGTAGCTTTATTCACTTAAGGTCATAACCGCCTTACCTGTACATTACGTGTGTTGCATACCTATTGGGTGGTACCTCGTTTCGATCGCTTTTTTGTGTATGCGATCCCTGTCTTTCTAAGTTGCCCTAGAAACCGAAAATGGTATAGCACTTAGAACCTGAATGAGAATATACAGGGTGAGTCACCTAACGTTACCGCTGGATATATTTCGTAAACCACATCAAATACTGACGAATCGATTCCACAGACCGAACGTGAGGAGAGGGGCTAGTGTAATTGGTTAATACAAACCATAAAAAAGTGCACGGAAGTATGTTTTTTAACACAAACCTACGTTTTTTTTAAATGGAATCCCGTTAGTTTTGTTAGCACGTCTGAACATATAAACAAATACGTAATCAGTGCCGTTTGTTGCATCGTAAAATGTTAATTACATCCGGAGATATTGTAACCTAAAGTTGACGCTTGAGTACCACTCCTCCGCTGTTCGATCGTGTGTATCGGAGAGCACCGAATTACGTAGGGATCCAAAGGGAACGGTGATGGACCTTAGGTACAGAAGAGACTGGAACAGCACATTACGTCCACATGCTAACACCTTATTATTGGTCTTTTTCACTGACGCACTTGTACATTACCATGAGGGGTGAGGTACACGTATACACGTGGTTTCCGTTTTCAATTACGGAGTGGAATAGAGTGTGTGTACGTGTACCTCACCCCTCATGGTAATGTACATGTGCGTCAGTGAAAAAGACCAATAAAAAGGTGTTAGCATGTGGACGTCTCTCCTGTACCTAAGGTCCATCACCGTTCCCTTTGGATCCCTACGTAATTCGGTGCTCTCCCATACACACGATCGAACAGCGGAGGAGTGGTACTCAAGCGTCAACTTTAGGTTACAATATCTCCGGATTTAATTAACATTTTACAATGCAACAAGCGTCAGACAAACCCAATGTAATACAACAATATTTCTTCCCCATGTGCTATCCCCGAATGAAACAGGGAAGGGGTAAACGCTAGTGGTACTAAAGGTATGCTTCACCTAGCACCATTAGTTGACTCATGGACTACAGGTGTAGAAGCAGCTCTTAATAATATATGTTTAGTGTCGAGAAAGATCACAACTTCCTGCCGTGACTTACAGATCACGTTAATGACTAATGCTTGTCACTGTGTTAGTCTTTGTGACGATTTGGATTTATTCCACGTTAGCGGCGCGCACAGTCTCATGGTCTGAAGCTCCCTGTGTCTTTACCTTCCCTCTCCCTGCTCTCTGGTCATCTCTTCCTCTCTCTGCCTATCTCTTCCTCTAGCCCCTCCAGTTTCTCTGTGCCAATCCACACATGTACGCTGCCCTGCAAAACGGGTTGATGAAGCAGCATAAGACACCAATCATGCCAGGCAGCCTACATGTCAGGGGTCAGGTGCTGGAAAACCGTTTCTTACCCCTGACATATGGCCTGCCCTGCAAAGCAGGCCAATTAGGCAGGCCAATACTACTAACACATTACAGAACTGTCGTATGGGGCAGCATATATGGCAGGGCATAAAAGAAAAACACTTGTTTGCCATATCTCCACTCCTATTGGAGCTAGGATATTAAGAACCACATAATGCTGATGCTCGTGAGTCCTACTGTTTCTAAGCCAAATTTGGTTGAAATCGATCCTGGAGTTTGGGAGGAGATAACAGACATACACACTCAGCTTTATATCTTATGTTCAATGCTAACAGATCAGTCATTGTACTGTATAATAGTTGTAATGCCCAACAGTCGTGTATTTAGTGGCCATGTTGCAAGTCCTTGGTTATACGTACATGTGTACTCAAATACTCAGTCTCCTCTGTATGCAGCAACTGTCCACTTGCACCCGACCACAGACTCAAGTGACGAGTTTTCAGGTGAATAGGCAGCAGCAGAAACTAGCAAGCCGAGTCCCAGAGTGTACAGAGATGGGGAGTTCAGAGTTGATGTCATGTGTCAAAAGAGGTTGTGGTGAGTATAAAACAAGCTGGCTATTTATGAGCCACGTGGGATTAGAAGAGCGGTCTTGGGTGCTACAGTCATGGACTGTGCGGATGGTCCCAGTGGATGTTCGGGTCGTCCCTCAGGCATGGGTGTGTGTGTTTGTCTGTAGGATAATTTAGGTTAAGTAGTGTGTAAGCTTAGGGATGGATGACCGTAGCAGTTAAGTCCCATACGATTTCACACACATTAGCTATTTATGATCTCTAATGCAGATTCAAGTATGTATCCGTTTCGTGTGGAACTGTGGTTGACACTGTGCTGTGGCCTTTGTGTTATGGGAGGGTACAGAAGAACAGAAGAAAAGGAAAGGTGAGTGTGGTATGTAGGGGCAGCACACAGCACCACTGTGTCACGTCCACATCAGTGATATGAGGTGCCCTCTCTCTCTCTCTCTCTCCCGAGGAAAAACTACACTGCTGGCCATTAAAATTGCTACACCACGAAGATGACGGGCTACAGACGCGAAATTTAACCGACAGGAAGATGTTATGATATGCAAATGATTAGCTTTTCAGAGCATTCACACAAGGTTGGCGCCGGTGGCGACACCTACAACGTGCTGACATGAGGAAAGTTTCCAACCGCTTTCTCATACACAAACAGCAGTTGACCGGCGTTGCCTGGTGAAATGTTGTTGTGATGCCTCGTGTAAGGAGGAGAAATGCGTACTATCACGTTTCCGACTTTGATAAAGGTCGGGATTGTAGCCTATTGCAATTGCGGTTTATCGTATCACTACATTGCTGCTAGTGTTGTTCGACATCCAATGACTGTTAGCAGAATATGGAATCAGTGGTTTTAGGAGGGTAATACGGAATGCCGGCCTCGTATCACTAGCAGTCTAGATGACAGGCATCTTATCCGCATGGCTGAAACGGATCGTGCAGCCACGTCTCGATCCATGAGTCAACAGATGGGGACGTTTGCAAGACGACAACCATCTGCACGAACAGTTCGACGACGTTTGCAGCAGCATGGAGTATCAGCTCGGAGACCATGCCTGCGGTTACCCTTGATGCTGCATCACAGACAGGAACGCCTGCGATGCGATGGTGCATGAATGGCAAAACGTCATTTTTTCGGATGAATCCAGGTTCTGTTTACAGCATCATGATGGTCACAACCGTGTTTGACGACATTGTGGTGAACGCACATTGGAAGCGTGTATTCGTCATCGCTATACTGGCGTATCACCCGGCGTGATGGTATGGAGTGCCATTGGTTACATGTCTCGGTCACCTCTTATTCGCATTGACGGCACTTCGAACAGTGGATGCTACATTTTAGATGTGTTATGATCCGTGGCTCTACCCTTCATTCGATCCCTGCAAAACCCTACGTTTCAGCAGGATAATGCACGACCGCATGTTGCAGGTCCTGTACGGGCCTTTCTGGATACAGAAAATGTTCGACTGCTGCCCTGGCCAGCACATTCTCCAGATCTCTGACCAATTGAAAACGTCTGGTCAATGGTGGCCGAGCAACTGGCTCGTCACAATACGCCGGTCACTACTGTTGATGAACTGTGGTATCGAGTTGAAGCTGCATGGGCAGCTGTACCTGTACACGCCATCCAAGCTCTGTTTGACTCAATGCCCAGGCGTATCAAGGCCGTTATTACAGCCAGAGGTGGCTGTTCTGGGTACTGATTTCTCAGGATCTATGCACCCAAATTGCGTGAAAATGTAATCACATGTCAGTTCTAGTATAATATATTTGTCCAATGAATACCCGTTTATCATCTGCATTTCTTCTTGGTGTAGCAATTTTAATGGCCAGTAGTGTATATGCAGGTGTGGAATTCACAGTAGACATTTGGCGGCCAATATGATTATTACAAATTTGGAACTATCAATTTTATTTATTCATTCGGCCAAATACTGGTGATAATGAATATTGGAATGGTTGAAACAGGTTTATCTCCACTCGGCTAAGGAGATGTTCTGTGACAGGAAACAGAGGGACTACAGATAGATCGTCTCTGGTTTGTATGCCACCACAAAAAATCTTATGAATGAGCACACTGCAGTTGTTTGTATGTTTTTGGTTCATGGAGTTAAACAGTTGGGGCTGTTGTTGTTGGATGCAACCATGATCAAGGAGTGTGAGCATGCCACCCAAGAGAGCACAAATGGGCTTTACACAGTGTACACGGGCTGAGCTGCTGGGAGCAGCGCGGGCTGCCGGTCCAGCCGGCAGACGGCCAGGTGGCTTCGGCGCCGTCGCGGCGCCGCCCTCGACCCCGGGTCACGGGAAGCGGTCCGCCGCGGCCGAGCCCAGCCCAGTCCAGTCCCAGCGGCCGGGGTCTGGCGCGGCCGCATCGCTGCTGGCGATCAGCCCCCAGCCTCAGCCCCAGGCGAGACCGTCTCGCATGCCGAGCCGCGGGCGCCACAGGCAGGCAAGGTCGGCGCTGGGCCCCCACTCCGCTCCGCACTGCCCGTTTTGGCACGACAGCCTGCCTGTCCCCGGGTAACACCCGTCTAAAAGTGACAGCGCGACACCTGTCCCACGGCCGTGTAACTTCGCTTCATCAAAGGTGACCAAACTGGGAAAACACTCTAGCATAAGGTGGTGGCAGTGATAAGGTGGCAGAATAAGCTGCCCTGAGCAGATGGTGTCGTCGAAATTTAGCACATACTGCAGTATCACATTATTTTCAGTGGAAGATACTGAGGTGGAACAGGGGTCAGTCGACCACTCATGTATCCAGGTATAGACTTTTGTTCTCACTTGGCAATTGAATTGTCCTGATTGACATGTGGTATTTTTAAGCTGAAAATTGCTCCACCTTATGGAATATACAAGCATATGAATATCTGACTAATGATGAATATACAAACACAGTGCACTAACAATGAATTCAAATGGCTCTAAGCACTATGGGACTTAACATCTGAGGTCATCAGTCCCATAGACGTAGAACTACTTAAAACTAGCCAACCTAAGGACATCACATACATCCATGCCCGAGGCAGGATTCGAACCTGTGACCGTAGCAGCAGCGTGGTTGCGGACTGAAGCGCCTAGAACTGTACGAGGTGCATTCAAGTTCTAAGGCCTCCGATTTTTTTCTCCGGACTGGAAAGAGATAGAAACATGCGCATTGTTTTCAAATGAGGCCGCGTTCATTGTCAATACGTCCCAGAGATGGCACCACCGTACGGCAGATGGAATTTTACCGCCAGCGGCGAGAATGAGAACTGTTTTAAATACTTAAAATGGCGACGTTTTCCTTACTTGAACAGCGTGCAATCATTCGTTTTCTGAATTTGCGTGGTGTGAAACCAATTGAAATTCATCGACAGTTGAAGGAGACATGTGGTGATGGAGTTATGGATGTGTCGAAAGTGCGTTCGTGGGTACGACTGTTTAATGAAGGCAGAACATCGTGTGACAACAAACCGAAACAACCTCGGGCTCGCACAAGCCGGTCTGACGACATGATCGAGAAAGTGGAGAGAATTGTTTTGGGGGATCGCCGAATGACTGTTGAACAGATCGCCTCCAGAGTTGGCATTTCTGTGGGTTCTGTGCACACAATCCTGCATGACGACCTGAAAATGCGAAAAGTGTCATCCAGGTGGGTGCCACGAATGCTGACGGACGACCACATGGCTGCCCATGTGGCATGTTGCCAAGCAATGTTGACGCGCAACGACAGCATGAATGGGACTTTCTTTTCGTCGGTTGTGACAATGGATGGGACGTGGGTGCCATTTTTCAATCCAGAAACAAAGCGCCAGCCCAATGGAAGCACACAGATTCACCGCCACCAAAAAAATTTCGGGTAACCGCCAGTGCTGAAAAAATGATGGTGCCCATGTTCTGGGACAGCGAGGGCGTAATCCTTACCCATTGCGTTCCAAAGGGCACTACGGTAACAGGTGCATCCTACGAAAATGTTTTGAAGAACAAATTCCTTCCTGCACTGCAACATAAACGTCCGGGAAGGGCTGCGCGTGTGCTGTTTCACCAAGACAACGCATCCGCACATCGAGCTAAAGTTACGCAACAGTTTCTTCGTGATAACAACTTTGAAGTGATTCCTCATGCTCCCTACTCACCTGACCTGGCTCCTAGTGACTTTTGGCTTTTTCCAACAATGAAAGACACTCTCCGTGGCCGCACATTCACCAGCCGTGCTGCTATTGCCTCAGCGATTTTCCAGTGGTCAAAACAGACTCCTAAAGAAGCCTTCGCCGCTGCCATGGAATCATGGCGTCAGCGTTGTGAAAAATGTGTACGTCTGCAGGGCGATTACGTCGAGAAGTAACGCCAGTTTCATCGATTTCGGGTGAGTAGTTAATTAGAAAAAAAATCGGAGGCCTTAGAACTTGAATGCACCTCGCATAGGACTCCACCATGCAGAGAAAGACTGATATCGTTCTTCACGTGGGGTTGTAACGCGTCGGTTACCTCGTCCAACTCGCCTTTGTACTGACCTATCTCCCTGTAGTGTGTCCACAATCTGTGGATGACACGTGCAGACGCACTGGCATCTGCAGTAACACGACCGAAAGCCGACCCTTTCTTGATCAAATAGACCGCCTGTAACGTCGCGAGTCAAACCGCAATAGTGTTTTAATGCATTAGGGGCTCGTAGCTTTGGAGCCGGTGGCGGTGACAGCCGCTTGTATCTCAGCGTGATTCACTCGCACCTGTCGCTAGCACGGCCGTGGGAAGCGCTACTTGTGTCAGTTCCAGCGACAGAATGTTCAAGTCCCTAAGAATCTAAATAAATGATACTAAATGTTATTCAATTTTGATAAAACTTAATATGTAGCCTTTTGTTATTAAAAAGAAGCTGGTTGTCAAATCTCATATTTCTGGCTGGGATACTTTCAAAGTTGGAGCAAATTACCAAAAACCGACACTAGTAAGATTGAAATCAGTTCGGATGCATAACAGTTTTGTCCTTTGCTATCAGTTGGAATCATTACTGAAGTTTGCAAAACGTCAGTAAGTTTGAATTTTTATGCTTAAATAACGTACACTATTTTTCGTTTTCGTAATAGAGAATTCAGTAAGAATTAATATTCATTTAATAACTATTTGTTTTGTTGTGTAAATAAATGAGAGTAAATGAGAGCATGTGTGAGGGACATGCGTCAAGATTCAATATTACCTCATGTTAAACATTGTGTAACTTGGTCATGGGAAAGTGTGCAACGAAGGCTGTAATTCTCCCTACTTGCTGATGACGTATGTCCAAGTGTGCTTGTTTTCGTAAGAAGGTAGCCAGAATAGTTATTTGTAATGTTTTTCAAAAGTTATTTCAAGATTAGTTTTCGTTTGGTTTGGTTTGGTGGAACATTTTATTAATATTTGCAGCATAAAATGACGTAAATGCATCCTTGAATGTTGACTGGAGTAAAACAGTTTAGGCGCGAATATGATCTTGAAACATCAACCAATCAGAGTGAAGTCTTTCCCGCGCTCTATCAAGTAGTATATGCACTGTGAGCAACACCATTGAGGCAGTCATGGTCTCGCTGTCGGACGTGCAGGTCATGTTGAATGTGTCCGAAAAAGTTATATGTAAAATGAAAAAGGTACTGTTATTTCGCGTTCGGTTTACATCGCCGTGAAAGCAGATGCATTTACGGACAGATTGTGAAAATTTGAGCTTTGTGAAGTAATTAGTTGGACAGATAAACGCGTGTGAACTCTTGACCTTCGTGTAGTGAAATACCGCGTGGCACGTTCAGTATTCAAATACGGAAAAATTTTTGGCGCGCAACTTCTTTTAAAGAATCCACTGAAAAGTACCGAATGTAAACTCACGGACGGAATACAGACTGTGAAATCGCGTAACAATTCGGGTAGAACTGGAGTACATTTCTGGCTGTCTTGCGTGTGTAAGAAACTGTATTAACAGTGAGCTGAGGATCAGTGATATTAGCCAGTAGTGTAAATGTGAGCAGATGGTACGTGTTTAGTTTTGCTTCTCAAGGCAATAAAGAAATTTTGCCACATCTTGACGTTTTTCTAAAAAGATAAAGCAATCGTCCTCCACCCTTCAGAAGAACACGCATTGTCTCCAACAATGAATGGGACGTAGTTGTTTGTGTACATATTCAGTTTGTCATTATGTCTTAAGAGTCATTCTAAGCTTACACCAAGTACGCATTTCCACTTTATGAGAAAGAAGATTGCTAGCATGGGAACTTTCCCTCTGAACTGCTGTACACCTCAGCGACGTCTTTTGAACATTTGGCTGCTGTTACGGGATTTTTTGAAAACCTACCTTGTAGTTGTTGCCTGTGGTCAATAACTCAAGCCATTGGCTGCATTTCCTTTGTGGAGGTAACAAAGGGACTACTGCTGACAAAGACAGTGTGCATCTCTCTCTACATAAGTGTTATAAGATATTACAGGAGATATAGCTACTTAGTTTGTGCGGACTCTACAAACGTAAGTACGGACGATGGTTTTTTTCAACGCTGCTTTTAACATCGTCTGGACAGTACCTACGTTGCAGAGAAGCGGGGTGGTGACTAGACGCTGTGCAGAGGTAGGTGGAACAATTAGGAACAATTGCTATTTACAGTACGCCGGTTGACAGTACGCAGTAAGCAGGTATGCGAAATTTTAACCCAGCTCCGCCGCACGTTCTTGCAACTTACAGTGCGTTAAGTTGTCGCACAGCATGTGCATGATTAAGTACAGCGTCCACGAATGACAAGTGTCACCTACATACCTCACTAGAAATCTCAGGGACACCTCTAGGCACCTCCTTATGGGGCGTCACCCAACACTGTAAGGCATGACACAGCCAGTAGATGGCGAATGATTTTAATTTTTGCCTACACTGAAAGTGAAGACCTCAAGCCATGCAATAAGAGCACAGGTACCGCCTTAATCAAAATAGATTTAACATACCGGACTTTGATACTCGTGTTCCCCTAATTCTTTCCAACTGTGTATTTTGATTGATACTAACAGGTGCAAGAGGTGAACGTCTGTATTCTACGTGGGATAGACCTAGGTCGGTTTCCCTAATTATAAGATCTAATTATTGGCTATTTCCTTAGTGGGAGGCTTTAGTAGAGTCACCTTTTGAACCGCTCAGCTTGCAATCTCTTTAGCTCTCCGTAAGTGTCAGGTGACGCAAAGTAATGGACATATCCGTGTCAGGTTTTACTATACCTTCACTACCTCACACGTGTTTTATGACAGCAGCAGATTTTAGTTCCGTACCAGCTCCCATTATCGTCAAATGCACACGTCACTCGTCGCTCAGAATGTGCGTTGGTATCGTGTTCGCCGGATATTCTGCAGCTGCTGCGCTCGCCCTTCATGTAACACGGCGATGCAAGATATTAACATAAACTGTGAAAATAGAAAACGTGTGGGGCGTGTCTAGGCGCGGCCATTCACGATCCTCTATGGTGGCGGGTTAGCGAAGGCTCACACCGGCCGAAGCCAGCACTCAGACCGGCTCGTCTATTCGTGAAGGCTGCAACATGGTCTAGTCTGCTGTCTTCAGTAAATACACGCAGGAGACAGACTGAGGCCACTATAGGCCGTGAACTGGAAACGGAATATCTACGTGCAGCAACTGCTGCTGGATATCTGATGATGGATAACGTCCGAAACGCATTGTATGAGCGTAGAGTTAGTTAGTCCTTGCCTGGTGCCTGACTTTTACCATTGCAACCTAGTCAGCCTGAACGCAGAGCTATTGACTTTTATAATAACGGTCGCCTGAATCCCGCATGTCTCATTTATTTTACCGCAGCAGATCGCCAGCCTCTAGTTGCCATCAGGGTTATAAACCTCTTACGTCATAATAATGGGCAATCCGGCGTGGTTTTCTTGATTATGCCAATTTTAGATCAGATCGTACCATTGACTCATATAATTCTATTTACACGAAATCTTTCGCAGATATTCGTCATAAGGTCTTGCTAATTAAATGAAAGCAACGTAAAATGTGGATATAATAACCGCCATGGTGATTTACATAATGCTCCTCTTCATCTTTAAAAACAGTTTTATTTAGCTTGTTGTCTGATGAGGAAAAAATTTGTCAATGCAAGGTATGAATTTCAAGTATGATTGTTTTCTTGCTTGTTGCTTCACGCCGATTTATTTCATTTGTAGTATCTGGTGACAGCTGTATGCCGAAACATATTATGTAACTGGAATTAAATAAATCAGTAGGTCAGCTACATGGAAATAGAAATGAAGAGTATAAAAATAATCGTATACTCATAATAGGGATTGTGAAATAATGAAATATCTACAGCTACACACATATTTACTGTGCATGCAACATTTATCTCAAATAATGCCTACCGACTACTTCATAATGTTGTGCAATGTGTTACTAGCCTTTTGTGTGTGAGAGAGGGACGGTAGCTTCCGATGATGTGGAACTTGACGTCATTGTTGGCAACCGGAATAAAATAATAAATAGATCCTTTTACCAACCTCCCAATTAAGAGGATACAGTTGTTGAAAGGTTCAAAGAGAACTCGAGTCTGATTTCAGACACGTACTCGACTCATACGATAATAGTTGGTGGTCACTTTAATTTACCCTCGATATGTTGGCGAAAATACATGTTTAATTCCGGAGGTACGAATAAAATATCATCCGAAATTGTGCTAAATGCATTCTCTGAAAATTATTTCGAGCAGTTAGTTCATGAGCCCACGCGAATAGTAAACGGTTGTGAAAACATACTTGACTTCTTAGTAACAAATAATCCTGAGTTAATAACGAGCATCAGAATCGATTCAGGGATTAGTGAACACAGGGTTGACGTAGCGAGATTCAGTACTGTAATCCCCAAATCCTCGAAAAACAAGCGAAAAATATACCTATCCAAAAGAGCAGATAAACTTACACTTGACGGCTTCCTCGGAGACTCATTCCAAACTAATAATATAAGTGTAGACCAGATGTGGCTAAAATTCAAATAAATAGTATCGGCAGCAATTGAGAAATTTATACTAAATAAATTAACAAATGACGGAGCTGATCCTCCTTGCTACACAAAACGGTTTAGAACACTGTTGCAGAAGCAACGAAACAAACATGCCAAATTTAAACAGAAGCAAAATCCCCAAGATTGGCGATCTTTTACAGAAGCTCGAAATTTAGTACGGAATTCAATGCGAGATGCCTATGACAGTTTCCACAACGGAACTTTGTCTCGACACCTGGCAGAAAATGCAAAGAGATTCTAGTCATATGTGAAGCATGTTAGCGGCAAGAAACAATCAATGCCTTCTCTGCACGATAGCAATGGAGATACTGTCGAAGACAGTGCTCCCAAAGCAGAGTTACTAAACACAGCCTTCCGAAATGCCTTCACAGAAGAAGACGAAGTAAATATTGCAGAATTCGAATCGAGAACAGCAGCCAACATGAGTAACGTAGAAGTAAATATCCTCGGAGTAGAGGAGTAACTTAAATAACTTAATAAAAGCAAGTCTTCTGATCCAGACTGTTTACCAATTAGGTTCCTTTCGGAGTATGCTGATGCTTTAGCTCCATACTTAACAATAACATACAACCGTTCTCTCGACGAAAGATCCGTACCCAAAAACTGGAAAGTTGCACAGGTCACACCAATATTCAAGAAAGGTAGTAGGAGTAATCCACTAAATTATAGGCCCATATCGTTAACGTCGATATGCAGCAGGATTCTGGAACATATATTGTGTTCGAACATTATGAATTATCTCGAAGAAAACGGTCTATTGACACACAGTCAACATGGGTTTAGAAAACATCGTTCCTGTGAAACACAACAATTCACATGAAGTGTTGAGTGCTATTGACAAGGGATTTTAGATCGATTCCATATTTCTGGATGTACGGAAGGCTTTTGACACTGTACCGCACAAGCGGCTCTTAGTGAAATTGTGTGTTTATGGAATATCTACTCAGTTATGTGACTGGATTTGTGATTTCCTGTCAGAGAGGTCACAGTTCGTAGTAATTGACGAAAAGTCATCGAGTAAAACAGAAGTGATTTCTGGGGTTCCCCAAGGTAGTGTTATGGGCCCTTTCCTGTTCCTTATCTATATAAACGATTTTGGAGACAATCTGAGCAGTCGTCTTCGGTTGTTTGCAGCTGACGCTGTCGTTTATCGACTAATGAAGTCATCAGAAGACCAAAACAAGCTGCAAAACGATTTAGAAAAGATATCTGAATGGTGCTAAAAGTGGCAGTTGATCCTAAATAACGGAAAGTGTGAGGAACGCGTTAAATTTCGAGTACACTATAAATCAGTCTAATCTAAAAGCCGTAAATTCAGCTAAATACCTAGGTATTACAATAACGAACAACTTAAATTGGAAGGAGCACATTGAAAATATTGTGGGGAAGGCTAACCAAAGACTGCGTTTTATTGGCAGGACACTTAGAAAATGAAACAGAACTACTAAGGAAACTGCCTACACTACGCTTGTCCGTCCTCGTTTAGAATACTGCTGCGCGGTGTGGTATCCTTACCAGATAGGACTGACGGAGTACATCGAAAAAGTTCAAAGAAAGGTAGCACGTTTTGTATTATCGCGAAATATGGTAGAGAGTGTGACAGAAATGATACAGGATTTGGGCTGGACATCATTAAAAGCCTCCCCCATGAACCATGGACCTTGCCGTTGGTGGGGAGGCTTGCGTGCCTCAGCGATACAGATAGCCGTACCGTAGGTGCAACCACAACGGAGGGGTATCTGTTGAGAGGCCAGACAAACGTGTGGTTCCTGAAGAGGGGCAGTAGCCTTTTCAGTAGTTGCAAGGGCAACAGTCTGGATGATTGATTGACCTGGCCTTGTAACAATAACCAAAACGGCCTTGCTGTGCTGGTACTGCGAACGGCTGAAAGCAAGGGGAAACTACGGCCGTAATTTTTCCCGAGGGCATGCAGCTTTACTGTATCATTAAATGATGATGGCGTCCTCTTGGGTAAAATGCTCCGAAGGTAAAATAGTCCCCCATTCGGATCTCCGGGCGGGGACTACTCAAGAGGTTGTCGTTATCAGGAGGAAGAAAACTGGCGTTCTGCGGATCGGAGCGTGGAATGTCAGATCCCGTAATCGGGCAGGTAGGTTAGAAAATTTAAAAAGGGAAATGGATAGGTTAAAGCTAGATATAGTGGGAATTAGTGAAGTTCGGTGGCAGGAGGAACAAGACTTCTGGTCAGGTGACTACAGGGTTATAAACACAAAATCAAATAGGGGTAATGCAGGAGTAGGTTTAATAATGAATAGGAAAATAGGAATGCGGGTAAGCTACTACAAACAGCATAGTGAACGCATTATTGTGGCCAAGATAGATACGAAGCCCACACCTACTACAGTAGTACAAGTTTGTATGCCAACTACCTCTGCAGATGACGAAGAAATTGAAGGAATGTATGATGAAATAAAAGAAACTATTCAGATAGTGAAGGGTGACGAAAATTTAATAGTCATGGGTGACTGGAATTCGGTAGTAGGAAAAGGGAGAGAAGGAAACGTAGTAGGTGAATATGCATTGGGGCTAAGAAATGAAAGAGGAAGCCGCCTGGTAGAATTTTGCACAGAGCACAACTTAATGATAGCTAACACTTGGTTCAAGAATCATAAAAGAAGGCTGTATACATGGAAGAAGCCTGGAGATACTGACAGGTTTCAGATAGATTATATAATGGTAAGACAGAGATTTAGGAACCAGGTTTTAAATTGTAAGACATTTCCAGGGGCAGATGTGGACTCTGACCACAATCTATTGGTTATGACCCATAGATTAAAACTGAAGAAACTGCAAAATGTGGGAATTTAAGGAGATGGGACCTGGATAAACTGAAAGAACCAGAGGTTGTACAGAGTTTTAGGGAGAGCATAAGGGAACAATTGACAGGAATGGGGGAAAGAAATACAGTAGAAGAAGAATGGGTAGCTTTGAGGGATGAAGTAGTGAAGACAGCAGAGGATCAAGTAGGTAAAAAGACGAGGGCTGGTACAAATCCTTGGGTAACAGAAGAAATATTGAATTTAATTGATGAAAGGAGAAAATATAAAAATGCAGTAAATGAAGCAGGCAAAAAGGAATACTAACGTCTCAAAAATGAGATCGACAGGAAGTGCAAAATGGCTAAGCAGGGATGGCTAAGAGGACAAATGTAAGGATGTAGAGGCTTATCTCACTAGGGGTAAGATAGATACTGCCTACAGGAAAATTAAAGAGACCTTTGGAAATAAGAGAACCACTTGTATGAATATCAAGAGCTCAGAGGGAAACCCAGTTCTAAGCAAAGAAGGGAAAGCAGAAAGGTGGAAGGAGTATATAGAGGGTCTATACAAGGGCGATGTACTTGAGGACAATATTATGGAAATGGAAGAGGATGTAGATGAAGATGAAATGGGAGATATGATACTCCGTGAAGAGTTTGACAGAGCACTGAAAGACCTGAGTTGAAACAAGGCCCCCGGAGTAGACAACATTCCATTGGAACTACTGACGGCCTTGGGAGAGCCAGTCTTGACAAAACTCTACCATCTGGTGAGCAAGTTGTATGAAACATGAGAAATACCCTCAGACTTCAAGAAGAATATAATAATTCCAATCCCAAAGAAAGCAGGTGTTGACAGATGTGAAAATTACCGAAGTATCACTTTAATAAGTCACAGCTGCAAAATACTGACGTGAATTCTTTACAGACGAATGGAAAGACTAGTAGAAGCTGACCTCGGGGAAGACCAGTTTGGATTCCGTAGAAATATTGGAACACGTGAGGCAATACTGACCCTACGACTTACCTTAGAAGCTAGATTAAGGAAGGGCAAATCTACGTTTCTAGCATTTGTAGACTTAGAGAAAGCTTTTGACAATGTCGACTGGAATACTTTCAAATTCTGAAGGTGGCAGGGGTAAAATACAGGGAGAGAAAGGCTATTTACAATTTGTACAGAAACCAGATGGCAGTTATGAGGGTGAGGGACATGAAAAGGAAGCAGAGTTTGGTAAGGGAGTGAGACAGGGTTGTAGCCTCTCCCCGATGTTATTCAATCTGTATATGAGCAAGCAGTAAAGGAAACAAAAGAAAAATTTGGAGTAGGTATTAAAATCCATGGAGAAGAAATAAAAACTTTAAGGTTCGCCGATGACATCGTAATTCTGTCAGAGACAGCAATGGACTTGTAAGAGCAGTTGAACGGAATGGATAGTGTCTTGAAAGGAGGATATAAGATGAACATCAACAAAAGCAAAACTAGGATAATGGAATGTAGTCGAATTAAGTCGGGTGATGCTGAGGGAATTAGATTAGGAAATGAGACACTTAAAGTAGTAAAGGAGTTTTGCTATTTGGGGAGCAAAATAACTGATGATGGTCGAAGTAGAGAGGATATAAAATGTAAATTGGCAATGGCAAGGAAAGCGTTTCTGAAGAAGAGAAATTTAACATCGAGTATAGATTTAAGTGTCAGGAAGTCATTTTTGAAAGTATTTGTATGGAGTGTAGCCATGTGTATGGAAGTGAAACATGGACGATAAATAGCTTGGACAAGAAGAGAATAGAAGCTTTCGAAATGTGGTGCTACAGAAGAATGCTGAAGATTAGATGGGTAGATGACATAACTAATGAGGAAGTATTCAATAGAATTGGGGAGAAGTTTGTGGCACAACTTGACCAGAAGAAGGGATCGGTTGGTAGGACATGTTCTGAGGCATCAAGGGATCACCAGTTTAGTATTTGAGGGCAGCGTGGAGGGTAAAAATCTTAGAGGGAGACCAAGAGATGAATACACTAAGCAGATTCAAAAGGATTTAGGTTGCAGTAGGTACTGGGAGATGAAGAAGCTTAAACAGGATTGAGTGGCATGGAGAGCTGCATAAACCAGTCTCAGGACTGAAGACCACAACAACAACATCATTAAAAGAAAGGCGTTTTTCGTTGCGACGGAATCTTCTCATGAAATTCCAATCACCAACATTCTCCTCTGAATGTGAAAATATTTTATTGACACTGACCTCCAAGGGAGGAACGATCACCCAGATAAAATAAGGGAAATCAGAGCTCGTACGGAAAGATACAGGTGTTCATTCTTTCCGCGCGCTATACGAGGTTGGAATAATGACAATTGTGAAGGTGGTTCGATGAACCTTCTGGCAGGCACTCAAATATGATTTCCAGAGTATCCTTGCAGATGTAGATGTAGAACTTAACAGCGTGACACCTTGGTGACGTTTCTTGGCGTGAGCCACGTAAGAGAACGCCATTAGCAGAGCTACACAGCAATATACGTAGTCAGATTAAATTTCTGGGGCGTTCATTGGCCGAAAAAGACTGCTGCAGATCGCTACCTAGTGGAAAGGCAGTCACGAGGAGGAGGCCCCCACCAGCACGCGTGTCTCTGTCGTTGCTCTGGCTCATTACGCTCTAATTAAAGATAGAGTCATCAGCAGTGGTCTCCTTAGTCAACATATCGAAAGGTCTTTTCACTGATTAGAGTTGCTCAAATTGCATGTTCGCAATCCATACGTGTGAGATCGTGTATGTAGATCATAGAAGTGCGTTTGGGATAACCTGACTACAGTTGCAGATTGGTTATAAATGTGTAATGAAGTGAAAGTGCAGAGTAATTGATGACACCATTGGATAACTGGAATTATAAACTATCTCCTTCTAGGTTGTGTATGTTCTCTTCTGACTAAACAGGTAGAAGAGAATTCCATTCGCAGTTCACAATTGAAGGTATATCGCCATAACTAGATCCGGCGTTGGCATGACTAGCGATCCCACGGCAGCGAAAAGGGAAAGTTAGTGAATTTCAGATCAACAACAGCGAGGTGTGGCGGACCCGCATGTCTCCAACGACGGGCTGCCCGTGTACAGTGGCTCTGATACAAACATGGACCGATACCGGTCTTGCAAACGGAAGACGAGCGTTGTAAATACATGACTTAATTTGTGGGTGATTTACGAGGGTCTATCACTTTAATAAGTCACAGCTGCAAAATACTAACACGAATTCTTTACAGACGAATGGAAAAACTAGTAGAAGCCAACCTCGGGGAAGATCAGTTTGGATTCCGTAGAAACACTGGAACACGTGAGGCAATACTAACCTTACGACTTATCTTAAAAGAAAGATTAAGAAAAGGCAAACCTACGTTTCTAGCATTTGTGGACTTGGAGAAAGCTTTTGACAATGTTAACTGGAATGCTCTCTTTCAAATTCTGAAGGTGGCAGGGGTAAAATACAGGGAGCGAAAGGCTATTTACAATTTGTACAGAAACCAGATGGCAGTTATAAGAGTCGAGGGGCATGAAAGGGAAGCAGATGTTGGGAAAGGAGTGAGACAGGGTTGTAGCCTCTCCCCGATGTTATTCAATCTGTATATTGAGCAAACAGTAAAGAAAACAAAAGAAAACTTTGGAGTAGGTATTAAAATCCAGGGGGAAGAAATAAAAACTTTGAGGTTCGCCGATGACATTGTAATTCTGTCAGAGACAGCAAAGGACTTGGAAGAGCAGTTGAATGGAATGGACAGTGTCTTGAAAGGAGGATATAAGATGAACATCAACAAAAGCAAAACAAGGATAATGGAATGTAGTCTAATTAAGTCGGGTGATGCTGAGGGAATTAGATTAGGAAATGAGGCGCTTAAAGTAGTAAAGGAGTTTTGCTATTTGGGGAGCAAAATAACTGATGATGGTCGAAGTAGAGAGGATACAAAATGTAGGCTGGCAATGGCAAGGAAAGCGTTTCTGAAGAAGAGAAATTTGTTAACATCGAGTATAGATTTGAGTGTCAGGAAGTCATTTTTGAAAGTATTTGTATGGAGTGTAGCCATGTATGGAAGTGAAAGATGGACGATAAATAGCTTGGACAAGAAGAGAATAGAAGCTTTCGAAATGTGGTGCTACAGAAGAATGCTAAAGATTAAATGGGTAGATGACATAACTAATGAGGAAGTATTGAATAGGATTGGGGAGAAGAGAAGTTTGTGGCACAACTTGAGCAGAAGAAGGGATCGGTTGGTAGGACATGTTCTGAGGCATCAAGGGATCACCAATTTAGTATTGGAGGGCAGCGTGGAGGGTAAAAATCGTAGAGGGAGACCAAGAGATGAATAAACTAAGCAGATTCAGAAGGATGTAGGTTGCAGTAGGTACTGGGAGATGAAGAAGCTTGCACAGGATAGAGTAGCATGGAGAGCTGCACCAAACCAGTCTCAGGACTGAAGACCACAACAACAACAGGGAGAAAAAGTACACAGAGCAGTCACCACTGGCAGCAACCATGGATCTAATCAGTAAATGTAACCCCATCTTGGGTTCAGGAGCATCGGACACCGGCTGGGCGATGGAATCCAGTAATACTGTACAGAAAGCCGTTATTTTTATGATTTATTAGGCAACCAGTTACGACGTTCCAGTGAGTCATCTTCAGGCCCGTCGCATGAATGACACCAATTACCACTTCTGCATGTACACTGAAGCCCCAAAGAAACGGGTATGGACATGAGTATATGCATATAGAAACATGTAAGCAGGTAGAATACGGCGTTGCGGTCGGCAACGCCTATCTAAGACAATAAGTGTCTTGACTCAGTTGTTACACCGGTTACTGCTGGTACAGTGGCAGGTTATCAAGATTTAACTGAGTTTGAACGTGGTGTTATAATCGGCGCACGAGCGATGGGACACGGCATCTCCGAGGTAGTGATGAAGTGGGGGTTTTCCCGTAGTATCAAGAATCAGGTAAAACATCAAATCTCAGACATCGCTGCAACCGGGAAAAGATCCTGCAAGAACGGAACCAACGACCACTGAAGAGAATCGTACAACGTGACAGAAGTGCAACCCTTCAGCAAATTGCTGCAGATTTCAGTGCTGGGCCATCAAAAAGTGTTAGCGTGCGAACCATTCAACGAAACATCATATATATGTGCTTTCGGAGCTGAAGGCCCACTCGTGTACCTTTTATTAATGCACGTCACAAAGCTTTACGCCTCACCTGGACCCATCAGCACCTACATCGAACTGTTGATGACTGGAAACATTTTACCTGGGCGGATGAGTCTCGTTTCAAACTGTATCGAGCGGATGGACACGTACGGGTATGGAGATAACCTCATGAATCCATGGACCTTGCATCGCAGCAGGGGATTGTTCAAGCTGGTGGAGGCTCTGTAATGGTGTGAGGCGGCGAGTGTGCAGTTGGACTGATATGGGACCCCTGATACGTCTAGATAAGACTCTGACAGGTGACACGTACTTAGGCATCCTGTCTCATCACATGCATCCATTCATGTCCACTGTG